>NC_074678.1:2285038-2607538 GCF_029448725.1 Salvelinus fontinalis | reverse complement strand
ACTGCCATCTGATGTTGAACAGTGATACTGTCGGGCAGAGCTGGGCGAACACTGCCTCACCTCTCTAGAAATTAGAGAACAGAGCATAACATCTGCCTTCCAGCCAAATCTATGCCTTGGATTATTTGAAATAGAACATACAAGTCATTTCAATACAACGGAATTTTCCTTTATTCAATTTATTGTATAAAAAAAACAGTTGTAAACTTATATGATTTATTACAAGGATCTAGTTATCAAGTGTTGATTGATAGACCAATCGCTAGTGCAAAAAAAAAAAACAGCCCCAGAAACTCCTGCCATTAAAACTGATCTGAATCATGTTGCGTTCTCGTTTAATGACAAGCCGCATTAGAATCGAGGCGTGTCCTCTCCTGAGCCGACCTTGAACTTCCCATTGCTGTGTTTGTTTTGCTGAAGTGGATTGAGGTTGAATGGGGACTCACAGTTTAACAGTAGGCTCTGTTTACAGTCGACAACAAACAAAAAAACAAAGTTACACGAGGAAGCAAAAATAATTGATTATAAATGTGAATATGGAGAATTAATGAAGACAGTACTTCTAATAATTCAACTTTTCACATCGTTTTTAGGTTTCATATAAAACAATTTTTTTTCCCCTTGGTCCTCTCATTACTTTGCATCGTTTTAGCATAATCCTTGTTTGTGGACAGCTGATGAAAATCAAGGATATCTGGAGATTATAAAGGTCTTGCACACCTTTGTTCTGTTTCGAACAGGAAACTGTCCAAGTGTTCTACGCTCTAACCAACAGAGTGTTGAAGAACTTCCTGTTTCATATGGATCAGGTGACAGCATGAACCACATGTAAACCTACTGTATACGCACACAATGGTTTTCTGATTGAGGAAGACACTCATGCTTAATCCTCTATAATGTATGTCAACTCAAATCAATATGTTATTTGTCACGTGCAACAGGTGTCGGCGAACAGCGAAACGCTTCCTTAAGGGTCCTTGTCCAACAATGCAGAGAGAAAGATAAAACACATCGAAATAGAAATGGTGACAAGAGAAATAAATCACAGTGAATAAGGAATAACAAGTAAAAATAACATGGCTATATACAGGAGGTAGACAATAACATGGCTATATACAGGAAGTAGACAATAACATGGTTATACACAGAGAGTAGACAATAACATGGCTATATACAGGAGGTAGACAATAACATGGCTTCATACAGGAAGTAGAAAATAACATGGTTATACACAGAGAGTAGAAAATAATATGTCTATATACAGGGAGTAGAAAATAACATGGTTATACACAGAGAGTATAAAATAATATGTCTATATACAGGGAGTAGAAAATAACATGGCTTTATACAGGAAGTAGAAAATAACATGGTTATACACAGGGAGTAGAAAATAACATGGTTATACACAGGGAGTAGCAGAACTGAGTTGATGTGCAGGGGTACGAGGTAATTGAGGTAGCTATGTACATGTCCTGTATGTACGGGTCAAGTGACTAAGCAACAGGATAGATAGACAGTAGCAGGGTGTGAAGGTTTGTGTGAGTGTGTGGAGTCAGTATGCATGTGTGTGTGTGTGTTATGTGTGTGTGGGTGTATGCAGTGTGTGTTTGTGTGTGTATATGTGTGTTGGGGTGTCAGTGTAATTATGTGTCAGTGTGTAGGTAGAGTCCAGTATGTGGGTGGAGTCCAGTGTGTGGGTAGAGTCCAGTGTGTGGGTAGAGTCCAGTGTGTTTCAGTGTGTGGGTAGAGTCCAGTATGTGGGTGGAGTCCAGTGTGTGGGTAGAGTCCAGTGTGTGGGTAGAGTTCAGTGTGTGGATAGAGTCCAGTGTGTGGGTAGAGTCCAGTATGTTTCAGTGTGTGGGTAGAGTCCAGTATGTTTCAGTGTGGGGGTAGAGTCCAGTGTGTGGGTAGAGTCCAGTGTGTGTCAGTGTGTGGGTAGAGTCCAGTGTGTGTCAGTGTGTGGGTAGAGTCCAGTATGTGTCAGTGTGTGGGTAGAGTCCAGTATGTTTCAGTGTGTGGGTAGAGTCCAGTATGTGTCAGTGTGTGGGTAGAGTCCAGTGTGTGTCAGTGTGTGGGTAGAGTCCAGTATGTGTCAGTGTGTGGGTAGAGTCCAGTGTGTGGGTAGAGTCCAGTATGTGTCAGTGTGTGGGTAGAGTCCAGTGTGTGTCAGTGTGTGGGTAGAGTCCAGTGTGTGGGTAGAGTCCAGTGTGTGGGTAGAGTCCAGTATGTGTCAGTGTGTGGGTAGAGTCCAGTGTGTGGGTAGAGTCCAGTATGTTTCAGTGTGTGGGTAGAGTCCAGTATGTTTCAGTGTGTGGGTAGAGTCCAGTATGTGTCAGTGTGGGGGTAGAGTCCAGTGTGTGGGTAGAGTCCAGTGTGAGTCATTGTGTGGGTAGAGTCCAGTGTGTGGGTAGAGTCCAGTGTGTGGGTAGAGTCCAGTGTGAGTCATTGTGTGGGTAGAGTCCAGTGTGTGTCAGTGTGTGGGTAGAGTCCAGTCTGTGTCAGTGTGTGGGTAGAGTCCAGTGTGTGTCAGTGTGTGGGTAGAGTCCAGTGTGTGGGTAGAGTCCAGTGTGAGTCAGTGTGTGGGTAGAGTCCAGTGTGTGTCAGTGTGGGGGTAGAGTCCAGTGTGTGGGTAGAGTCCAGTATGTTTCAGTGTGTGGGTAGAGTCCAGTGTGTTTCAGTGTGTGGGTAGAGTCCAGTGTGTGGGTAGAGTCCAGTGTGTGTCAGTGTGGGGGTAGAGTCCAGTGTGTGGGTAGAGTCCAGTGTGTGTGTGTTGAGGTGTCAGTGTGAGTATGTGTCAGTATGTGATCAGTCACTGTAGTGTCGTCAGCAAACTTGATGAGTGTTGGAGTTGTGCGTGGCCACAGAGTGAACAGGGAGTACAGGAGGAGACTAAGCACACACCCCTGAGGGGCTCCAGTGTCGAGGGTCAGCGTGGCGGATGTGTTGTTGCCTACCTCACCCCCGGAGAGCGGCTCATCAGGAAGTCCAGGATTCTAACCTAAGTGTCATGATTATAGCCAGGAGTCTATTATATTATAATGGGTTTAAAAACTCATTGCTCTCCAGCTCCTGAAGAGCTACCCCCCTTTAGGTTTTCAACCAGCTAATTATTAGAATCAGGTGCGCTAAAATAGGCTTAGAGCAAAAACCCACAGGATGGTAGCTCTCCAGGAACAGGGTTGGAGTGTAAACACACAGGTTGGTAGCTCTCCAGGAACAGGGTTGGAGTGTAAACCCACAGGATGGTAGCTCTCCAGGAACAGGGTTGGAGTGTAAACCTACAGGATGGTAGCCCTCCAGGAACAGGGTTGGAGTGTAAACCCACAGGATGGTAGCTCTCCAGGAACAGGGTTGGAGTGTAAACCTACAGGATGGTAGCTCTCCAGGAACAGGGTTGGAGTGTAAACCTACAGGACGGTAGCTCTCCAGGAACAGGGTTGGAGTGTAAACCTACAGGATGGTAGCTCTCCAGGAACAGGGTTGGAGTGTAAACCTACAGGATGGTAGCTCTCCAGGAACAGGGTTGGAGTGTAAGCCTACAGGATGGTAGCTCTCCAGGAACAGGGTTGGAGTGTAAACCTACAGGACGGTAGCTCTCCAGGAACAGGGTTGGAGTGTAAACCCACAGGACGGTAGCTCTCCAGGAACAGGGTTGGAGTGTAAACCTACAGGAAGGTAGCTCTCCAGGAACAGGGTTGGAGTGTAAACCTACAGGACGGTAGCTCTCCAGGAACAGGGTTGGAGTGTAAGCCTACAGGATGGTAGCTCTCCAGGAACAGGGTTGGAGTGTAAACCTACAGGACGGTAGCTCTCCAGGAACAGGGTTGGAGTGTAAACCCACAGGACGGTAGCTCTCCAGGAACAGGGTTGGAGTGTAAACCTACAGGACGGTAGCTCTCCAGGAACAGGGTTGGAGTGTAAACCTACAGGATGGTATCTTTCCAGGAACAGGGTTGGAGTGTAAACCTACAGGACGGTAGCTCTCCAGGAACAGGGTTGGAGTGTAAACCCACAGGATGGTAGTTCTCCAGGAACAGGGTTGGAGTGTAAACCTACAGGATGGTAGCTCTTCAGGAACAGGGTTGGAGTGTAAACCTACAGGATGGTAGCTCTCCAGTAACAGGGTTGGAGTGTAAACCTACAGGATGGTAGCTCTCCAGGAACAGGGTTGGAGTGTAAGCCTACAGGATGGTAGCTCTCCAGGAACAGGGTTGGAGTGTAAACCTACAGGACGGTAGCTCTCCAGGAACAGGGTTGGAGTGTAAACCTACAGGATGGTATCTCTCCAGGAACAGGGTTGGAGTGCAAACCCACAGGACGGTAGCTCTCCAGGAACAGGGTTGGAGTGTAAATCCACAGGACGGTAGCTCTCCAGGAACAGGGTTGGAGTGTAAACCTACAGGACGGTAGCTATCCAGGAACAGGGTTGGAGTGTAAACCTACAGGATGGTAGCTCTCCAGGAACAGGGTTGGAGTGTAAACCTACAGGACGGTAGTTCTCCAGGAACAGGGTTGGAGTGTAAACCTACAGGACGGTAGCTCTCCAGGAACAGGGTTGGAGTGCAAACCCACAGGACGGTAGCTCTCCATGAACAGGGTTGGAGTGTAAATCTACAGGACGGTAGCTCTCCAGGAACAGGGTTGGAGTGTAAACCCACAGGACAGTAGATTTCCAGGAACAGGGTTGGAGTGTAAACCCACAGGACAGTAGATTTCCAGGAACAGGGTTGGAGTGTAAACCCACAGGACAGTATATTTCCAGGAACAGGGTTGGAGTGTAAACCCACAGGACAGTAGATTTCCAGGAACAGGGTTGGAGTGTAAACCCACAGGACAGTAGATTTCCAGGAACAGGGTTGGAGTGTAAACCCAAAGGACAGTAGATTTCCAGGAACAGGGTTGGAGTGTAAACGCACAGGACAGTAGATTTCCAGGAACAGGGTTGGAGAGCCCTGATCTAGAACCTTAAAGTGTTCTTCGGCTGAGCGGTTGCCTTGAGGTTGACTGTCATCTGGCACTGGTTCAAGCATGACTATGTAGAGTTACAGGCTACTGATCAACACATTCAGTTCAAAGTCTAAATCAGACCCACTACACTCAGAAAAAAAGGCTCCAAAATGGTCCCTTTGGCTATCCCCATAGGAGAACTCTTTTTAGTTGCATGTAGAACCCTTTCTACAGGGGGTTCTACCAGGAACCAAAAAGGGTTCTTCTACCTGGAACCAATATCTTTCTCCTATGGGGACAGTCAAAGGGACCCTTTCGGACTCTTTTTTTCCTAAGTGTAGTGGCTCTGATGTGAACTTGATTTGGACTTTGAACTGAATGTGTTGATCAGTAGTAGTGGCTCTGATGTGAACTTGATTTGGACTTTGAACTGAATGTGTTGATCAGTAGCCTGTAACGATGTACTTAGTTATCCTTCAACCAGTGCCAGATGACAGTCAACCTCAAGGCAGCCGCTCAATCCACCCCAAGTACTCCTAATTTCCCATACAACTTGTGCCATTTCACGTTTGAAGTGGAACCACCAACGGTGACCAAACAGCATCCCTAACGAGCTGTTGTGGTGTGGGATTATATTTATTTACAACCATTCATTAAATGCTGTATTTATTGAGTCAGGATAGTTCACTCAGTAGTCCTAACAATTGCCACTGCTTTCCAGTGAGTCCTTCTTACCCATCAGTATCCACATATGGGCTATGCACGTGACCTTTTTATTAATTTTTTTATTTTACAGTGAGTAGAGAACAGAGTTTATATCAAAGGTGAGGTTGCTGAACTCCCAGACCACATCAGACGACCGTCGTTTTTTTTCATCCAACAGTAGGCAATGGGTGCAATAAAGAGAGATGAGCTACTGTCGGTGTCACCCACCCCCCACCGACTCTCCCACATAAACTAGCCGGGCTGTTCGTGGTTTTGGGGGAAAAACCTCTGCAGTGCGTTGCACGTCCGCTGTCTTTGTCCTGAAGGCTTTCCTTCGTGTTTTTAACCGTTATTGCACAGATATTTATCGGATAATGACCGCATGTACACTAGGCTAGATAAACTAGACTAACTATCTGTAAACTGCGACAGATTCGTTCATATAGAGTCCTAATGCATTATACTATAACATTATTTTAATGCGTGGCAACAGTTGTGGAAAATAACTGTTCATGTGCAGGTAAAACAGAAAACAGGGAATTTCTTCTGAGACGGAATATGTGAAGGCTATTTTCAGACCGTCAAATACTGAACGTAATGCATCTGTGATTTAAAATAATAAAACGAATATATTTATTTCGATTGTACAAAAATCTTTATTTGCGTGTGATTAGTTATCGGTTGTGTGAAAGTGCATAAAACAGATGCGAAATGTAAAGAAATCATATCCTAAATGTTATATTTCTCTTAAGAAGAAAAAGGAAAAGGCAGAACAAAATGGAGTTTGGGTCCAGAGCGCAGCGTCACCAGTAGAAAGAGCTGCGTCGTCACTTCTTCCTCTCCGCGGTAATAGTGCAACAAAGGCAATTCGTTGTTCCTCCATGACAGGGGTGCAAGAACAGGCATCTTTAATGCGAAATGGCGGACGGTGGAGGAGGCAAGGACAGAGAAATTTGACACTGCGCATTCAAAGCTGCCTGGCGGCAAAAACAAGACACGGAGCTGGATCCAACAGTGGATTCCGGACTGCCTCACCGATGCTTGTTCAGTGTAGTCTGCAGTTCCTGAACTGCCCTTGCTAGTCCGTTTTTTCACTATTAGATAACAGTTTGAACATAAACTCAGCTGCCATTATGTATATATAAACAGCTGCAACATAATGAAATGCAGATGAGGTCAGGACATATATGAAAGCAATTCAATGGGCACAAGACAACAGGGATGTCCAAGACATTTTCACAGCACTATACCCTATTAATGGTGACTGATTCCAACTCTATGTATTTGCAGTGTTGTCATGCTGTATAGTCTGCTCTTCCCAGGGATGATAGGCATATGAATAGTCTTGTTAAGTAAAACTAACAAGCTGCTACTGTGCTGTTATAATAGTTTACGCACCATCAGGGACTGGGACCCATAGGTAGTCATGACAAAGGTGACCTTTACAATGTTATTAACACCACTGAACAAGAGGGGCAGCTGTTTGCTTTACACCTACACCTACACCTACACCTACACACACACACACACACACACAAGAGAGTGAGACAGTGAGGGAGAGAGAGAGAGAGTGAGTTGTGGTGGGAGAGAGAGGAATGTGAGAGAGAGTGAGAGTGAGTTGTGGTGGGAGAGAGAGGAATGTGAGAGAGAGTGAGTTGTGGTGGGAGAGAGAGAGGGAGAGAGAGAGAGAGTGGGTTGTGGTGGGAGAGAGAGAGGGAGAGAGAGAGAGAGTGAGTTGTGGTGGGAGAGAGAGAGGGAGAGAGAGAGAGAGTGGGTTGTGGTGGGAGAGAGAGGAATGTGAGAGAGAGTGAGAGTGAGTTGTGGTGGGAGAGAGAGTGAGTTGTGGTGGGAGAGAGAGAGGGAGAGAGAGAGAGAGTGAGTTGTGGTGGGAGAGAGAGAGGGAGAGAGAGAGAGAGTGGGTTGTGGTGGGAGAGAGAGGAATGTGAGAGAGAGTGAGAGTGAGTTGTGGTGGGAGAGAGAGGAATGTGAGAGAGAGTGAGTTGTGGTGGGAGAGAGAGAGAGAGAGAGAGTGGGTTGTGGTGGGAGAGAGAGAGAGAGAGAGAGAGAGAGTGAGTTGTGGTGGGAGAGAGAGAGAGAGTGAGTTGTGGTGGGAGAGAGAGAGTGAGTTGTGGTGGGAGAGAGTGAGTTGTGGTGGGAGAGAGAGAGAGAGAGAGTTGTGGTGGGAGAGAGAGAGAGTGAGTTGTGGTGGGAGAGAGAGAGAGAGTGAGTTGTGGTGGGAGAGAGAGAGAGAGAGAGTTGTGGTGGGAGAGAGAGAGAGAGAGAGAGTGAGTTGTGGTGGGAGAGAGAGAGGGAGAGAGAGAGAGAGTGGGTTGTGGTGGGAGAGAGAGAGAGAGAGAGAGAGAGTGAGTTGTGGTGGGAGAGAGAGAGAGAGTGAGTTGTGGTGGGAGAGAGAGAGTGAGTTGTGGTGGGAGAGAGTGAGTTGTGGTGGGAGAGAGAGAGAGAGAGAGTTGTGGTGGGAGAGAGAGAGAGTGAGTTGTGGTGGGAGAGAGAGAGAGAGAGAGAGAGAGAGAGAGAGAGTTGTGGTGGGAGAGAGAGGGTGAGTTGTGGTGGGAGAGAGAGAGAGAGTGAGTTGTGGTGGGAGAGAGAGAGAGTTGTGGTGGGAGAGAGAGAGAGAGAGAGAGTGAGTTGTGGTGGGAGAGAGTGAGTTGTGGTGGGAGAGAGAGAGAGAGAGAGAGTGAGTTGTGGTGGGAGAGAGTGAGTTGTGGTGGGAGAGAGAGAGAGAGAGAGAGAGAGTGAGTTGTGGTGGGAGAGAGTGAGTTGTGGTGGGAGAGAGTGAGTTGTTGTGGGAGAGAGAGAGGAATGTGAGTTGTAGTTTCACTCATGTCCATACAAGTCGTGTTTTCTTGATAAGAGCAGAACTGTGGCACTGCTGATTTCCTGTGAAAATGAGCTTCCTCTAAACAGAGTACAAATAAGACATTCTAAATGGAAAGGCTTGCCTTATCCCCGGGGGCGACCTGTGATGATAGCCTTCTGTTTACTTACTTCAACACAGTTGGTCAAAGTTAATTGTAAAGTAAGGTAGCCCTACTCAAGTGAATGCATGCCACTGCACACACATGCATAGGGTAAGACATTGTTGTGTGACAGAAATCTCATGAACAGCACACAGCTTGTCTGTCTCCATCGCTGTCTCTCATCTAAGCACACTCCTTCGTCTCACGCCTTTCTCACTCCTTCTTTCAGTAAATAGTTGTTCTCAAGTTAATTTGGTCACCGGGGCCTACTCCCATACAGCTAGCCTTGTCCTCCCCCTCCCATCCAGCCTGTATAAGTCCCTGACCATAAATAGGCCTTGCTGAGAGAGAGAGAGAGAGAGAGAGAGAGAGAGAGAGAGAGAGAGAGAGAGAGAGAGAGAGAGAGAGAGAGAGACAGAGAGAGAGAGAGAGAGAGAGAGAGAGAGAGAGAGAGACAGAGAGAGAGAGAGAGAGAGAGAGACAGAGAGAGAGAGAGAGAGAGAGGAGTGAAGGAGGCATCAACGAGAGGAAGTGAGAGAGAGAGAGAGAGAGAGAGAGACAGAGAGAGAGAGAGAGAGAGAGGAGTGAAGGAGGCATCAATGAGAGGAAGTGAGAGAGAGAGAGAGAGAGAGAGAGAGAGAGAGAGGAGTGAAGGAGGCATCAACGAGAGGAAGTGAGAGAGAGAGAGAGAGAGAGAGAGAGAGAGAGACAGAGACAGAGAGAGAGAGAGGAGTGAAGGAGGCATCAATGAGAGGAAGTGAGAGAGAGAGAGAGAGAGAGAGAGAGAGAGAGAGAGAGAGAGAGAGAGAGAGAGAGGAGTGAAGGAGGCATCAACGAGAGGAAGTGAGAGAGAGAGAAAGGAGGGAGGGAGGGACTGAGAGTCAAACAGGACTTCACAGGGCGAGAACTGTACCACCCCCACAGGACTGTACCACCCCCACAGGACTGTAGGACTGTACCACCCCCACAGGACTGTAGGACTGTACCACCCCTACAGGACTGTACCACCCCCACAGGACTGTAGGACTGTACCACCCCCACAGGACTGTAGGACTGTACCACCCCCACAGGACTGTACCACCCCCACAGGACTGTACCACCACCACAGGACTGTAGGACTGTACCACCACCACAAGACTGTACCACCACCACAAGACTGTAGGACTGTACCACCACAACAGAACTGTAGGACACCACCACAGGACTGTAGGACACCACCACAGGACTGTAGGACACCACCACAGGACTGTACCACCACCACCACCACCACAGGACTGTAGGACTGTACCACCACAGGACTGTAGCACCACAGGACTGTACCACCACCACCACCACAGGACTGTAGGACTGTCCAACCCCCACAGGACTGTAGGACTGTACCACCACCACAGGACTGTACCACCACCACCACCACCACCACAGGACTGTAGGACTGTCCAACCCCCACAGGACTGTAGGACTGTACCACCACGGGACTGTACCACCACAGGACTGTAGGACTGTACCACCCCCACAGGACTGTAGGACTGTACCACCACCACAGGACTGTAGGACTGTACCACCACAGGATTGTACCAACATCGTAGGACTGTAGGACTGTACCACCACAGGACTGTACCACCACTACAGGACTGTATGACTGTACCACCAACACAGGACTGTAGGACTGTACCACCCCCACAGGACTGTAGGACTGTACCACCACGGGACTGTACCACCACAGGACTGTAGGACTGTACCACAAGAGGACTGTACCACCACCACAGAACTGTAGGACTGTACCACCACAGGACTGTACCACCACTACGGGACTGTAGGACTGAACCACCACCACAGAACTGTAGGACTGTACCGCAACAGGACTGTACCACCACTACAGGACTGTAGGACTGTAACACCCCCACAGAACTGTAGGACTGTACCACAACAGGACTGTACCACCACTACAGGACTATAGGACTGTAACACCCCCACAGAACTGTAGGACTGTACCACCACAACAGGACTGTACCACCACAACCACAAGAATATAGGACTGTACAACCACAACCACAGGACTGTAGGAATGTACCACCACCACAGAACTGTAGGAAAGTACCATCCCCACAGGACTGTAGGAATGTACCACCACCACAGTACTGTAGGAATGTACCACCACCACAGAACTGTAGGAAAGTACCACCACCGCAGGACTGTAGGACTGTACCACCACAGGACTGTACCATCACTACAGGACTGTAGGACTGTACCACCACCACAGGACGGTAGGACTGTACCACCCCCACAGGACTGTAGCAGGGTACCACCACAGGACTGTACCACCACAGGACTGTAGGACTGTACCACAACAAGACTGTACCACCATCACAGAACTGTAGGACTGTACCACCACAGGACTGTACCACCACTACAGGACTGTAGGACTGTACCACCACCACAGGACGGTAGGACTGTAACACCCCCACAGAACTGTTGGACAACACCACCACCACAGGACTGTACCACCACAACCGGACTGTAGGACTGTACCACCACCAATGGACTGTACCACCACAACCACAGGAATGTAGGACTGTACCACCACCACAGAACTGTAGGACTGTACCACCACCACAGGACTGTACCACCACCACAGGACTGTATGACTGTACCACCACAGGACTGTACCACCACCACCACAGGACTGTAGGACTGTCCAACCCCCACAAGACTGTAGGACTGTACCACTACCACAGGACTGTACCAACACCGTAGGACTGTAGGACTGTACCACCACAGGACTGTAGCACTGTACCACCACAGGACTGTACCATCACTACAGGACTGTAGGACTGTACCACCACCACAGGACGGTAGGACTGTACCACCCCCACAGGACTGTAGCAGGGTACCACCACAGGACTGTACCACCACAGGACTGTAGGACTGTACCACAACAAGACTGTACCACCATCACAGAACTGTAGGACTGTACCACCACAGGACTGTACCACCACTACAGGACTGTAGGACTGTACCACCACCACAGGACGGTAGGACTGTACCACCCCCACAGGACTGTAGCAGGGTACCACCACAGGACTGTACCACCACAGGACTGTAGGACTGTACCACAACAAGACTGTACCACCATCACAGAACTGTAGGACTGTACCACCATAGGACTGTACCACCACTACAGGACTGTAGGACTGTACCACCACCACAGGACGGTAGGACTGTAACACCCCCACAGAACTGTTGGACAACACCACCACCACAGGACTGTACCACCACAACCGGACTGTAGGACTGTACCACCACCAATGGACTGTACCACCACAACCACAGGAATGTAGGACTGTACCACCACCACAGAACTGTAGGACTGTACCACCACCACAGGACTGTACCACCCTCACAGGACTGTATGACTGTACCACCACAGGACTGTACCACCACCACCAGAGGACTGTAGGACTGTACCACCACCACAGGACTGTACCACCACCACCACAGGACTGTAGGACTGTACCACCACCACAGGACTGTACCACCACAACCACATGAATATAGGACTGTACCACCACAACCACAGGACTGTAGGAATGTACCACCACCGCAGGACTGTAGGACTGTACCACCACCACAGGACTGTACCACCCCCGCAGGACTGTAGGACTGTACCACCACCACAGGACTCAACCACCCCCACAGGACTGTAGGACTGTACCACCACCACAGGACTGTACCACCACAGGACTGTAGGACTGTACCACCACAGGACTGTACCACCACCACCACAGAACTGTAGGATTTTCCAACCCCCACAGGACTTTAGGACTGTACCACTACCACAGGACTGTACAATCACTACAGGACTGTAGGACTGTACCACCCCCACAGGACTGTAGCAGTGTACCACCACAGGACTGTACAACCACAGGACTGTAGGACTGTATCACAACAAGACTGTACCAACCACCACAGAACTGTAGGACTGTACCACCACAGGACTGTACCACCACTACAGGACTGTAGGACTGTACCACCACCACAGAACGGTAGGACTCTAACACCCCGAAGAACTGTTGGACAACACCACCACAGGACTGTAGGACTGTACCACCACAGGACTGTAGGACTGTACCACCACCACCACCCCAGGTCTGTAGGACTGTACCACCACCACAGGACTGTAGGACTGTACTATCACCACAGGACTGTAGGACTGTACCACCACCACCCCAGGTCTGTAGGACTGTACCACCACCACAGGACTGTGCCACCACCACAGGACTGTAGGACTGTACCACCACAGGACTGTACCACCACAGAGGACTCTATCACCACCAAAGGACTGTAGGACTGTACAATCACCACAGGACTGTAGGACTGTGCCACCAGCACAGGACTGTAGTACTGTACCACCAGCACAGGACTGTAGTACTGTACCACCAGCACAGGACTGTAGGACTGTACCACCACCACAGGACTGTACCACCACAGGACTGCACCACCCCCACAGGACTGTAGGACTGTACCACCACAGGACACTGTAGGACTGTACCACCACAGGACTGTACCACCCCCACAGGACTGTAGGACTGTACAACCACAGGACTGTACCACCACCGCCACAGGACTGTAGGACTGTACCACCACCACAGGACTGTACCAACACAACCACAGGACTGTAGGAATGTACCACCACCACAGAACTGTAGGAAAGTACCACCACCGCAGGACTGTAGGAAAGTACCACCACCGCAGGACTGTACCACCCCCACAGGACTGTAGGACTGTACCACCACAGGACTGTACCACCACCACCACCATAGGACTGTAGGACTGTACCACCAACACAGAACTGTAGGACTGTACCACCACAGGACTGTACCACCACCACCACCACAGGACTGTAGGACTGTCCAACCCCCACAGGACTGTAGGGCTGTACCACTACCACAGGACTGTACCAACACCGTAGGACTGTAGGACTGTACCACCACAGGACTGTAGGACTGTACCACCACCACAGGAAAGTAGGACTGTACCACCCCCACAGGACTGTAGCAGTGTACCACCACAGGACTGTACCACCACAGGACTGTAGGACTGTACCACAACAAGACTGTACCAACCACCACAGAACTGTAGGACTGTACCACCACAGGACTGTACCACCACTACAGGACTGTAGGACTGTACCACCACCACAGGACGGTTGGACTGTAACAACCCCAAAGAACTGTTGGACAACACCACCACCACAGGACTGTACCACCACAACCGGACTGTAGGACTGTACCAACACCAATGGACTGTAGGACTGTCCAACCCCCACAGAACTGTAGGACTGTACCACTACCACAGGACTGTAGGACTGTACCACTACCACAGGACTGTAGGACTGTACCACAACCACAGGACTGTAGGACTGTCCAACCCCCACAGGACTGTAGGACTGTACCACTACCACAGGACTGCACCAACACCGTAGGACTGTAGGACTGTACCACCACAGGACTGTACCATCACTACAGGACTGTAGGACTGTACCACCACCACAGGACTGTAGGACTGTACCACCCCCACAGGACTGTAGCAGTGTACCACCACAGGACTGTACCACCACAGGACTGTAGGACTGTACCACAACAAGACTGTACCAACCACCACAGAACTGTAGGACTGTACCACCACAGGACTGTACCACCACTACAGGACTGTAGGACTGTACCACCACCACAGGACGGTAGGACTGTAGCATCCCCGAAGAACTGTTGGACAACACCACCACCACAGGACTGTACCACCACAACCGGACTGTAGGACTGTACCACCACCACAGAACTGTAGGAAAGTACCACCACCGCAGGAATATAAGACTGTACCACCACAACAGGACTGTACCAGCCTCACAAGACTGTATGACTGTACCACCACAGCACTGTACCACCACCACCACAGGACTGTAGGACTGTACCACCACCACAGGACTGTACCACCACAGGACTGTAGGACTGTACCACCACAGGACTGTACCACCACCACCACCACCACAGGACTGTAGGACTGTCCAACGCCCACAGAACTGTAGGACAGTACCACCACCACAAGACAGTACCACCACCACAGGACTGTACCACCCCCACAGCACTGTAGGACTGTCCAACCCCCACAGGACTGTAGGACTGTACCACTACCACAGGACTGTACCAAACACCGTAGGACTGTAGGACTGTACCACCACAGGACTGTACCACCCCCACAGGACTGTAGGACTGTACAACCACAGGACTGTACCACCACCACCACAGGACTGTAGGACTGTACCACCACCACAGGACTGTAGGACTGTACCACCACAGGACTGTACCACCACCACCACAGGACTGTAGGACTGTCCAACCCCCACAGGACTGTAGGACTGTACCACCACAGGACTGTACCAACACCGTAGGACTGTAGGACAGTACCACCACAGGACTGTACCACCACTACAGGACTGTAGGACTGTACCACCACAACAGGACTGTAGGACTGTACCACCCCCACAGGACTGTAGGACTGTACAACCACAGGAATGTACCACCACAGGACTGTAGGACATTACCACCACAGGACTGTACCACCACAGGAATGTACCACTACAGGACTGTAGGACTGTACCACCACCACAGGACTGTAAGACTGTAACACCCCCACAGAACTGTAGGACTGCACCACCAACACAGGACTGTACCACCACAACCGGACTGTAGGACTGTACCACCACCAATGGACTGTACCACCACAACCACAGGAATGTAGGACTGTACCACCACCACAGGACTGTAGGAATGTACCACCACCACAGAACTGTAGGAAAGTACCACCACCGCAGGACTGTAGGACTGTACCACCACCACAGGAATGTACCACCCCCACAGGACTGTAGGACTGTACCACCACAGGTATGTACCACCACCACCACAGGACTGTAGGACTGTCCAACCCCCACAGGACTGTAGGACTATACCACCACCACAGGACTGTGCCACCACAGGACTGTAGGACTGTACCACCACAGGACTGTACCACCACCACCACCCCAGGTCTGTAGGACTGTACCACCACCACAGGACTGTAGGACTGTACCAACACCACAGGACTGTAGGACTGTACCACCCCCACAGGACTGTACCACCACCACAGGACTGTAGGACTGTACCGCCACAGGACTGTACCACCACCACAGGACTGTAGGACTGTACCGCCACAGGACTGTACAACCACCACAGGACTCTATCACCACCAAAGGACTGTAGGACTGTACTATCACCACAGGACCGTAGGACTGTACCACCAGCACAGGACTGTAGGACTGTACTGCCACAGGACTGTACCACCACCACAGGACTGTAGGACTGTACCGCCACAGGACTGTACCACCACCAAAGGACTGTAGGACTGTACTATCACCACAGGACAGTAGGATTGTACCACCAGCACAGGACTGTAGGACTGTACCACCACAAGACTGCACCACCCCCACAGGACTATAAGACTGTACCACCACAGGACTGTACCACCCCCACAGAACTGTTGGTGTGTACCACCAAAGGACTGTACCATCACCAGAGGACTGTAGGACTGTACCACCACAGGACTGTACCACCACCACAGGACTGTAGGGATGTACCACCACAGGACTGTACCATAACCAGAGGACTGTTCCATCACCACAGGACTGTAGGACTGTACCACCAAAACAGGACTGTAGGACTGTACCACCACCACAGGACTGTAGGACTGTACCACCCCCAAAAGGACTGTAGGACTGTATCACCCCCAAAGGACTGTACCACCACCACAGGACTGTAGGTGTGTACCACCACAGGACTGTACCATCACCAAAGGACTGTAGGACTGTACCACCACAGGACTGTACCAACACCAAAGGACTGTAGGACTGTACCACCACCACAGGACTGTAGGACTGTACCACCACCACAGGACTGTAAGACTGTACCACCACCACAGGACTGTACCACCCCCCACAGGACTGTACCACCCTTCAAAGGACTGTAGGACTGTACAAAACCCACACGACTGTAGGACTGTACCACCCTTCACAGGACTGTAGGACTGTACAAAACCCACAGGACTGTAGGACTGTACCACCACAGGACTGTACCACCACCACCACAGGACTGTAGGACTGTACCACCACCACCACAGGACTGTACCACCACAGGACTGTAGGACTGTACCACCACCACAGGACTGTAGGACTGTACCACCAACAAGGAACTGTAGGACTCTACCTCCACCACAGAACTTTGGGACTGTATCACCACCACAGGACTGTACCACCACCACAGGACTGTAGAACTGTACCACCACAGGACTGTACCACCACCACAGGACTCTATCACCACCAAAGGACTGTAGGACTGTACCACCACAGGACTGTACGACCACCACAGGACTGTAGGAGTGTACCACCACCACAGGACTGTAGTACTGCACCACCAGCAAAGGACTGTAGGACTGTACCACCACAGGACTGAACCGCCACCACAGGACTGTAGGACTTTACCACCACCACAGGACTGTACCACCCCCACAGGACTGTAGGACTGTACCAGCACAGGACTGTACCACCACCACCACCACAGGACTGTAGGACTGTATCACCCCCAAAGGACTGTACCACCACCACAGGACTGTAGGTGTGTACCACCACAGGACTGTACCATCACCAAAGGACTGTTGGACTGTACCACCACAGGACTGTACCAACACCAAAGGACTGTAGGACTGTACCACCACCACAGGACTTTAGGACTGTACCACCACCACAGGACTGTAAGACTGTACCACCACCACAGGACTGTACCACCCCCCACAGGACTGTACCACCCTTCACAGGACTGTAGGACTGTACAAAACCCACACGACTGTAGGACTGTACCACCCCCACAGGACTGTAGGACTGTAACACCACAGGACTGTACCACCACCACCACAGGACTGTAGGACTGTACCACCACCACAGGACTGTACCACCAACAAGGTACTGTAGGACTCTACCTCCACCACAGAACTTTGGGACTGTATCACGACGACAGGACTGTACCACCACCACAGGACTGTAGAACTGTACCACCACAGGACTGTACCACCACCACAGGACTCTATCACCACCAAAGGACTGTAGGACTGTACCACCACAGGTCTGTACTACCACCACAGGACTGTAGGAGTGTACCACCACCACAGGACTGTAGTACTGCACAGCCAGCAAAGGACTGTAGGACTGTACCACCCCCACAGGACTGAACCGCCACCACAGGACTGTAGGACTTTACCACCACCACAGGACTGTACCACCCCCACAGGACTGTAGGACTGTACCACCACAGGACTGTACCACTACCACCACCACCACAGGACTGTAGGACTGTATCACCCCCAAAGGACTGTACCACCACCACAGGACTGTAGGTGTGTACCACCACAGGACTGTACCATCACCAAAGGACTGTAGGACTGTACCACCACCACAGGACTGTAGGACTGTACCACCACCACAGGACTGTAAGACTGTACCACCACCACAGGACTGTACCACCCCCCACAGGACTGTACCACCCTTCACAGGACTGTAGGACTGTACAAAACCCACACGACTGTAGGACTGTACCACCCCCACAGGACTGTAGGACTGTACCACCACCACCACATGACTGTAGGACTGTACCACCACCACAGGACTGTACCACCACAGGACTGTAGGACTGTACCACCACCACAGGACTGTAGGACTGTACCACCAACAAGGAACTGTAGGACTCTACCTCCACCACAGAACTTTGGGACTGTATCACCACCACAGGACTGTACCACCACCACAGGGCTGTAGAGCTGTACCACCAAAGGACTGTACCACCACCACAGGACTCTATCACCACCAAAGGACTGTAGGACTATACCACCAGCAAAGGACTGTAGGACTGTACCACCCCGCACAGGACTGTAGGACTGTACCACCACAGGACTGTAGGAGTGTACCACCACCACAGGACTGTAGTACTGCACCACCAGCAAAGGACTGTAGGACTGTACCACCCCGCACAGGACTGTAGGACTGTACCACCACAGGACTGTAGTACTGTACCACCACAGGACTGTACCACCACCACAGGACTGTAGGTCTGTACCAACACCACAGGACTGTACCACCCCCACAGGACTGTAGGACTGTACCACCACCACAGGACTGTACCACCACCACAAGACTGTAGGACTGTACCACCACCACACGAAAGTAGGACTGTACCACCACCACAGGACTGTACCACCACAGGACTGTAGGACTGCACCACCACCACAGGACTGTAGGACTGTACCACCACCACAGAACTGTAGGACTGCACCACACCCAAAGGACTGTACCACCACCATATGACTGTAGGTCTGTACCACCACCACAGGACTGTACCACCCCCAAAGGACTGTACCACCACCATATGACTGTAGGACTGTACCACCACCAAAGGACTGTACCACCAACACAGGACTGTAGGACTGTACCACCACCACAGGACTGTACCACCACCAAGGACTGTAAGACTGTACCACCACCACAGGACTGTACCACCCCCAAAGGAAAGTAGAACTGTACCACCACAGGACTGTACCACCACCGCCACAGGACTGTAGGACTGTAACACCACCACATGACTGTACCACCACAGGACTGTAGGACTGTACCACCACAGGACTGTACCACCACAGGACTGTAGGACTGTACCTCCACCACAGAACTGTAGGACTGTACCACCACCACCACCCCAGGACTGTAGGACTGTACCTCCACCACAGAACTCTAGGGCTGTACCACCACCACAGGACTGTACCACCCCCACAGGACTGTAGTACTGTACCACAACCATAGGACTGTACCACCACCACAGGACTGTACCACCCCCACAGGACTGTAGGACTGTACCACCACCACAGGACTGTAGGACTGTACCACCACCACAGGACTGTACCACCACAGGTCTGTAGGACTGTACCACCACAGGACTGTACCACCACCACCACCCCAGGTCTGTAGGACTGTACCACCACCAAAGGACTGTAGGACTGTACCACCCCCACAGGACTGTACCACCACCACAGGACTGTAGGACTGTACCGCCACAGGACTGTACCACCACCACAGGACTCTATCACCACCAAAGGACTGTAGGACTGTACTATCACCACAGGACAGTAGGACTGTACCACCAGCACAGGGCTGTAGGACTGTACCACCACAGGACTGCACCACCCCCACAGGACTGTAAGACTGTACCACCACAGGACTGTACCACCCCCACAGAACTGTTGGTGTGTACCACCAAAGGACTGTACCATCACCAGAGGACTGTAGGACTGTACCACCACAGGACTGTACCACCACCACAGGAATGTAGGGATGTACCACCACAGGACTGTACCATAACCAGAGGACTGTACCATCACCACAGGACTGTAGGACTGCACCACCAAAACAGGACTGTAGGACTGTACCACCACCACAGGACTGTAGGACTGTACCACCCCCAAAAGGACTGTAGGACTGTACCACCCACCAAAGGACTGTACCACCACCACAGGACTGTAGGTGTGTACCACCACAGGACTGTACCATCACCAGAGGACTGTAGGACTGTACCACCACAGGACTGTACCACCACCAAAGGACAGTAGGACTGTACTACCACCACAGGACTGAACCGCCACCACAGGACTGTAGGACTTTACCACCACCACAGGACTCTACCACAACCACAGGACTGTAAGACTGTACCACCACCACAGGACTGTACCACCCCCACAGGGCTGTAGGACTGTACCACCACAGGACTGTATCAACACCACCACCACAGGACTGTAGGACTGTACCACCACAGGACTGTACCACCACCACCACCACAGGAATGTAGGACTGTATCACCCCCAAAGGACTGTACCACCACCACAGGACTGTAGGTGTGTACCACCACAGGACTGTACCACCACCACAGGACTGTAGGACTGTACCACCACCACAGGGCGGTAAGACTGTACCACCACCACCACAGGACTGTACCACCCCCCACAGGACTGTACCACCCTTCACAGGACTGTAGGACTGTACAAAACCCACACGACTGTAGGACTGTACCACCCCCCAAAGGACTGTACCACCCTGCACAGGACTGTAGGACTGTACAAAACCCACACGACTGTAGGACTGTACCACCCCCACAGGACTGTAGGACTGTACCACCACAGGACTGTACCACCACCACCACAGGACTGTAGTACTGTACCACCACCACAGGACTGTACCACCACAGGACTGTAGGACTGTACCACCACCACAGGACTGTAGGACTGTACCACCAACAAGGAACTGTAGGACTCTACCTCCACCACAGAACTTTGGGACTGTATCACCACCACAGGACAGTACCACCACCACAGGACTGTAGAACTGTACCACCACAGGACTGTACCACCACCACAGGACTCTATCACCACCAAAGGACTGTAGGACTGTACCACCACAGGACTGTACTACCACCACAGGACTGTAGGAGTGTACCACCACCACAGGACTGTAGTACTGCACCACCAGCAAAGGACTGTAGGACTGTACCACCCCCACAGGACTGTAGGACTGTACCACCACAGGACTGTACCACCCACACAGGACTGTAGGACTGTACCACCACAGGACTGTACCACCCCCATAGAACTGTTGGACTGTACCACCACCACAGAACTGTTGAACTGTACCCCCACAGGACTGTAGTACTGTACCACCACCACAGAACTGTAGGACTGTACCACCACAGGACTGTACCACCACCACAGGACTGTACCACCACAACAGGAATGTGCCACCTCCACAGGACTGTAAGACTGTACCACCACCACAGGACTGTACCACCCTTCACAGGACTGTAGGACTGTACAAAACCCACACGACTGTAGGACTGTACCACCCCCCCCACAGGACTGTACCACCCTTCACAGGACTGTAGGACTGTACAAAACCCACACGACTGTAGGACTGTACCACCACAGGACTGTACCACCACCACCACAGGACTGTAGGACTGTACCACCACCACAGGACTGTACCACCACAGGACTGTAGGACTGTACCACCACCACAGGACTGTAGGACTGTACCACCAACAAGGAACTGTAGGACTCTACCTCCACCACAGAACTTTGGGACTGTATCACCACCACAGGACTGTACCACCACCACAGGACTGTAGAACTGTACCACCACAGGACTGTACCACCACCACAGGACTCTATCACCACCAAAGGACTGTAGGAGTGTACCACCACCACAGGACTGTAGTACTGCACCACCAGCAAAGGACTGTAGGACTGTACCATCCCGCACAGGACTGTAGGACTGTACCACCACAGGACTGTACCACCCACACAGGACTGTAGGACTGTACCACCACCACAGGACTGTACCACCCCCACAGAACTGTTGAACTGTACCCACACAGGACTGTAGGACTGTACCACCACCACAGGACTGTACCACCACCACAGAACTGTAGGACTGTACCACCACAGGACTGTACCACCACCACAGGACTGTAGGTCTGTACCAACACCACAGGACTGTACCACCCCACAGGACTGTAGGACTGTACCACCACCACAGGACTGTACCACCACCACAAGACTGTAGGACTGTACCACCACCAAATGACTGTAACGCAACCACACGAAAGTAGGACTGTACCACCACCACAGGACTGTACCACCACAGGACTGTAGGACTGCACCACCTCCACAGGGCTGTAGGACTGTACCACCACAACAGGACTGTAGGACTGTACCACCACCACAGAACTGTAGGACTGCACCACGCCCAAAGGACTGTACCGCCACCACAGGACTGTAGGACTGTACCACCACCACAGAACTGTAGGACCTTACCACCACCACAGGACTGTAGGACTGTACCACCCCCAAAGAACTGTACCACCACCATATGACTGTAGGACTGTAACACCACCACAGGACTGTACCACCCCCAAAGGACTGTACCACCACCATATGACTGTAGGACTGTACCACCACCAAAGGACTGTACCACCACAAATGGACTGTAGGACTCTACCACCACCACAGGACTTTACCACCACCAAGGACTGTAAGACTGTACCACCACCACAGGACTGTACCACCCCCACAGGACTGTAGTACTGTACCACAACCATAGGACTGTAGGACTATACCACCACAGGACTGTAGGACTGTACAACCACCACCCCAGGACTGTACCACCACCACAGGACTGTACCACCACAGGACTTTACCACCCCCACAGGACTGTAGGACTGTACCACAACCACCCCAGGACTGTACCACCACCACAGGACTGTACCACCACAGGACTGTACCACCACCACAGGACTGTACCACCACAACATGAATGTACCATCTCCACAGGACTGTACCACCACCACAGGACTGTAGGACTGTACAACCACCACCACAGGACTGTACCACCACCCCAGGACTGTACCACCACCACAGGACTGTACCACCTCCACAGGACTGTACAATTGTACCACCACCACAGGACTGTATCACCACCACAGGACTGTAGGACTGTACAACCACCACCACAGGACTGTACCACCACCACAGGACTGTACAACCTCCACAGGACTGTACCACCACCACCACAGGACTGTACCACCACCACAGGACTGTACCACCTCCACAGGACTGTACAATTGTACCACCACCACAGGACTGTATCACCACCGGACTGTAGGATTGTACAACCACCACCACAGGACTGTACCACCACCACAGGAATGTACCACCTCCACAGGACTGTACAACTGTACCACCACCACAGGACTGTACCACCAACACAGGACTATAGAAAGTACCACCACAGGACTGTACCACCACCACAGGACTATAGGACTGTACCACCACCACAGAATTGTAGGAATGTACCACCATCACAGGCCTGTACCACCACCACAGGCCTGTACCACCACCACAGGACTGTAGGACTGTACCACCACAGGACTGTACCACCACCACAGGACTGTAGGACTGTACCACCACCACAGGACTGTACCACCACAGGACTGTAGGACTGTACCTCCACCACTGGACTCTAGGACTGTACCACCACAGGACTGTAGGACTGTACCTCCACCACTGAACTGTAGGACTGTACCACCACCACAGGACTGTAGGACTGTACCACCACAGGACTGTACCACCACCACAGGACTGTAGGACTGTACCACCACCACAGGACTGTACCACCACAGGACTGTAGGACTGTACCTCCACCACTGAACTCTAGGACTGTACCACCACAGGACTGTAGGACTGTACCTCCACCACTGAACTGTAGGACTGTACCACCACCACAGGACTGTAGGACTGTACCACAACAGGACTGTACCACCACCACAGGACTGTAGGACTGTACCACCACCACAGGACTGTACCACCACAGGACTGTAGGACTGTACCACCACCCCAGGACTGTAGGACTGTACCACCAACACAGAACTGTAGGACTGTGCCATCACCACAGGACTGTACCACCACCACAGGACTGTACCACTACCACAGGACTGTGGGACTATACCACTACCACAGGACTGTAGGACTGTACCACCACCACCAGACTGTAGTACTGTACCACTACCACAGGACCGTAGGACTGTACCACCACAGGACTGTACCACCCCCACAGAACTGTAGGACTGTACCACCACAGGACTGTACCAACCCCACAGGACTGTAGGACTGTACCACCACCACAGGACTGTAGGACTGTACCACCACCACAGGACTGTAGGACTGAACCACCACCACAGGACTGTAGGACTGTACCACCCCCACAGGACTGTAGGACTGTACCACATCAGGACTATACCACCACCACAGGACTGTAAGACTGTACCACCACCACAGGACTGTATCACCACCACAGGACTGTAGGACTGTACAACCACCACCACAGGACTGTACACCCTCCACAGGACTGTACAACTGTACCACCACCACAGGACTGTACCACCACCACAGAGCGGTAGGACTGACCACCACCACAGGACTGTACCACCACCACAGGACTGTACCACCACCACAGGACTATAGGACTGTACCACCACAGGACTGTACCACCACCACAGGACTATAGGACTGTACCACCACAGGACTCTATCACCACCACAGGACTATAGGACTGTACCACCCCCACAGGACTGTACCACCACCACAGGACTGTAGGACTGTACCACCACCACCACAGGACTGTAGGACTGTACCACCACCACAGAATTGTAGGAATGTACCACCATCACAGGCCTGTACCACCACCACAGGCCTGTACCACCACCACAGGACTGTAGGACTGTACCACCACAGGACTGTACCACCACCACAGGACTGTAGGACTGTACCACCACCACAGGACTGTACCACCACAGGACTGTAGGACTGTACCTCCACCACTGAACTGTAGGACTGTACCACCACCACCACCCCAGGACTGTAGGACTGTACCACCAACACAGAACTGTAGGACTGTGCCATCACCACAGGACTGTACCACCACCACAGGACTGTACCACTACCACAGGACTGTGGGACTGTACCACTACCACAGGACTGTAGTACTGTACCACTACCACAGGACCGTAGGACTGTACCACCACAGGACTGTACCACCCCCACAGAACTGTAGGACTGTACCACCACAGGACTGTACCAACCCCACAGGACTGTAGGTCTGTACCACCACCACAGGACTGTAGGACTGTACCACCACCACAGGACTGTAGGACTGTACCGCCACCACAGGACTGTAGGACTGAACCACCACCACAGGACTGTAGGACTGTACCACCCCCACAGGACTGTAGGACTGTACCACATCAGGACTATACCACCACCACAGGACTGTAAGACTGTACCACCACCACAGGACTGTATCACCACCACAGGACTGTAGGACTGTACAACCACCACCACAGGACTGTACACCCTCCACAGGACTGTACAACTGTACCACCACCACAGGACTGTACCACCACCACAGAGCGGTAGGACTGACCACCACCACAGGACTGTACCACCACCACAGGACTGTACCACCACCACAGGACTATAGGACTGTACCACCACAGGACTGTACCACCACCACAGGACTATAGGACTGTACCACCACAGGACTCTATCACCACCACAGGACTATAGGACTGTACCACCCCCACAGGACTGTACCACCACCACAGGACTGTAGGACTGTACCACCACCACCACAGGACTGTAGGACTGTACCACCACCACAGAATTGTAGGAATGTACCACCATCACAGGCCTGTACCACCACCACAGGCCTGTACCACCACCACAGGACTGTAGGACTGTACCACCACAGGACTGTACCACCACCACAGGACTGTAGGACTGTACCACCACCACAGGACTGTACCACCACAGGACTGTAGGACTGTACCTCCACCACTGAACTGTAGGACTGTACCACCGCCACCACCCCAGGACTGTAGGACTGTACCACCAACACAGAACTGTAGGACTGTGCCATCACCACAGGACTGTACCACCACCACAGGACTGTACCACTACCACAGGACTGTGGGACTGTACCACTACCACAGGACTGTAGTACTGTACCACCACCACAGGACCGTAGGACTGTACCACCACAGGACTGTACCACCCCCACAGAACTGTAGGACTGTACCACCACAGGACTGTACCAACCCCACAGGACTGTAGGTCTGTACCACCACCACAGGACTGTAGGACTATACCCCCCCCCCCCCCCCCC
Source organism: Salvelinus fontinalis (assembly GCF_029448725.1). Classification (NCBI taxonomy): domain Eukaryota; kingdom Metazoa; phylum Chordata; class Actinopteri; order Salmoniformes; family Salmonidae; genus Salvelinus; species Salvelinus fontinalis. Next base: position 2,581,021 of record NC_074678.1, on the reverse strand, counting down.
CCCCCCACAGGACTGTAGGACTGTACCACCACCACAGGACTGTAGGACTGTACCACCACCACAGGACTGTAGGACTGAACCACCACCACAGGACTGTAGGACTGTACCACCACAGGACTGTAGGACTGTACCACAACAGGACTATACCACCACCACAGGACTGTACCACCACCACAGGACTGTAGGACTGTACCACCCCCACAGGACTGTAGGACTGTACCACCACAGGTCTGTACCACCACTACAGGACTGTAGGACTTTACCATCCCCACAAGACTGTAGGTCTGTACCACCACCACAGGACTGTAGGACTGTACCACCAACACAGAACTGTAGATCTGTACCACCACCACAGGACTGTACCACCACCACAGGACTGTACCACCCCCACAGGACTGTAGGTCTGTACCACCACCACAGGACTGTAGAACTGTACCACCACAGGACTCTACCACCACCACAGAACTGTTCCACCACCACAGGACTGTAGGACTGTACCACCACCACAGGCCTTTACCACCACCACAGAACTGTAGGACTGTACCACCTCCACAGGACTGTAGGACTGCACCACCACAGGACTGAACCACCACCACAGGACTGTAGATCTGTACCACAACCACAGGACTGAACCACCACAAGAGTGCCTTTAAGGTTTAGGGATATCACACAGAGCCTTTAAGGTTTAGGGATATCACACAGTGCCTTTAAGGTTTAGGGATATCACACAGAGCCTTTAAGGTTTAGGGATATCACACAGTGCCTTTAAGGTTTAGGGATATCACACAGTGCCTTTAAGGTTTAGGGATATCACACAGAGCCTTTAAGGTTTAGGGATATCACACAGTGCCTTTAAGGTTTAGGGATATCACACAGTGCCTTTAAGGTTTAGGGATATCACACAGTGCCTTTAAGGTTTAGGGATATCACACAGTGCCTTTAAGGTTTAGGGATATCACACAGTGCCTTTAAGGTTTAGGGATATCACACAGTGCCTTTAAGGTTTAGGGATATCACACAGTGCCTTTAAGGTTTAGGGATATCACACAGTGCCTTTAAGGTTTAGGGATATCACACAGAGCCTTTAAGGTTTAGGGATATCACACAGTGGTTTTAAGGTTTAGGGATATCACACAGTGCCTTTAAGGTTTAGGGATATCACACAGAGCCTTTAAGGTTTAGGGATATCACACAGTGCCTTTAAGGCTTAGGGATATCACACAGTGTCTTTAAGGTTTAGGGATATCACACAGTGCCTTTAAGGTTTAGGGATATCACACAGTGCCTTTAAGGCTTAGGGATATCACACAGTGCCTTTAAGGTTTAGGGATATCACACAGTGCCTTTAAGGTTTAGGGATATCACACAGAGCCTTTAAGGTTTAGGGATATCACACAGAGCCTTTAAGGTTTAGGGATATCACACAGTGCCTTTAAGGTTTAGGGATATCACACGGTGCCTTTAAGGTTTAGGGATATCACACAGTGCCTTTAAGGTTTAGGGATATCACACAGTGCCTTTAAGGTTTAGGGATATCACACAGAGCCTTTAAGGTTTAGGGATATCACACAGTGCCTTTAAGGCTTAGGGATATCACACAGTGCCTTTAAGGTTTAGGGATATCACACAGTGCCTTTAAGGTTTAGGGATATCACACAGAGCCTTTAAGGTTTAGGGATATCACACAGTGCCTTTAAGGTTTAGGGATATCACACAGTGCCTTTAAGGTTTAGGGATATCACACAGTGCGTTTAAGGTTTAGGGATATCACACAGTGCCTTTAAGGTTTAGGGATATCACACAGTGCCTTTAAGGTTTAGGGATATCACACAGTGCCTTTCAGGTTTAGGGATATCACACAGAGCCTTTAAGGTTTAGGGATATCACACAGAGCCTTTAAGGTTTAGGGATATCACACAGTGCCTTTAAGGTTTAGGGATATCACACAGAGCCTTTAAGGTTTAGGGATATCACACAGTGCCTTTAAGGTTTAGGGATATCACACAGTGCCTTTAAGGTTTAGGGGTATCACACAGTGCCTTTAAGGTTTAGGGATATCACACAGTGCCTTTAAGGTTTAGGGGTATCACACAGAGCCTTTAAGATTTAGGGATATCACACAGTGGTTTTAAGGTTTAGGGATATCACACAGTGCCTTTAAGGTTTAGGGATATCACACAGTGCCTTTAAGGTTTAGGGATATCACACAGAGCCTTTAAGGTTTAGGGATATCACACAGTGCCTTTAAGGTTTAGGGATATCACACAGTGGTTTTAAGGTTTAGGGATATCACACAGTGCCTTTAAGGTTTAGGGATATCACACAGTGCCTTTAAGGTTTAGGGATATCACACAGTGCCTTTAAGGTTTAGGGATATCACACAGTGCCTTTAAGGTTTAGGGATATCACACAGTGCCTTTAAGGTTTAGGGATATCACACAGTGCCTTTAAGGTTTAGGGATATCACACAGTGCCTTTAAGGTTTAGGGATATCACACAGTGCCTTTAAGGTTTAGGGATATCACACAGTGCCTTTAAGGTTTAGGGATATCACACAGTGCCTTTAAGGTTTAGGGATATCACACAGAGCCTTTAAGGTTTAGGGATATCACACAGAGCCTTTAAGGTTTAGGGATATCACACAGTGCCTTTAAGGTTTAGGGATATCACACAGTGCCTTTAAGGTTTAGGGATATCACACAGTGCCTTTAAGGTTTAGGGATATTACACAGTGCCTTTAAGGTTTAGGGATATCACACAGTGCCTTTAAGGTTTAGGGATATCACACAGAGCCTTTAAGGTTTAGGGATATCACACAGAGCCTTTAAGGTTTAGGGATATCACACAGAGCCTTTAAGGTTTAGGGATATCACACAGAGCCTTTAAGGTTTAGGGATATCACACAGAGCCTTTAGCCTAAGTGTCCTGTTGTAAATAAAAGCAAAAAAACCTTTGACCTTTGCAGTATTTCCTTCATTGTTTTCATCTATTTAATGGAGATAACAGAAAACACCAATATTTGTTTTTCCTTTGCAACATGACACACAATGTGTTCCATTGTGTACATTCTTTATTTTGTCACCTAAATGTAAGGTCTTCTGTCTCTATTGTCCGGCTGTGATTGGGAGTCCCACAGGGCGGCGCACAATTGTCCCAGCGTCGTCCAGGTTTGACCAGGGTAGGCCGTCACTGTAAATAAGAATTTGTTCTTAACTGACTTGCCGAGTTAAATAAAGGAAATTTAAAATGTAAAATAAGCTTTAATCCCTCCTCTATCCTTTGAGAAACAGTAAATCGGGGGAAAATGGAGCTTATTTCGGCATCAATTAATGTAATGTACTTATTCAACTGTTACTTTTTACGTGATAGTGTTTTGTATATTTCAATCCTGTTCGTGAATGTCAGTTATGTTCTACTCTATCTTCACAGGGTGGAGAAAACACACGTTCTTCATCTGTGAATCAGCGGCCTGAGAAAACACACGCTCTTCATCTGTGAATCAGCGGCCTGAGAAAACACACGCTCTTCATCTGTGAATCAGCGGCCTGAGAAAACACACGTTGAAAAGAAAGAGCAGTCTAACCTAGGATCTTCCCTTTACCCAGCTGTGTTCCTCTGCTTAAGAAACAGTCCAACTGGGTCAACTTCCAGTGTGTAACATTTATTATTTTATATTTTATTTAACCTTTATTTAACAAGTCAGTTAAGAACAAATTCTTATGTACAATGACGGCCTACCAAAAGGCAAAAGGCCTCCTGCGGAGACGGGGGCCTGGGATTATTGTAATTTGGGGGGGAATTAAATAAAAAAAATGAATAACATCTACAGTGTAAGTCGGATGTTTACTTACACCTTAGCCAAATACATTTAAACTCAGTTTTTCACAATCCCTGACATTTAATCCAAATAAAAATTCCCTGTCTTAGGTCAGTTAGGATCACCACTTTATTTTAAGAATGTGAAATGTCAGAATAATAGTTGAGAGAATGATTTATTACAGATTTTATTTCTTTCATCACATTCCCAGTGGGTCAGAAGTTGACGTACACTCAATTAGTATTTGGTAGCATTGCCTTTCAATTGTTTAACTTGGGTCAAACGTTTTGCGTAGCCTTCCATAAGCTTCCCACAATAAGTTGGGTGAATTTTTGGCCCATTCCTCCTGACAGAGCTGGTGTAACTGAGTCAGGTTTGTAGGCCTCTTTGCTCGCACACGCTTTTTCAGTTCTGCCCAAAAATGTTCAATAGGATTGAGGTCAGGGCTTTATGATGGCCACTACAATACCTTGACTTTGTTGTCCTTAAGCCATTTTGCCACAACTTTGGAAGTTTGCTTGGGGTCATTGTCCATTTGGAAGACCCATTTGCGACCAAGCTTTAACTTCCTGACTGATGTCTTGAGATGTTGCTTCAATATATCCACATAATTTTATTTCCTCATGATGCCATCTATTTTGTGAAGTGCACCAGTCCCTCCGGCAGCAAAGCACCCCCACAACATGATGCTGCCACCCCCATGCTTCACGGTTGGGATGGTGTTCTTCAGCTTGCAAGCCTGCCCCCTTTTTCCTCCAAACATAACGATGGTCATTACGGCCAAACAGTTCTATTTTTGTTTCATCAGACCAGAGGACTTTTCTCCAAAAAGTATGATCTTTGTCCTCATGTGCAGTTGCAAGCTGCAGTCTGGCTTTTTTATGGCGGTTTTGGAACAGTGGCTTCTTCCTTGCTGAGCGGCCTTTCAGGTTATGTCGATATAGGACTCGTTTTACTGTGGATATAGATACTTTTGTACCTGTTTCCTCCAGCATCTTCACAAGGTCCTTTGCTGTTGTTCTGGGATTGATCTGCACTTTTTGCACCAAAGTACGTTCTTCTCCAGGAGACAGAACGCGTCTTCTTCATGAGCGGTATGACGGCTGCGTGCTCCCATGGTGTTTATACTTGCGTACTATTGTTTGTATAGATGAACGTGGAACCTGCAGGCGTTTGGAAATTGGTCCCAAGGATGAACCAGACTTGTGGAGGTCTACAATTTTCTTGGCTGATTTCTTTGGATTTTCCCATGATGTCAAACGAAGAGGCACTGAGTTCTAAGGTAGGCCTTGAAATACATCCACAGGTACAACTCCAATTGACTCAAATTATGTCAATTAGAAGCTTCTAAAGCCATGAAATCATTTTCTGGAATTTTCCAAGGTGTTTATCGGCACAGTCAACTTAGCGTATGTAAACTTCTGACCCACTGGAATTGTGATAGAGTGAATTATAAGTGAAATAATCTGTCTGTAAACAATTGTTGGAAAAATGACTTGTGTCATGCACAAAGTAGATGTCCTAACCGACTTGCCAAAACTATAGTTTGTTTAACAAGAAATGTGTGGAGTGGTTGAAAAATGAGTTTTAAATGACCCCAACCTAAGTGTATGTAAACTTCCGACTTCAACTGTAAATATAAGACAAAACACATCACGACAAGAGAGACAACACAACACTACATAATGAGAGACCTAAGACAACAACATAGCAAGGCAGCAACACATGACATCACAGCATGGTAGCATCACAACATGGTAGAAACAACATGGTAGCATCACAGCATGGTAGCAACACAACATGGTAGAAACAACATGGTAGAAACACAACATGGTAGCAACACAGCATGGTAGCAACACAACATGGTAGAAACACAACATGGTAGAAACAACATGGTAGCATCACAGCATGGTAGCATCACAGCATGGTAGAAACAACATGGTAGAAACACAACATGGTAGCAACACAGCATGGTAGCAACACAGCATGGTAGAAACACAACATGGTAGCAACACAACATGGTAGAAACACAACATGGTAGCAACACAGCATGGTAGCAACACAGCATGGTAGCAACACAGCATGGTAGAAACACAACATGGTAGCAACACAACATGGTAGAAACACAACATGGTAGCAACACAACATGGTAGAAACACAACATGGTAGCAACACAGCATGGTAGAAACACAACATGGTAGGAACACAACATGGTAGCACCACAACATGGTAGCACCACAGCATGGTAGCAACACAACATGGTAGCAACACAACATGGTAGAATCACAACATGGTAGAACCACAGCATGGTAGCAACACAACATGGTAGCAACAAAGCATGGTAGCAACACAACATGGTAGAACCACAGCATGGTAGCAATACAACATGGTAGCAACAAAGCATGGTAGAATCACAACATGGTAGATACACAACATGGTAGCAACACAACATGGTAGCAACACAACATGGTAGCAACACAACATGGTAGCAACACAACATGGTAGCACCACAGCATGACAACAGGAGGGCTACACACAGAGGGTTGCACAGAAATACTACAGTACAACTAAAGAGAAATGTCAAGATTTTTTAAGGCCCTCAACCTAAAGAAAACGATCACTATTCTGGCTATAGGCCTCCTCTCTGTCTAGGCTCAAAACAAAGGCTTGTGAAACCATGGTGCAGTGAGCAGGAGGAGGATGGGAGCAGGAAATGCCACTGAGAGGTTTAGTCAGCTCAGCTAATGCTCATTTTAGCCTGTCTAATTGAACTTTGTTGCCCTTGGCTTTTCTCCCTGAGAAGAATACAGTACTGTAGCTACAGTAGCTGTGCTACCATACTGCGGCAGCCGGGGGAACCACGGTAAACTTCATCGGAGGCTAGTGTGATGAATGATGCGTCCTGCTTATTGGCCGGCTCTGTGATAAATCGATTTAGTCCTGATATGAGGGATCACATGACCAGCCTCTCAGAGACACCTTCCCCTTGTCTCTTTATCAACCCCTCTCCCCCCCTTGTCTCTTTATCAACCCCTCTCTCCCCCCTTGTCTCTGTATCAACCCCTCTCTCTCCCCTTGTCTCTTTATCAACCCCTCTCTCTCCCCTTGTCTCTTTATCAACCCCTCTCTCCCCCCTTGTCTCTGTATCAACCCCTCTCTCTCCCCTTGTCTCTTTATCAACCCCTCTCTCCCCCCTTGTCTCTGTATCAACCCCTCTCTCTCCCCTTGTCTCTTTATCAACCCCTCTCTCCCCCCTTGTCTCTGTATCAACACCTCTCTCCCCCTTGTCTCTGTATCAACCCCTCTCTCCCCCCTTGTCTCTTTATCAGCCCCTCTCTCTCCCCCCTTGTCTCTGTAGCAACCCCTCTCTCCCCCTTTGTCTCTTTATCAACCCCTCTCTTCCCCTTGTCTCTGTATCAACCCCTCTCTCTCCCCTTGTCTCTTTATCAACCCCTCTCTCTCCCCCTTGTCTCTGTATCAACCCCTCTCTCTCCCCTTGTCTCTTTATCAACCCCTCTCTCCCCCTTGTCTCTGTATCAACCCCTCTCTCTCCCCTTGTCTCTTTATCAACCTCTCTCTCTCCCCCTTGTCTCTGTATCAACCCCTCTCTCTCCCCTTGTCTCTTTATCAACCCCTCTCTCCCCCCTTGTCTCTGTAGCAACCCCTCTCTCCCCCCTTGTCTCTTTATCAACCCCTCTCTCTCCCCTTGTCTCTTTATCAACCCCTCTCTCTCCCCCCTTGTCGCTGTATCAACCCCTCTCTCCCCCTTTGTCTCTTTATCAACCCCTCTCTCCCCCCTTGTCTCTGTATCAACCCCTCTCTCCCCCTTTGTCTCTTTATCAACCCCTCTCTCCCCCCTTGTCTCTGTATCAACCCCTCTCTCCCCTTTGTCTCTTTATCAACCCCTCTCTCCCCCCTTGTCTCTGTATCAACCCCTCTCTCTCCCCCTTGTCTCTTTATCAACCCGTCTCTCCCCCCTTGTCTCTTTATCAACCCCTCTCTCTCCCCCTTGTCTCTTTATCAACCCCTCTCTCCCCCCTTGTCTCTGTATCAACCCCTCTCTCTCCCCCTTGTCTCTTTATCAACCCCTCTCTCTCCCCCCTTGTCTCTGTAGCAACCCCTCTCTCCCCCTTTGTCTCTTTATCAACCCCTCTCTTCCCCTTGTCTCTGTATCAACCCCTCTCTCTCCCCTTGTCTCTTTATCAACCCCTCTCCCTCCCCCTTGTCTCTGTATCAACCCCTCTCTCTCCCCTTGTCTCTTTATCAACCCCTCTCTCCCCCCTTGTCTCTGTAGCAACCCCTCTCTCCCCCTTTGTCTCTTTATCAACCCCTCTCTCCCCCCTTGTCTCTTTATCAACCCCTCTCTCTCACCTTGTCTCTTTATCAACCCCTCTCTCTCCCCCCTTGTCTCTGTATCAACCCCTTTCTCTCCCCTTGTCTCTTTATCAACCCCTCTCTCCCCCCTTGTCTCTGTATCAACCCCTCTCTCCCCCTTTGTCTCTTTATCAACCCCTCTCTCTCCCCTTGTCTCTTTATCAACCCCTCTCTCTCCCCTTGTCTCTTTATCAACCCCTCTCTCTCCCCCTTGTCTCTGTATCAACCCCTCTCTCTCCCCCTTGTCTCTGTATCAACCCCTCTCTCTCCCCTTGTCTCTTTATCAACCCCCCTCTCCCCCCTTGTCTCTGTAGCAACCCCTCTCTCCCCCCTTGTCTCTTTATCAACCCCTCTCTCTCCCCTTGTCTCTTTATCAACCCCTCTCTCTCCCCCCTTGTCGCTGTATCAACCCCTCTCTCCCCCTTTGTCTCTTTATCAACCCCTCTCTCCCCCCTTGTCTCTGTATCAACCCCTCTCTCCCCCTTTGTCTCTTTATCAACCCCTCTCTCTCCCCCTGTCTCTTTATCAACCCCTCTCTCTCCCCCTTGTCTCTTTATCAACCCGTCTCTCCCCCCTTGTCTCTTTATCAACCCCTCTCTCTCCCCCTTGTCTCTTTATCAACCCCTCTCTCTCCCCCTTGTCTCTTTATCAACCCCTCTCTCTCCCCCCTTGTCTCTGTAGCAACCCCTCTCTCCCCCTTTGTCTCTTTATCAACCCCTCTCTTCCCCTTGTCTCTGTATCAACCCCTCTCTCTCCCCCTTGTCTCTTTATCAACCCCTCTCTCTCCCCCCTTGTCTCTGTAGCAACCCCCCTCTCCCCCTTTGTCTCTTTATCAACCCCTCTCTTCCCCTTGTCTCTGTATCAACCCCTCTCTCCCCCCTTGTCTCTTTATCAACCCCTCTCTCCCCCCTTGTCTCTGTATCAACCCCTCTCTCCCCCCTTGTCTCTGTAGCAACCCCTCTCTCCCCCTTTGTCTCTTTATCAACCCCTCTCTCCCCCCTTGTCTCTGTATCAACCCCTCTCTCCCCCTTTGTCTCTTTATCAACCCCTCTCTCCCCCCTTGTCTCTTTATCAACCCCTCTCTCCCCCTTTGTCTCTTTATCAACCCCTCTCTCTCCCCTTGTCTCTTTATCAACCCCTCTCTCTCTCCCCCTTGTCTCTGTATCAACCCCTCTCTCCCCCTTTGTCTCTTTATCAACCCCTCTCTCCCCCCTTGTCTCTGTATCAACCCCTCTCTCCCCCTTTGTCTCTTTATCAACCCCTCTCTCTCCCCTTGTCTCTTTATCAACCCCTCTCTCTCCCCCCTTGTCTCTGTATCAACCCCTTTCTCTCCCCTTGTCTCTTTATCAACCCCTCTCTCCCCCCTTGTCTCTGTATCAACCCCTCTCTTCTGTTTTTCTCTTTCTCTTCATGCAATACAGTAAGTTTGTAGAGTAAATGGAATGTGTAAAAAAAAATGTTTTTTTAAGATAAATTGATTTTGGTGTGTATAACTTACTGTATGTAACCGATGTGAAATGGCTAGCTAGTTAGCGGTGGTGCGCGCTAATAGCGTTTCAATCGGGTGACGTCACTCGCTCTGAGACCTGAAGTAGTTGTTCCCCTTGCTCTGCAAGGGCCGCGGCTTTTGTGGCGCGATGGGTAACGATGCTTTGTGGTTGACTGTTGTCTGTGTGCAGAGGGTCCCTGGTTCGAGCCCAGGTAGGGGCGAGGAGAGGGACGGAAGATATACTGTTACATGTACAGTACCAGCAATTATCCTGGATAAATAAATAAAATGAAAAATCCAGGCCTATCGTCATGCATTCTCTCAGTAAATCCAGGCCTATCGTCATGGTTTCTCTCAGTAAATCCAGGCCTATCGTCATGCTTTCGCTCAGTAAATCCAGGCCTATCGTCATGGATTCTCTCAGTAAATCCAGGCCGATCGTCATGGTTTCTCTCAGTAAATCCAGGCCTATCGTCATGGTTTCTCTCCAGATAATCCTTTCTATGTATTAGTACGATGACCCACATCCACTCTCATTAATATGTGTCACACAGGCTGTAAATGTGTGTGTGAGAGAGAGACACACACAGAGAGAGAGAGAGAGAGAGAGAGAGAGAGAGAGAGAGAGAGAGAGAGAGAGAGAGAGAGAGAGAGAGAGAGAGAGAGAGAGAGAGAGAGAGAGACAGACAGACAGACAGACAGACAGACAGAGAGAGAGAGAGAGAGACAGAGACAGAGAGAGAGGGGAAGAGAGAGAGACAGAGAGAGAGAGACAGAGACAGAGACAGAGACAGAGAGAGAGACAGAGAGAGAGAGAGACAGAGAGAGACAGAGAGATAAAGAGCAGGCCTTCTTTATGCATATTATGACAATGTCAAGCGTATATGTTTTATCCTCATCTCTGATTCGTTGTGCTTTAACAAGGGGGAGGGGTTGTTAAAGATTCATTGTGCTTTAGCAGACGTACCAATGAATAACATGTCAGTTCCAGTATCCTGGGGCATTATTTAATGAACAATCTCTCCTTTACGGTTAAGACGTCATATTGATTCTAGATTATTATTGTTCATCTCAGCAGGAAATGTGTTGTTTTTCTACTGTATCAGTAAACTTCATGTATTTTTTTAAACTAATACTTCACGCCACAAACTGATACAAACGTCTGTGCTAGTATTGCAGTCGAGTCTATAAAGCAATTTATTCAGTTTCATAGCATTTTCTTCCAGTGTAATGCACAAACCGTGGCATAAGGAACTGAAACAATTACTTGACGTCCCACAATTTTATGTTAATTACAGACTATTACAATTAAGATTTAAACGTTTAACATTTTAAATACATCATCCAATAAACAGGCCTTGTGACTCGTACACAGGCTTTTCTCTGGTAGAGTACAACACACAGAGAATGGTACTTCCTGTTCATTTAGAGAAGAGTGAATAAAGACCTGAGGAACTATAGCCTGCCGTCATCCGTCCACAGTCTAACGGGCACTATCTGGCTTCCTATTTCAAACATACGTTCTGTCCATTTTCTTTCCAATTGTACATATTCTAAACGATGCAGCCTCTCTCTGCTTGCAGTATGTCTAACGGTATAGTTAACTATGGACCTCCTAAGGCATATAGTGAGAGTTATGCAGCTGTCTAACTGGCTGTAGGCCTATGAAGAGGAAGTAATCAATAGGCCAAAGGGAATTTAAAGAGGCAGAATCTACCCTAAAGAAAGCCCCAGAAATGTTCTGAAAATAGAGATCCCTAAAACAGAGGTTATTCAACTCTGACCCTACGAGGTCTGGAGCACTGCTGTTTTTTCTGTTCTACCTGATAATTCATTTCACACACCTGGTGTCCCAGGTCTAAATCAGTCCCTGGTTAGAGGGGAACGATGAGAAAAGAAATGCAGTGGAACTGGCTTGGATGTGCACAGTTGTGTTCGAGGGGTCTAGAAGGTAGAAAGTTCAACGTTTCATTTTCTTTCCACCTCAGTTCATAGAAAGTACATTGTCTCTGACTATACTGTGATGTGTTAGTAGGCTGAGCTTTGAGCGTGCATACAACTGCATACGACTCTTTCACTCTCACTTCCATTTTCACTATGACAGTAGAGGAATTCCAAAGTGTTAATAGGAAGTGTCTGTGAGACTAGCGGCTAAACCGTGACACTTCTGTGTCAGGGATTTTCTACTGATAATCACCTTGACTTCCCCTCAGAAAGTCAAATAAATTTAAAAAACGACTTGCATTACTTTGAGGAAAATTTGTGGATGAAAGGATGTATTGTCTATCTAGTCTGAACCCATGTTTGGTACCCACACAATGCATGCTTTAAACAGCATGTTGTTTACAGAGAGCAGATATATTTTGTGACATGTATGATATTTATGTCACATCAGCTGCTGCAGGAAGAAAACTTGTGTGTGACACAGGAAGAGTGTTCGTCTGTAGCCTGCTGGGTGTGTCCCAGAGACGCAGCATCTCAGAGACGCAGCCTAGCGATTCAGCCTAGCGATTCAGCCTAGCGATTCAGCCTAGCGGAACCTAGTAGTGGAACCTAGCTTTCAGAGGCCATCTTCACATCAGTGTGACAAGCACACTGACAGCTGGAACAGAGAGCAGAGGAAGAGAGGAGAAGAAGAGAGCAGAGAAACGAGAGGAGAGAAAAAGAGGGGAAGAGGGGAGAGGAAGAGAGGAGAGGAAGAGGGGAGAGAAACGAGAGGGGAGAGATGAAAAGAAGAAGAGACAAGAGACGAAGAGAGGAGAGAGATAGGATGACAGAGGAGGAGAGGGGAAAGAGCTAGGATGATAGAGGAGGAGAGAGGGGGACAAAGAGAAGGTAGACAAAGAGAGGGTAGACAGAGAGAGGGTAGACAGAGAGAGAGGGTATTCAGAGAGGGTTGACAGAGAGAGGGTAGACAGAGAGAGGGTAGACAGAGAGAGAGGGTATTCAGAGAGGGTTGACAGAGAGAGAGAGTAGACAGGGAGAGGGTAGACAGAGAGGGTTGACAGAGAGAGAGGGTATTCAGAGAGGGTTGACAGAGAAGGTAGACAGAGAGGAAGGGTAGACAGAGAGAGAGAATATACAGAGATGGAGGGTAGACAGAGAGGGTAGACAGAGAGAGAGAATATACAGAGATGGAGAGTAGACAGAGAGGAAGGGTAGACAGAGAGAGAACGTAAGATGGAAGATGGAGAGAGAAAGAGAGTAGTTGACAGTAATATTAGAGCCTTAAGAAGGGAAGACTGATATCAATTCAATTCCATTTTAGGGCTTTATTGTCATGGGAAACGTATGTTTACATTGCCAAAGCAAGTGAAATAGATAATAAACAAACGTGATCAGAAATTAACAGTAAACATTACATTATGGCGATGTAGAGTGATGTAACAATATCTCACAAACAGGATCTTTCATTTTCTTACACATGAAGGAAACAGACTCTCAATTAGCATTTGTAGAAAACGTTTATTGAGGGTTATAGAGAAAAGGTAATGCCTTTTGGACGACATGGGTCCCATTATGCCTGGTGAACACATAACACTGCATTCCACAGTAAAAACCTCATACCAACGGTCCAGTATGGTGGTGGTAGTGTGATGGTTTGGGGTCAGCATGGTGGTGGTAGTGTGATGGTTTGGGGTCAGCATGGTAGTGGTAGTGTGATGGTTTGGGGTCAGCATGGTGGTGGCAGTGTGATGGTCAGCATGGTGGTGGTAGTATGATGGTTTGGGGTCAGTATGGTCGTGGTAGTGTGATGCTTTGGGGTCAGCATGGTGGTGGTAGTGTGATGGTTTGGGGTCAGCATGGTGGTGGTGGTGTGATGGTTTAGGGTCAGCATGGTGGTGGTAGTGTGATGGTTTGGGGTCAGCATGGTGGTGGTAGTGTGATGGTTTGGGGTCAGCATGGTGGTGGTAGTATGATGGTTTGGGGTCAGCATGGTGGTGGTAGTGTGATGGTTTGGGGTCAGCATGGTGGTGGTAGTGTGATGGTTTGGGGTCAGCATGGTGGTGGCTGTGTGATGGTTTGGGGTCAGCATGGTGGTGGTAGTGTGATGGTTTGGGGTCAGCATGGTGGTGGTAGTGTGATGGTTTGGGGTCAGCATGGTGGTGGTGGTGTGATGGTTTAGGGTCAGCATGGTGGTGGTAGTGTGATGGTTTGGGGTCAGCATGGTGGTGGTAGTGTGATGGTTTGGGGTCAGCATGGTGGTGGTAGTATGATGGTTTGGGGTCAGCATGGTGGTGGTAGTGTGATGGTTTGGGGTCAGCATGGTGGTGGTAGTGTGATGGTTTGGGGTCAGCATGGTGGTGGCTGTGTGATGGTTTGGGGTCAGCATGGTGGTGGTAGTGTGATGGTTTGGGGTCAGCATGGTGGTGGTGGTGTGATGGTTTGGGGTCAGCATGGTGGTGGTAGTGTGATGGTTTGGGGTCAGCATGGTGGTGGTGGTGTGATGGTTTGGGGTCAGCATGGTGGTGGTAGTGTGATGGTTTGGGGTCAGCATGGTGGTGGCAGTGTGATGGTTTGGGGTCAGCATGGTGGTGGCAGTGTGATGGTTTGGGGTCAGCATGGTGGTGGTGGTGTGATGGTTTGGGGTCAGCATGGTGGTGGTAGTGTGATGGTTTGGGGTCAGCATGGTGGTGGCGGTGTGATGGTTTGGGGTCAGCATGGTGGTGGCAGTGTGATGGTTTGGGGTCAGCATGGTGGTGGTGGTGTGATGGTTTGGGGTCAGCATGGTGGTGGTAGTGTGATGGTTTGGGGTCAGCATGGTGGTGGTGGTGTGATGGTTTGGGGTCAGCATGGTGGTGGTAGTGTGATGGTTTGGGGTCAGCATGGTGGTGGTAGTGTGATGGTCAGCATGGTGGTGGTAGTGTGATGGTTTGGGGTCAGCATGGTGGTGGTGGTGTGATGGTTTGGGGTCAGTATGGTGGTGGTAGTGTGATGGTCAGCATGGTGGTGGTAGTGTGATGGTTTGGGGTCAGCATGGTGGTGGTGGTGTGATGGTTTGGGGTCAGCATGGTGGTGGTAGTGTGATGGTTTGGGGTCAGCATGGTGGTGGTGGTGTGATGGTTTGGGGTCAGCATGGTGGTGGTAGTGTGATGGTTTGGGGTCAGCATGGTGGTAGCAGTGTGATGGTTTGGGGTCAGCATGGTGGTGGTGGTGTGATGGTTTGGGGCCAGCATGGTGGTGGTAGTGTGATGGTTTGGGGTCAGCATGGTGGTGGTGGTGTGATGGTTTGGGGTCAGCATGGTGGTGGCAGTGTGATGGTTTGGGGTCAGCATGGTGGTGGTGGTGTGATGGTTTGGGGTCAGCATGGTGGTGGCAGTGTGATGGTTTGGGGTCAGCATGGTGGTGGTGGTGTGATGGTTTGGGGTCAGCATGGTGGTGGTAGTGTGATGGTTTGGGGTCAGCATGGTGGTGGCAGTGTGATGGTTTGGGGTCAGCATGGTGGTGGTAGTGTGATGGTTTGGGGTCAGCATGGTGGTGGTGGTGTGATGGTTTGGGGTCAGCATGGTGGTGGCAGTGTGATGGTTTGGGGTCAGCATGGTGGTGGTAGTGTGATGGTTTGGGGTCAGCATGGTGGTGGTGGTGTGATGGTTTGGGGTCAGCATGGTGGTGGTAGTGTGATGGTTTGGGGTCAGCATGGTGGTGGTGGTGTGATGGTTTGGGGTCAGCATGGTGGTGGTAGTGTGATGGTTTGGGGTCAGCATGGTGGTGGTAGTGTGATGGTTTGGGGTCAGCATGGTGGTGGCAGTGTGATGGTTTGGGGTCAGCATGGTGGTGGTAGTGTGATGGTTTGGGGTCAGCATGGTGGTGGTAGTGTGATGGTCAGCATGGTGGTGGTAGTGTGATGGTTTGGGGTCAGCATGGTGGTGGTAGTGTGATGGTTTGGGGTCAGCATGGTGGTGGCAGTGTGATGGTTTGGGGTCAGCATGGTGGTGGTAGTGTGATGGTTTGGGGTCAGCATGGTGGTGGTAGTGTGATGGTCAGCATGGTGGTGGTAGTGTGATGGTTTGGGGTCAGCATGGTGGTGGTAGTGTGATGGTTTGGGGTCAGCATGGTGGTGGCAGTGTGATGGTCAGCATGGTGGTGGTAGTGTGATGGTTTGGGGTCAGCATGGTGGTGGTAGTGTGATGGTTTGGGGTCAGCATGGTGGTGGCAGTGTGATGGTCAGCATGGTGGCAGTGTGATGGTCAGCATGGTGGTGGTAGTGTGATGGTTTGGGGTCAGCATGGTGGTGGTAGTGTGATGGTTTGGGGTCAGCATGGTGGTGGTAGTGTGATGGTTTGGGGTCAGCATGGTGGTGGTAGTGTGATGGTTTGGGGTCAGCATGGTGGTGGTAGTGTGATGGTTTGGGGTCAGCATGGTGGTGGTAGTGTGATGGTTTGGGGTCAGCATGGTGGTGGCAGTGTGATGGTTTGGGGTCAGCATGGTGGTGGTAGTGTGATGGTTTGGGGTCAGCATGGTGGTGGTAGTGTGATGGTTTGGGGTCAGCATGGTGGTGGTAGTGTGATGGTCAGCATGGTGGTGGCAGTGTGATGGTTTGGGGTCAGCATGGTGGTGGTAGTGTGATGGTTTGGGGTCAGCATGGTGGTGGTAGTGTGATGGTCAGCATGTTGGTGGTAGTGTGATGGTTTGGGGTCAGCATGGTGGTGGTAGTGTGATGGTTTGGGGTCAGCATGGTGGTGGTAGTGTGATGGTCAGCATGGTGGTGGCAGTGTGATGGTTTGGGGTCAGCATGGTGGTGGTGGTGTGATGGTTTGGGGTAAGCATGGTGGTGGTAGTGTGATGGTTTGGGGTCAGCATGGTGGTGGTAGTGTGATGCTCAGCATGGTGGTGGTAGTGTGATGCTTTGGGGTCAGCATGGTGGTGGTAGTGTGATGGTTTGTGGTCAGCATGGTGGTGGTAGTGTGATGGTTTGGGGTCAGCATGGTGGTGGTAGTGTGATGGTTTGGGGTCAGCATGGTGGTGGTAGTGTGATGGTTTGGGGTCAGCATGGTGGTGGTAGTGTGATGGTTTGGGGTCAGCATGGTGGTGGTAGTGTGATGGTTTGGGGTCAGCTTGGTGGTGGTAGTGTGATGGTTTGGGGTCAGCATGGTGGTGGTAGTGTGATGGTTTGGGGTCAGCATGGCGGTGGTAGTGTGATGGTTTGGGGTCAGCATGGTGGTGGTAGTGTGATGGTCAGCATGGTGGTGGTAGTGTGATGGTCAGCTTGGTGGTGGTAGTGTGATGGTTTGGGGTCAGCATGGTAGTGGTAGTGTGATGGTTTGGGGTCAGCATGGTGGTGGTAGTGTGATGGTCAGCATGGTGGTGGTAGTGTGATGGTTTGGGGTCAGCATGGTGGTGGTAGTGTGATGGTTTGGGGTCAGCATGGTGGTGGCAGTGTGATGGTTTGGGGTCAGCATGGTGGTGGTAGTGTGATGGTTTGGGGTCAGCATGGCGGTGGTAGTGTGATGGTCAGCATGGTGGTGGTAGTGTGATGGTTTGGGGTCAGCATGGTGGTGGTAGTGTGATGGTTTGGGGTCAGCATGGTGGTGGCAGTGTGATGGTCAGCATGGTGGTGGTAGTGTGATGGTTTGGGGTCAGCATGGTGGTGGTAGTGTGATGGTTTGGGGTCAGCATGGTGGTGGCAGTGTGATGGTCAGCATGGTGGTGGCAGTGTGATGGTCAGCATGGTGGTGGTAGTGTGATGGTTTGGGGTCAGCATGGTGGTGGTAGTGTGATGGTTTGGGGTCAGCATGGTGGTGGTAGTGTGATGGTTTGGGGTCAGCATGGTGGTGGTAGTGTGATGGTTTGGGGTCAGCATGGTGGTGGTGGTGTGATGGTTTGGGGTCAGCATGGTGGTGGTAGTGTGATGGTTTGGGGTCAGCATGGTGGTGGCAGTGTGATGGTTTGGGGTCAGCATGGTGGTGGTAGTGTGATGGTTTGGGGTCAGCATGATGGTGGTAGTGTGATGGTTTGGGGTCAGCATGGTGGTGGTAGTGTGATGGTCAGCATGGTGGTGGCAGTGTGATGGTTTGGGGTCAGCATGGTGGTGGTAGTGTGATGGTTTGGGGTCAGCATGGTGGTGGTAGTGTGATGGTCAGCATGGTGGTGGTAGTGTGATGGTTTGGGGTCAGCATGGTGGTGGTAGTGTGATGGTTTGGGGTCAGCATGGTGGTGGTAGTGTGATGGTCAGCATGGTGGTGGTAGTGTGATGGTCAGCTTGGTGGTGGTAGTGTGATGGTTTGGGGTCAGCATGGTAGTGGTAGTGTGATGGTTTGGGGTCAGCATGGTGGTGGTAGTGTGATGGTCAGCATGGTGGTGGTAGTGTGATGGTCAGCTTGGTGGTGGTAGTGTGATGGTTTGGGGTCAGCATGGTAGTGGTAGTGTGATGGTTTGGGGTCAGCATGGTGGTGGTAGTGTGATGGTCAGCATGGTGGTGGTAGTGTGATGGTTTGGGGTCAGCATGGTGGTGGTAGTGTGATGGTTTGGGGTCAGCATGGTGGTGGCAGTGTGATGGTTTGGGGTCAGCATGGTGGTGGTAGTGTGATGGTTTGGGGTCAGCATGGTGGTGGTAGTGTGATGGTCAGCATGGTGGTGGTAGTGTGATGGTTTGGGGTCAGCATGGTGGTGGTAGTGTGATGGTTTGGGGTCAGCATGGTGGTGGTAGTGTGATGGTTTGGGGTCAGCATGGTGGTGGTAGTGTGATGGTTTGGGGTCAGCATGGTGGTGGTAGTGTGATGGTTTGGGGTCAGCATGGTGGTGGCAGTGTGATGGTTTGGGGTCAGCATGGTGGTGGTAGTGTGATGGTTTGGGGTCAGCATGGTGGTGGTAGTGTGATGGTTTGGGGTCAGCATGGTGGTGGTAGTGTGATGGTCAGCATGGTGGTGGCAGTGTGATGGTTTGGGGTCAGCATGGTGGTGGTAGTGTGATGGTTTGGGGTCAGCATGGTGGTGGTAGTGTGATGGTCAGCATGGTGGTGGTAGTGTGATGGTTTGGGGTCAGCATGGTGGTGGTAGTGTGATGGTTTGGGGTCAGCATGGTGGTGGTAGTGTGATGGTCAGCATGGTGGTGGCAGTGTGATGGTTTGGGGTCAGCATGGTGGTGGTGGTGTGATGGTTTGGGGTAAGCATGGTGGTGGTAGTGTGATGGTTTGGGGTCAGCATGGTGGTGGTAGTGTGATGCTCAGCATGGTGGTGGTAGTGTGATGGTTTGGGGTCAGCATGGTGGTGGTAGTGTGATGGTTTGGGGTCAGCATGGTGGTGGTAGTGTGATGGTTTGGGGTCAGCATGGTGGTGGTAGTGTGATGGTTTGGGGTCAGCATGGTGGTGGTAGTGTGATGGTTTGGGGTCAGCATGGTGGTGGTAGTGTGATGGTTTGGGGTCAGCATGGTGGTGGTAGTGTGATGGTTTGGGGTCAGCATGGTGGTGGTAGTGTGATGGTTTGGGGTCAGCATGGTGGTGGTAGTGTGATGGTTTGGGGTCAGCATGGTGGTGGTAGTGTGATGGTTTTGGGTCAGCATGGTGGTGGTAGTGTGATGGTTTGGGGTCAGCATGGCGGTGGTAGTGTGATGGTTTGGGGTCAGCATGGTGGTGGTAGTGTGATGGTCAGCATGGTGGTGGTAGTGTGATGGTCAGCTTGGTGGTGGTAGTGTGATGGTTTGGGGTCAGCATGGTAGTGGTAGTGTGATGGTTTGGGGTCAGCATGGTGGTGGTAGTGTGATGGTCAGCATGGTGGTGGTAGTGTGATGGTTTGGGGTCAGCATGGTGGTGGTAGTGTGATGGTCAGCATGGTGGTGGTAGTGTGATGGTCAGCATGGTGGTGGCAGTGTGATGGTTTGGGGTCAGCATGGTGGTGGTAGTGTGATGGTTTGGGGTCAGCATGGTGGTGGCAGTTTGATGGTTTGGGGTCAGCATGGTGGTGGTAGTGTGATGGTTTGGGGTCAGCATGGTGGTGGTGGTGTGATGGTTTGGGGTCAGCATGGTGGTGGTAGTGTGATGGTTTGGGGTCAGCATGGTGGTGGTGGTGTGATGGTTTGGGGTCAGCATGGTGGTGGTAGTGTGATGGTTTGGGGTCAGCATGGTGGTGGTAGTGTGATGGTCAGCATGGTGGTGGCAGTGTGATGGTTTGGGGACAGCATGGTGGTGGTAGTGTGATGGTTTGGGGTCAGCATGGTGGTGGTAGTGTGATGGTCAGCATGGTGGTGGTAGTGTGATGGTCAGCATGGTGGTGGCAGTGTGATGGTTTGGGGTCAGCATGGTGGTGGTAGTGTGATGGTTTGGGGTCAGCATGGTGGTCGCAGTGTGATGGTTTGGGGACAGTATGGTGGTGGTAGTGTGATGGTTTGGGGTCAGCATGGTGGTGGTAGTGTGATGGTTTGGGGTCAGCATGGTGGTGGCAGTGTGATGGTTTGGGGTCAGCATGGTGGTGGTAGTGGGATGGTTTGGGGTCAGCATGGTGGTGGTAGTGTGATGGTTTGGGGTCAGCATGGTGTTGGTAGTGTGATGGTTAGGGGTCAGCATGGTGGTGGTAGTGTGATGGTTTGGGGTCAGCATGGTGGTGGCAGTGTGATGGTTTGGGGTCAGCATGGTGGTGGTAGTGTGATGGTTTGGGGTCAGCATGGTGGTGGCAGTGTGATGGTTTGGGGTCAGCATGGTGGTGGTAGTGGGATGGTTTGGGGTCAGCATGGTGGTGGTAGTGTGATGGTCAGCATGGTGGTGGTAGTGTGATGGTCAGCATGGTGGTGGCAGTGTGATGGTTTGGGGACAGTATGGTGGTGGTAGTGTGATGGTTTGGGGTCAGCATGGTGGTGGTAGTGGATTGGTTATGGTCAGCATGGTGGTGGTAGTGTGATGGTTTGGGGACAGTATGGTGGTGGTAGTGTGATGTTTTGGGGTCAGCATGGTGGTGGTAGTGTGATGGTTTGGGGTCAGCAGGGTGGTGGTAGTGTGATGGTTTGGGATCAGCATGGTAGTGGTAGTGTGATGGTTTGGGGTCAGCATGGTGGTGGTAGTGTGATGGTTTGGGGTCAGCATGGTGGTGGTAGTGTGATGGTTTGGGGTCAGCATGGTGGTGGTAGTGTGATGGTTTGGGGTCAGCATGGTGGTCGCAGTGTGATGGTTAGGGGTCAGCATGGTGGTGGTAGAGTGGTGTTTTGGGGTCAGCATGGTGGTGGTGGTGTGATGGTTTGGGGTCAGCATGATGGTGGTGCTTTGATGGTTTGGGGTCAGCATGGTGGTGGTAGTGTGATGGTTTGGGGTCAGCATGGTGGTGGTAGTGTGATGGTCAGCGTGGTGGTGGCAGTGTGATGGTTTGGGGACAGCATGGTGGTGGCCGTGTGATGGTTTGGGGACAGCATGGTGGTGGCAGTGTGATGGTTTGGGGACAGCATGGTGGTGTTGGTGTGATGGTTTGGGGTCAGCATGGTGGTGGTAGTGTGATGGTTTGGGGTCAGCATGGTGGTGGTAGTGTGATGGTTTGGGGTCAGCATGGTGGTGGTAGTGTGATGGTCAGCATGGTGGTGGCAGTGTGATGGTTTGGGGACAGCATGGTGGTGGCCGTGTGATGGTTTGGGGACAGCATGGTGGTGGCAGTGTGATGGTTTGGGGACAGCATGGTGGTGGTGGTGTGATGGTTTGGGGACAGCATGGTGGTGGTAGTGTGATGGTTTGGGGTCAGCATGGTGGTGGTAGTGTGATGGTCAGCATGGTGGTGGTAGTGTGATGGTTTGGGGTCAGCATGGTGGTGGTAGTGTGATGGTTTGGGGTCAGCATGGTGGTGGTAGTGTGATGGTCAGCATGGTGGTGGTAGTGTGATGGTCAGCTTGGTGGTGGTAGTGTGATTGTTTGGGGTCAGCATGGTAGTGGTAGTGTGATGGTTTGGGGTCAGCATGGTGGTGGTAGTGTGATGGTCAGCATGGTGGTGGTAGTGTGATGGTCAGCATGGTGGTGGTAGTGTGATGGTTTGGGGTCAGCATGGTGGTGGTAGTGTGATGGTCAGCATGGTGGTGGTAGTGTGATGGTCAGCATGGTGGTGGCAGTGTGATGGTTTGGGGTCATTATGGTGGTGGTAGTGTGATGGTTTGGGGTCAGCATGGTGGTGGCAGTGTGATGGTTTGGGGTCAGCATGGTGGTGGTAGTGTGATGGTTTGGGGTCAGCATGGTGGTAGTGTGATGGTTTGGGGTCAGCATGGTGGTGGTAGTGTGATGGTTTGGGGTCAGCATGGTGGTGGTGGTGTGATGGTTTGGGGTCAGCATGGTGGTGGTAGTGTGATGGTTTGGGGTCAGCATGGTGGTGGTAGTGTGATGGTCAGCATGGTGGTGGCAGTGTGATGGTTTGGGGACAGCATGGTGGTGGCCGTGTGATGGTTTGGGGACAGCATGGTGGTGGCAGTGTGATGGTTTGGGGACAGCATGGTGGTGGTGGTGTGATGGTTTGGGGACAGCATGGTGGTGGTAGTGTGATGGTTTGGGGTCAGCATGGTGGTGGTAGTGTGATGGTCAGCATGGTGGTGGTAGTGTGATGGTTTGGGGTCAGCATGGTGGTGGTAGTGTGATGGTTTGGGGTCAGCATGGTGGTGGTAGTGTGATGGTCAGCATGGTGGTGGTAGTGTGATGGTAAGCTTGGTGGTGGTAGTGTGATTGTTTGGGGTCAGCATGGTAGTGGTAGTGTGATGGTTTGGGGTCAGCATGGTGGTGGTAGTGTGATGGTCAGCATGGTGGTGGTAGTGTGATGGTCAGCATGGTGGTGGTAGTGTGATGGTTTGGGGTCAGCATGGTGGTGGTAGTGTGATGGTCAGCATGGTGGTGGTAGTGTGATGGTCAGCATGGTGGTGGCAGTGTGATGGTTTGGGGTCATTATGGTGGTGGTAGTGTGATGGTTTGGGGTCAGCATGGTGGTGGCAGTGTGATGGTTTGGGGTCAGCATGGTGGTGGTAGTGTGATGGTTTGGGGTCAGCATGGTGGTGGTGGTGTGATGGTTTGGGGTCAGCATGGTGGTGGTAGTGTGATGGTTTGGGGTCAGCATGGTGGTGGTGGTGTGATGGTTTGGGGTCAGCATGGTGGTGGTAGTGTGATGGTTTGGGGTCAGCATGGTGGTGGCAGTGTGATGGTCAGCATGGTGGTGGCAGTGTGATGGTTTCGGGACAGCATGGTGGTGGTAGTGTGATGGTTTGGGGTCAGCATGGTGGTGGTAGTGTGATGGTCAGCATGGTGGTGGTAGTGTGATGGTCAGCATGGTGGTGGCAGTGTGATGTTTGGGGACAGCATGGTGGTGGTAGTGTGATGGTTTGGGGTCAGCATGGTGGTCGCAGTGTGATGGTTTGGGGACAGTATGGTGGTGGTAGTGTGATGGTTTGGAGTCAGCATGGTGGTGGTAGTGTGATGGTTTGGGGTCAGCATGGTGGTGGCAGTGTGATGGTTTGGGGTCAGCATGGTGGTGGTAGTGGGATGGTTTGGGGTCAGCATGGTGGTGGTAGTGTGATGGTTTGGGGTCAGCATGGTGTTGGTAGTGTGATGGTTAGGGGTCAGCATGGTGGTGGTAGTGTGATGGTTTGGGGTCAGCATGGTGGTGGCAGTGTGATGGTTTGGGGTCAGCATGGTGGTGGTAGTGTGATGGTTTGGGGTCAGCATGGTGGTGGCAGTGTGATGGTTTGGGGTCAGCATGGTGGTGGTAGTGGGATGGTTTGGGGTCAGCATGGTGGTGGTAGTGTGATGGTCAGCATGGTGGTGGTAGTGTGATGGTTTGGGGTCAGCATGGTGGTGGTAGTGTGATGGTCAGCATGGTAGTGGTAGTGGGATGGTTTGGGGTCAGCATGGTGGTGGTAGTGTGATGGTTAGGGGTCAGCATGGTAGCGGTAGTGTGATGGTTTGGGGTCAGCATGGTGGTGGCAGTGTGATGGTTTGGGGTCAGCATGGTGGTGGTAGTGTGATGGTTTGGGGTCAGCATGGTGGTGGTAGTGTGATGGTTTGGGGTCAGCATGGTGGTGGTAGTGTGATGGTTTGGGGTCAGCATGGTGGTTGTAGTGTGATGGTCAGCATGGTGGTGGCAGTGTGATGGTTTGGGGACAGCATGGTGGTGGCCGTGTGATGGTTTGGGGACAGCATGGTGGTGGCAGTGTGATGGTTTGGGGACAGCATGGTGGTGGTAGTGTGATGGTTTGGGGTCAGCATGGTGGTGGTAGTGTGATGGTCAGCATGGTGGTGGCAGTGTGATGGTTCGGGGTCAGCTTGGTGGTGGTAGTGTGATGGTTTGGGGTCAGCATGGTGGTGGTAGTGTGATGGTCAGCATGGTGGTGGCAGTGTGATGGTTTGGGGACAGCATGGTGGTGGTGGTGTGATGGTTTGGGATCAGCATGGTGGTCGCAGTGTGATGGTTTGGGGTCAGCATGGTGGTGGTAGTGTGATGGTAAGCATGGTGGTGGCAGTGTGATGGTTTGGGGTCAGCTTGGTGGTGGTAGTGTGATGGTTTGGGGTCAGCATGGTGGTGGTAGTGTGATGGTTTGGGGTCAGCATGGTGGTGTTAGTGTGATGGTTTGGGGTCAGTATGGTGGTGGTAGTGTGATGGTTTGGGGACAGCATGGTGGTGGTAGTGTGATGGTTAGGGGTCAGCATGGTGGTGGTAGTGTGATGGTCAGCATGGTGGTGGTAGTGTGATGGTTTGGGGTCAGTATGGTGGTGGTAGTGTGATGGTTTGGGGTCAGCATGGTGGTGGTAGTGTGATGGTTAGGGGTCAGCATGGTAGTGGTAGTGTGATGGTTTGGGGTCAGCATGGTGGTGGCAGTGTGATGGTTTGGGGTCAGCATGGTGGTGGTAGTGTGATGGTTTGGGGTCAGCATGGTGGTGGTGGTGTGATGGTTTGGGGTCAGCATGGTGGTGGTAGTGTGATGGTTTGGGGTCAGCATGGTGGTGGTCGTGTGATGGTCAGCATGGTGGTGGCAGTGTGATGGTTCGGGGTCAGCTTGGTGGTGGTAGTGTGATGGTTTGGGGTCAGCATGGTGGTGGTAGTGTGATGGTCAGCATGGTGGTGGCAGTGTGATGGTTTGGGGACAGCATGGTGGTGGTAGTGTGATGGTTTGGGGTCAGCATGGTGGTCGCAGTGTGATGGTTTGGGGTCAGCATGGTGGTGGTAGTGTGATGGTAAGCATGGTGGTGGCAGTGTGATGGTTTGGGGTCAGCTTGGTGGTGGTAGTGTGATGGTTTGGGGTCAGCATGGTGGTGTTAGTGTGATGGTCAGCATGGTGGTGGCAGTGTGATGGTTTGGGGACAGCATCGTGGTGGTAGTGTGATGGTTTGGGGTCAGCATGGTGGTCGCAGTGTGATGGTTTGGGGACAGTATGGTGGTGGTAGTGTGATGGTTTGGGGTCAGCATGGTGGTGGTAGTGTGATGGTCAGCATGGTGGTAGTGTGATGGTTTGGGGACAGCATGGTGGTGGCCGTGTGATGGTTTGGGGACAGCATGGTGGTGGCAGTGTGATGGTTTGGGGACAGCATGGTGGTGGTGGCAGTGTGATGGTTTGGGGTCAGCATGGTGGTGGTAGTGTGATGGTTTGGGGTCAGCATGGTGGTGGTAGTGTGATGGTTTGGGGTCAGCATGGTGGTGGTGGTGTGATGGTTTGGGGTCAGCATGGTGGTGGTAGTGTGATGGTTTGGGGTCAGCATGGTGGTGGTAGTGTGATGGTCAGCATGGTGGTGGCAGTGTGATGGTTTGGGGACAGCATGGTGGTGGCCGTGTGATGGTTTGGGGACAGCATGGTGGTGGCAGTGTGATGGTTTGGGGACAGCATGGTGGTGGTGGTGTGATGGTTTGGGGACAGCATGGTGGTGGTAGTGTGATGGTTTGGGGTCAGCATGGTGGTGGTAGTGTGATGGTTTGGGGTCAGCATGGTGGTGTTAGTGTGATGGTTTGGGGTCAGTATGGTGGTGGTAGTGTGATGGTTTGGGGACAGCATGGTGGTGGTAGTGTGATGGTTAGGGGTCAGCATGGTGGTGGTAGTGTGATGGTCAGCATGGTGGTGGTAGTGTGATGGTTTGGGGTCAGCATGGTGGTGGTGGTGTGATGGTTTGGGGTCAGCATGGTGGTGGTAGTGTGATGGTTTGGGGTCAGCATGGTGGTGGTAGTGTGATGGTCAGCATGGTGGTGGCAGTGTGATGGTTTGGGGACAGCATGGTGGTGGCCGTGTGATGGTTTGGGGACAGCATGGTGGTGGCAGTGTGATGGTTTGGGGACAGCATGGTGGTGGTGGTGTGATGGTTTGGGGACAGCATGGTGGTGGTAGTGTGATGGTTTGGGGTCAGCATGGTGGTGGTAGTGTGATGGTTTGGGGTCAGCATGGTGGTGTTAGTGTGATGGTTTGGGGTCAGTATGGTGGTGGTAGTGTGATGGTTTGGGGACAGCATGGTGGTGGTAGTGTGATTGTTAGGGGTCAGCATGGTGGTGGTAGTGTGATGGTCAGCATGGTGGTGGTAGTGTGAATGTTTGGGGTCAGCATGGTGGTGGTAGTGTGATGGTCAGCATGGTGGTGGTAGTGGGATGGTTTGGGGTCAGCATGGTGGTGGTAGTGTGATGGTTAGGGGTCAGCATGGTAGCGGGAGTGTGATTTTTTGGGGTCAGCATGGTGGTGGCAGTGTGATGGTTTGGGGTCAGCATGGTGGTGGTGGTGTGATGGTTTGGGGTCAGCATGGTGGTGGTAGTGTGATGGTTTGGGGTCAGCATGGTGGTGGTAGTGTGATGGTTTGGGGTCAGCATGGTGGTTGTAGTGTGATGGTCAGCATGGTGGTGGCAGTGTGATGGTTTGGGGACAGCATGGTGGTGGCCGTGTGATGGTTTGGGGACAGCATGGTGGTGGCAGTGTGATGGTTTGGGGACACTATGGTGGTGGTGGCAGTGTGATGGTTTGGGGTCAGCATGGTGGTGGTAGTGTGATGGTTTGGGGTCAGCATGGTGGTGGTAGTGTGATGGTTTGGGGTCAGCATGGTGGTGGTGGTGTGATGGTTTGGGGTCAGCATGGTGGTGGTAGTGTGATGGTTTGGGGTCAGCATGGTGGTGGTGGTGTGATGGTTTGGGGTCAGCATGGTGGTGGTAGTGTGATGGTTTGGGGTCAGCATGGTGGTGGTAGTGTGATGGTTTAGGGTCAGCATGGTGGTGTTAGTGTGATGGTTTGGGGACAGTATGGTGGTGGTAGTGTGATGGTTTGGGGACAGCATGGTGGTGGTAGTGTGATGGTTAGGGGTCAGCATGGTGGTGGTAGTGTGATGGTCAGCATGGTGGTGGTAGTGTGATGGTTTGGGGTCAGCATGGTGGTGGTAGTGTGATGGTCAGCATGGTGGTGGTAGTGTGATGGTTTGGGGTCAGCATGGTGGTGGTAGTGTGATGGTTAGGGGTCAGCATGGTAGTGGTAGTGTGATGGTTTGGGGTCAGCATGGTGGTGGCAGTGTGATGGTTTGGGGTCAGCATGGTGGTGGTAGTGTGATGGTTTGGGGTCAGCATGGTGGTGGTGGTGGTGTGATGGTTTGGGGTCAGCATGGTGGTGGTAGTGTGATGGTTTGGGGTCAGCATGGTGGTGGTAGTGTGATGGTCAGCATGGTGGTGGCAGTGTGATGGTTCGGGGTCAGCTTGGTGGTGGTAGTGTGATGGTTTGGGGTCAGCATGGTGGTGGTAGTGTGATGGTCAGCATGGTGGTGGCAGTGTGATGGTTTGGGGACAGCATGGTGGTGGTGGTGTGATGGTTTGGGATCAGCATGGTGGTCGCAGTGTGATGGTTTGGGGTCAGCATGGTGGTGGTAGTGTGATGGTCAGCATGGTGGTGGCAGTGTGATGGTTTGGGGTCAGCTTGGTGGTGGTAGTGTGATGGTTTGGGGTCAGCATGGTGGTGGTAGTGTGATGGTTTGGGGTCAGCATGGTGGTGTTAGTGTGATGGTTTGGGGTCAGTATGGTGGTGGTAGTGTGATGGTTTGGGGACAGCATGGTGGTGGTAGTGTGATGGTTAGGGGTCAGCATGGTGGTGGTAGTGTGATGGTCAGCATGGTGGTGGTAGTGTGATGGTTTGGGGTCAGCATGGTGGTGGTAGTGTGATGGTTAGGGGTCAGCATGGTAGTGGTAGTGTGATGGTTTGGGGTCAGCATGGTGGTGGCAGTGTGATGGTTTGGGGTCAGCATGGTGGTGGTAGTGTGATGGTTTGGGGTCAGCATGGTGGTGGTGGTGTGATGGTTTGGGGTCAGCATGGTGGTGGTAGTGTGATGGTTTGGGGTCAGCATGGTGGTGGTAGTGTGATGGTCAGCATGGTGGTGGCAGTGTGATGGTTCGGGGTCAGCTTGGTGGTGGTAGTGTGATGGTTTGGGGTCAGCATGGTGGTGGTAGTGTGATGGTCAGCATGGTGGTGGCAGTGTGATGGTTTGGGGACAGCATGGTGGTGGTAGTGTGATGGTTTGTGGTCAGCATGGTGGTCGCAGTGTGATGGTTTGGGGTCAGCATGGTGGTGGTAGTGTGATGGTCAGCATGGTGGTGGCAGTGTGATGGTTTGGGGTCAGCTTGGTGGTGGTAGTGTGATGGTTTGGGGTCAGCATGGTGGTGGTAGTGTGATGGTCAGCATGGTGGTGGCAGTGTGATGGTTTGGGGACAGCATCGTGGTGGTAGTGTGATGGTTTGGGGTCAGCATGGTGGTCGCAGTGTGATGGTTTGGGGACAGTATGGTGGTGGTAGTGTGATGGTTTGGGGTCAGCATGGTGGTGGTAGTGTGATGGTTTGGGGTCAGCATGGTGGTGGCAGTGTGATGGTTTGGGGACAGTATGGTGGTGGTAGTGTGATGGTTTGGGGTCAGCATGGTGGTGGTAGTGTGATGGTTTGGGGTCAGTATGGTCGTGGTAGTGTGATGGTTTGGGGTCAGCATGGTGGTGGTAGTGTGATGGTTAGGAGTCAGCATGGTAGTGGTAGTGTGATGGTTTGGGGTCAGCATGGTGGTGGTAGTGTGATGGTTTGGGGTCAGCATGGTGGTGGTAGTATGATGGTTTGGGGACAGCATGGTGGTGGTAGTGTGATGGTTTGGGGTCAGCATGGTGGTGGTGGTGTGATGGTTTGGGGTCAGTATGGTGGTGGTAGTGTGATGGTTTGGGGTCAGCATGGTGGTGGTAGTGTGATGGTTTGGGGTCAGCATGGTGGTGGTAGTGTGATGGTCAGCATGGTGGTAGTGTGATGGTTTGGGGACAGCATGGTGGTGGCCGTGTGATGGTTTGGGGACAGCATGGTGGTGGCAGTGTGATGGTTTGGGGACAGCATGGTGGTGGTGGCAGTGTGATGGTTTGGGGTCAGCATGGTGGTGGTAGTGTGATGGTTTGGGGACAGTATGGTGGTGGTAGTGTGATGGTTTGGGGTCAGTATGGTGGTGGTAGTGTGATGGTTAGGGGTCAGCATGGTGGTGGTAGTGTGATGGTCAGCATGGTGGTCGTAGTGTGATGGTTTGGGGTCAGCATGGTGGTGGTAGTGTGATGGTCAGCATGGTGGTGGCAGTGTGATGGTTTGGGTTCAGCATGGTGGTGGTAGTGTGATGGTTTGGGGTCAGCATAGTGGTGGTAGTGTGATGGTTTGGGGTCAGCATGGTGGTGGTAGTGTGATGGTTTGGGGTCAGCATGGTGGTGGTAGTGTGATGGTTTGGGGTCAGCATGGTGGTGGTAGTGTGATGGTTAGGAGTCAGCATGGTAGTGGTAGTGTGATGGTTTGGGGTCAGCATGGTGGTGGTAGTGTGATGGTTTGGGGTCAGCATGGTGGTGGTAGTATGATGGTTTGGGGACAGCATGGTGGTGGTAGTGTGATGGTTTGGGGTCAGCATGGTGGTGGTGGTGTGATGGTTTGGGGTCAGTATGGTGGTGGTAGTGTGATGGTTTGGGGTCAGCATGGTGGTGGTAGTGTGATGGTTTGGGGTCAGCATGGTGGTGGTAGTGTGATGGTCAGCATGGTGGTGGCAGTGTGATGGTTTGGGGACAGCATGGTGGTGGCCGTGTGATGGTTTGGGGACAGCATGGTGGTGGCAGTGTGATGGTTTGGGGACAGCATGGTGGTGGTGGCAGTGTGATGGTTTGGGGTCAGCATGGTGGTGGTAGTGTGATGGTTTGGGGTCAGCATGGTGGTGGTAGTGTGATGGTCAGCATGGTGGTCGCAGTGTGATGGTTTGGGGTCAGCTTGGTGGTGGTAGTGTGATGGTTTGGGGTCAGCATGGTGGTGGTAGTGTGATGGTCAGCATGGTGGTGGCAGTGTGATGGTTTGGGGACAGCATGGTGGTGGTGGTGTGATGGTTTGGGGTCAGCATGGTGGTCGCAGTGTGATGGTTTGGGGACAGTATGGTGGTGGTAGTGTGATGGTTTGGGGTCAGCATGGTGGTGGTAGTGTGATGGTTTGGGGTCAGCATGGTGGTGGCAGTGTGATGGTTTGGGGACAGTATGGTGGTGGTAGTGTGATGGTTTGGGGTCAGCATGGTGGTGGTAGTGTGATGGTTTGGGGTCAGTATGGTCGTGGTAGTGTGATGGTTTTGGGTCAGCATGGTGGTGGTAGTGTGATGGTTAGGAGTCAGCATGGTAGTGGTAGTGTGATGGTTTGGGGTCAGCATGGTGGTGGTAGTGTGATGGTTTGGGGTCAGCATGGTGGTGGTAGTATGATGGTTTGGGGACAGCATGGTGGTGGTAGTGTGATGGTTTGGGGTCAGCATGGTGGTGGTGGTGTGATGGTTTGGGGTCAGCATGGTGGTGGCTGTGTGATGGTTTGGGGTCAGCATGGTGGTGGTAGTGTGATGGTTTGGGGTCAGCATGGTGGTGGTAGTGTGATGGTCAGCATGGTGGTGGCAGTGTGATGGTTTGGGGACAGCATGGTGGTGGCCGTGTGATGGTTTGGGGACAGCATGGTGGTGGCAGTGTGATGGTTTGGGGACAGCATGGTGGTGGTGGCAGTGTGATGGTTTGGGGTCAGCATGGTGGTGGTAGTGTGATGGTTTGGGGTCAGCATGGTGGTGGTAGTGTGATGGTTTGGGGTCAGCATGGTGGTGGTGGTGTGATGGTTTGGGGTCAGCATGGTGGTGGTAGTGTGATGGTTTGGGGTCAGCATGGTGGTGGTAGTGTGATGGTTTGGGGTCAGCATGGTGGTGGTAGTGTGATGGTTTGGGGTCAGCATGGTGGTGGTAGTGTGATGGTTTGGGGTCAGCATGGTGGTGGTAGTGTGATGGTTTGGGGGTCAGCATGGTGGTGGTGGTGTGATGGTTTGGGGTCAGCATGGTGGTCGCAGTGTGATGGTTTGGGGACAGTATGGTGGTGGTAGTGTGATGGTTTGGGGTCAGCATGGTGGTGGTAGTGTGATGGTTTGGGGTCAGCATGGTGGTGGCAGTGTGATGGTTTGGGGACAGTATGGTGGTGGTAGTGTGATGGTTTGGGGTCAGCATGGTGGTGGTAGTGTGATGGTTAGGGGTCAGCATGGTGGTGGTAGTGTGATGGTTTGGGGTCAGCATGGTGGTGGTAGTGTGATGGTTTGGGGTCAGCATGGTGGTGGTAGTGGGATGGTTTGGGGTCAGCATGGTGGTGGTAGTGTGATGGTTTGGGGATGCTTTGCTGGGGATGCTTTGCTCAGGACCTGGACGACTTGCCCTAATAGAAGGAACCATGAATCCTGCTCTGTATCAGATAATTCTACAGGAGAATGTCAGGCCATCCGTCTGTGAGCTGGAGCTGAAGATTAGCTAGGTCATGCAGCAAGACAATAATACAAAACACACAATCAAGTCTACATGAAAATGGCTAAAAAGCAGAAATGCTGGAGTTTTGGAATGGCCTAGTCAAAGTCCAGACCTAATCCCAATTGAGATGTTGTGGCAGGACCTGAAACGAGCAGTTCATGCTTGAAAACCCACAAATGTCGCTGAGTTAAAGCAGTTCTGCATGGAAGAGAGGGACAAAATTCCTCCACAGCGATGTGAGAGACTGATCAACAACTACAGGAAGTGTTTGGTTGGAGTCATTGCAGCTAAAAGGTGGTACAACCAGTTATTGAGTGTAAAGGGGGAATTACTTTTTCACACAGGGGCATTGGGTGTTGCATAACCTTGTTTATGAAATACATTAAATAAGTATGTAATTGTTGTGTTATTTGTTAACTCAGGTTCCCTTTATCTAATATTCGATCTTGGTTAAGATCTGTTTCAACATTCAATATCAAATAAAATATATGCAGAAGTAGAGAAAATTAGAAAGGGAGCAAATACCTTTTCACTGCATTGTATGTGTCTTACATATACTGTAGCTCCCCCTATGTAAACAGAGCTCCTCTCCACACCCCCCCCTCCCCCTCCAGCCTCCACCCTTCCCCCTCCAGCCGCCACCCTTCCCCCTCCCTACCCTTCCCCCTCCAGCCGCCACCCTTCCTTCTCCCCCCTCCCCCCTCCCCATTCCTCCTCCAGCCTTCCTCCTCCCCCCTCCCCATTCCTGCTCCAACCTTCCCCCTTCCCCCTCCTCTCCTCATTGATCTCCAGCAGATGACATGTCCCTCAGCTTATCTCTGAAAGGGGATTTCCCACTGGACACAGACGTCAATGAATTGAAATGACCAGCGTTGATTCAACCAGTGTGTTATGATGGAACCATCTGAAATTCCACATCCTAGGGTCCCCTCGATCCTAGGGTCCCCTCGATCCCAGCGTCCCCTCGATCCCAGGGTCCCCTCGATCCCAGGGTCCCCTCGATCCCAGGTTCCCCTCGATCCCAGTTTCCCCTCGATCCTAGGGTCCCCTCGATCCCAGGGTCCCCTCGATCCCAGGGTCCCCTCGATCCCAGGGTCCCCTCGATCCCAGCGTCCCCTCGATCCTAGGGTCCCCTCGATCCTAGGGTCCCCTCGATCCCAGGGTCCCCTCGATCTTAGGGTCCCCTCGATCCCAGGTTCCCCTCGATCCTAAGGTCCCCTCGATCCCAGTTTCCCCTCGATCCCAGGGTCCCCTCGATCCCAGGGTCCCCTCGATCCCAGGGTCCCCTCGATCCTAGGGTCCCCTCGATCCTAGGGTCCCCTCGATGTAACAACCACACCGGCAAGTCAAACAAAGGGAGGTAGTGGAAGGTTGAATTTGTATTTACATTTTCATAGAAGTAAAAAGGAATCTCTATTGTCATGGCTCTGTGATGTGGCACAAAATGGCTGCCGTGGTGGGTGAATGAGGTGGACTAGCTAACCCAATGCATGTAAAGGGCTTTGACATGGAGTGAAAAAGCTTTAGAAGTACAATCCATTATCAAATTGATTACATGAAAAGCAATATCCGTCCACATTAACTAGAAGAGTGATGTCTCTCATCCTCCCTTCCTTCTTCTCCTACATCCCCCCTCACTCCATCCCTCCTAGTCTATCTTCTCTCCTCCCTCCTACCCCCGTCCATCAGTCCCTTCCTCCCCCTTCTCCCCCCGCCCTCCTGTCCTCATCCATAAAGCTCTAGTGCTTACCCCTCAGACAGCCCCGGGGCAGGGCGGGAGGGAGGGACTGATGGAGGGGTAAGCAAAAAAGTGTTAAACAAATGAAAATACATTTTATATTTGAGATTCTTCAAAGTAGCCACCCACAGCTTGGCATTCCCTCAACCAGCTTCACCTAGAATGCTTTTTGAACAGTCTTGAAGGAGTTCCCACATATGCTGAGCACTTGTTGGCTGCTTTTCCTTCACTCTGTGATCCAACTCAATTGGGTTGAGGTCAGGTAATTGTGAAGGCCAGGTCATCTGATGCAGCTCTCCATCACTCTCTTTTTTTTACCCTTCTTGGTCAAATAGCACTTACACAGCCTGGAGGTGTGTTAGGTCATTGTCCTGTTGAAAAACATATGATAGTCCCACTAAGTTCAAACCAGATGGGATGGCGTATCGCTGCAGAATGCTGTGGTAGCCATGCTGGTTAAGTGTGCCTTGAATTCTAAATAAATCACTGACAGTGTCACCAGTGGGAATCACACATGCGGAGATCATCAGTTTACCTACTCTACATCTCACAAAGACACAGCGGTTGGAACTAAAAATCTCAAATTTGGACTCATCAGACCAAAGGATAGTGGTATAATGTCTATTGCTCGTGTTTCTTGTCATAAGCAAGTCTATTCTTATTATTGGTGTCCTTTAGTAGTGGTTTCTTTGCAGCAATTTGACCATGAAGGCCTGATTCACGCAGTCTCTTCTGAAAAGTTGATATTGAGATGTGTCTGTTACTTGAACTCTGTGAAGTATTTATTTGGGCTGCAATTTCTGAGGCTGGTAACTCTAATGAACTTATCCTCTGCAGCAGAGGTAACTCTGGGTCTTCCTTTCCTGTGGCAGTCCTCATGAGAGCCAGTTTCATCATAGCGCTTGATGGTTTTTGCACTTGAAACTTTCAAAGTTCTTGAAATTTTCAGTATTGACTGACCTTCATGTCTTAAAGTAATGATGGGCTGTCGTTTCTCTTTGCTTATTTAAGCTGTTCTTGCCATAATATGGACTGCCTTCCTGAAGACAAACAACGTATACGAAACGCTTCAGTCTGGTTTTGCACTGAGACTGCACTCGTGAAGGTGGTAAATTACCTTTTAATGGCGTCAGACCAAGGCTCTACATCTGTCCTCGTGCTCCTAGACCTTAGTGCTGCTTTCGATACCATCGATCACCACATTATTTTGGAGGGATTGGAAACCCAAATTTGTCTACACGGACAAGTTCTGGCCTGGTTTAGATCTTATCTGTCGGAAAGATATCAGTTTCTCTCTGTGGATGGTTTGTCCTCTGACAAATCAACTGTAAATGTCGGTGTTCCTTAAGGTTCCGTATTAGGACCACTATTGTTTTCACTATATATTTTAACTTTTGGTGATGTCATTCGGAAACATAATGTTAACTTTCACTGCTATGCGGATGACACACAGCTGTACATTTCGATGAAACATGGTGAACCCCCAAAATTGCCCTCCCTGGAAGCCCGTGTTTCAGACATAAGGAAGTGGATGGCGGCAAATGTTTTACTTTTAAACACGGACAAAGCAGAGATGCTACTTCTAGGTCTCAAGAAACAAAGAGATCTGCTGTTGAATCTGACAATTTATCTTGATGGTTGTACAGTCGTCTCAAATAAAACTGTGAAGGACCTCGGCGTTACTCTGGACCCTGATCTCTCTTTTGATGAACATATCAAGAATATTTCAAGGACAGCTTTTTTCCCATCTTCGTAACATTGCAAAAATCTGAAATTTCATGTCTAAAAATTAATCCATGCTTTTGTCACTTCTAGGTTAGACTACTGCAATGCTCTACTTTCCGGCTACCCGGATAAAGCACAAAATAACCTTCAGTTAGTGCTAAACATGGCTGCTAGAATCTTGACTAGAACCCAAAAATTTGATCATATTACTCCAGTGCTAGCCTCCCTCTGATTTCAAGGTTTGACTGCTAACCTAGAAAGCATTACATGGGCTTGCTCCTACCTATCTTTCCGATTTGGTCCTGCCGTACATACCTACACGTATGCTACGGTCACAAGAAGCAGGCCTCCTTACTGTACCTAGAATTTCTAAGCAAACAGCTGGAGGCAGGGCTTTCTCCTATTGAGCTCAATTTTGATGGAATGGTCTGCCTATCCATGTGAGAGACGCAGACTCTGTATCAACTTTTAAGTCTTTACTGAAGACTCATCTCTTCAGTGGGTCATATGATTGAGTGTAGTCTGGCCCAGGAGTGTGAAAGTGAACGGAAAGGCTCTGGAGCAACGAACCACCCTTGCTGTCTCTGCCTGGCCGGTTCCCCTCTCTCCACTGGGATTCTCTGCCTAAACCCTATTACAGGGGCTGAGTCACTGGCTTATTGGTGCTCTTCCATGCCGTCCCTAGGAGGGGTGCGTCACTTGAGTGGGTTGAGTCACTGACGTGATCTTCCTGTCCGTGTTGGCGCCCCCCCCCCCCTAGGGTTCGTGCCGTGGGGGAGGTCTTCGTGGGCTACACTCGGCCTTGTCGGCCTTGTCTCAGGGTAGTAGGTTGGTGGCTGAAGATATCCCTCTAGTGGTGTGGGGGCTGTGCCTTGGCAAAATGGGTGGGGTTATATCCTGCCTGTTTGGCCCGGGGGTATTGTTGGACGGGGCCACAGTGTCTCCCGACCCCTCCGGTCTCAGCCTCCAGTATCTATGCTGCAATAGTTTGTGTGTTGGGGGGCTAGGGTCAGTTTGTTATATCTGGAGTATATTTTTTCTCTCTCTCTCTCTCATATGACCTGAGCCCTAAGACCATGCCTCAGGACTACCAGACCTGCTGTTTTCAACTCTCTCTCTACCACACCTGCTGTCTCTAACTATGAATGATCGGCCATGAAAAGCCAACTAACATTTACTCCTGAGGTGCTGACCTGTGATTATTATTATTTGACCATGCTGGTCATTATGAACATTTGAACATCTTGGCCATGTTCTGTTATAATCTCCACCCGGCACAGCCAGAAGAGGACTGGCCACCCCTCAGAGCCTGGTTCCTGTCTAGGTTTCTTCCTAGGTTCTGGCCTTTCTAGGGAGTTTTTCCTAGCCACCGTGCTTCTACACCTGCATTGCTTGCTGTTTGGGATTTTAGGCGGGGTTTCTGTACAGCACTTTGTGACATCAGCTGATGTAAGAAGGGCTATATAAATAAATTTGATGATTTGAACGATTGACTTGGTCTTTTATCCAAATAAGGCTATCTTCTGTATACCACCCCTACCTTGTCACAACACAACTGAATGGCTCAAACGCATTAA
Organism: Salvelinus fontinalis; assembly: GCF_029448725.1. Classification (NCBI taxonomy): domain Eukaryota; kingdom Metazoa; phylum Chordata; class Actinopteri; order Salmoniformes; family Salmonidae; genus Salvelinus; species Salvelinus fontinalis. The sequence goes on along the minus strand of NC_074678.1, from coordinate 2,544,616 downwards.
GAACGAAATAAATTCCACAAATTAACTTTTAACAAGGCACACCTGTTAATTGAATTGCATTCCAAGTGACCACCTCATGAAGCTAGATGAAAGAATGACAAGAGTATGCAAAGCTGTCATCAAGGCAAAGGGTTGCTACTTTGAAGAATCTCAAATATAAAATATATTTTGATTTGTTTAACACTTTTTTGGTTACTACATGATTTTCATGTGTTTTTTCATAGTTTCGATGTCTTCGGTATTATTTTACAACAGTAAAAATAAAGAAAAACCCTTGAATGAGTAGGTGTGTCCAAACTTTGGACTGATACTGTGTGTATATATACACTGCTCAAAAAAATAAAGGGAACACTTAAACAACACAATGTAACTCCAAGTCAATCACACTTCTGTGAAATCAAACTGTCCACTTAGGAAGCAACACTGATTGACAATAAATTTCACATGCTGTTGTGCAAATGGAATAGACAAAAGGTGGAAATTATAGGCAATTAGCAAGACACCCCCAAAAAAGGTGTGATTCTGCAGGTGGTGACCACAGACCACTTCTCAGTTCCTATGCTTCCTGGCTGTTGTTTTGGTCACTTTTGAATGCTGGCGGTGCTCTCACTCTAGTGGTAGCATGAGACGGAGTCTACAACCCACACAAGTGGCTCAGGTAGTGCAGTTCATCCAGGATGGCACATCAATGCGAGCTGTGGCAAAAAGGTTTGCTGTGTCTGTCAGCGTAGTGTCCAGAGCATGGAGGCGCTACCAGGAGACAGGCCAGTACATCAGGAGACGTGGAGCAGGCCGTAGGAGGGCAACAACCCAGCAGCAGGACCGCTACCTCCGCCTTTGTGCAAGGAGGTTCTGTGAAGGGAGTAGTACACAGCGTTGTACGAGATCTTCAGTTTCTTGGCAATTTCTCACATGGAATAGCCTTCATTTCTAAGAACAAGAATAGACTGATAAGTTTCAGAAGAAAGTTATTTGTTTCTGGCCATTTTGAGCCTGTAATCGAACACACAAATGCTGATGCTCCAGATACTCAACTAGTCTAAAGAAGGCCAGTTTTATTGCTTCTTTAATCAGAACAACAGTTTTCAGCTGTGCTAACATAATTGCAAAAGGGTTCTCTAATGATCAATTAGCCTTTTAAAATTATAAACTTCGATTAGCTAACACAACGTACCATTGGAACACAGGAGTGATGGTTGCTGATAATGGGCCTCTGTACGCCTATGTAGATATTCCATTAAAAATCAGCCGTATACAGCTGCAATAGTCATTTACAACATTAACAATGTCTACACTGTATTTCTGATCAACTTGATGTTCTTTTAATGGATAAAAAAAATGTTTTTTCTTTCAAAAACAAGGACATTTCTAAGTGACCCCAAAGTTTTGAACGATAGTGTGTATATATATATATATATATATATCTCAATGCATTATGGAATACATGCTGAAGGCAAGGAGGGTCATGTGACTTGTTCCCCAAGTGGGGGGGTCAACTGATTTGGTGCACCAGTTTCCACCCATCATACACCAGCAGAACAGCCAGAGGGCATTCTCTAGTCTAGATGGATGCCTTGAAAGTTGAAAAAAAATGTCCCTGAAGAATCTGTAGGCATTTTCCATAATGAGCAGAAATATACTGTATTGAGTATTTATATATTTTACAGAAGAGCTGTAAACCCAGCATTTCAGCGTGCACCCTTGACACAACATTGCAGTGTGCCCCCCTTCACGCTGATCCCAGACCTGTGCCTGCGGGGCAACTTCTATCCAGAACCATGTTTGCACATGCCTGGAGATCAAGAACGAGAGACACAGGAGAGACAGGGCTGTCCAACAGATGTTTCACATTCCACACGTGCGGTGAGCGATAGCTACAGCTGTATCCTTAAATCATGTATGCAAATATTCCCAAATTAAGTTCAAGAATGCAGCGAGGGTTCACCCAGAGTTTGTGACGATGTAGCTCCATAAAACATAAATCAATGTTGCAAACACAGACATAAATCCATTTCTATAGTTTAATACGTTATTAGTTCCTTATTGGCCAAATGCCTCAAGTAACATGATGGAGGGATGCTTTCATTCACACAACACTGTACAAGAAACAGTGACATCAATCTATATAAGTCCTGTGTAGTTCAGTTGGTAGCACTTTTAATGTCAGGGTTGTGGGTTCGATTCCCATGGTGGACCAGAATGAAAACGTAACTCGTTAAACTGTAAGTTGCTCTAGATCTGTGCGTCTGCTAAATGCGTATAATACATAGTTGTTTTAATTAACTTGCTTTCAATGTCTAAGATATATTATTATTATTGACAAAGACCCTTTGAAATGCATTGCCCACGTGTTCTTTTGGCAAAGGCCAACACTCCAAAAACATACTTCCTTTATTAGTCAAGAACATCAAAACCACAAAAAGCCACATTTGATGCCATTTGGCACACGCTCTCTCCTGACTGACTTCATCACTCTTATTATGTCTGTGTCTGTGGCGTTCAGGGTCTGTGTTGAATCGGAGAGATAGCCTTACCTTGTATGCCACCTGACAAAGCAGACACAACATGAGAGAATGGGGACTACAGTTAATGAAAACTGAGACGAAGAAGAAGGGGGGGGGGGCGGACCTTAATGAAATCTGTCAAATGTAAATGGAGAGAAGATGAGTCACAGAAAAGAGGGCGATAGGGACTAAAGGAGAGGTGTCAACAAACAATAAATATTCATGTTTGCTCACAGTACCTGTGTGCTGTATTTACATATTCAGCCTGAACCAATGCACACGGGAGAAACCATTATGGGAGGAATAGAGGGGTGCAAGAAGGATTAGGAATGTGCACCCATTGGTCAGTGGTGACTTTCGAATGCCTTCAGTATAGCAGAATAATGGTTCCCGAGTGGCGCAGCGGTCTAAGGCATTGCATCACAGTGCTAGAGGAGTCACTACAGACCCTGGTTCGATCCCGGGCTGTATCACAACCGGCCGCGATTGTGAGTCCCATAGGGCGTTGCACAATTGGCCCAGTGTCGTCCTGGTTAGGGTTTGGCTGGTGTAGGCCATCATTGTAAATAATAATTTGTTCTTGACTGACTTGCCTAGTTAAATAAAAGGTTCGAAAATAACATATGCTTGTTTACCCTCTAATCAGGGACTGATTCAGACCTGGGACACCGGGTGGGTGCAATTAATTATCAGGTAGAATAGAAAAGCAGCAGTGCTCCAGACCTCGTAGGGTCAGAGTTAAATAGCCCTGACATACTGGTTCTCTACTGTTGCATCAGGAGCCACTGGTTGGTCAGAGCCAGTCCCTCTTGGGTCACAACTAAAGGAACATGGCTTAGTGTATCTATTGGGCCATTTAAGCCTGTTCAGCTGTAGGTGGGTCACTCATAATGCAAGAATTCTAGGCAGCTGCCAATAATATAAGCAACATCAGCACCTTATTACTAAATACCTCCAAACAGACATTCCTTCATTCCCCTCGTGATCACATTAGGTCAGCTCTCTCTCACCCTGCCGGGCAGACATCTCATTCAGGCTGACTGTTCCCTGTGGCAGGTATACTGAAGCTCTTCTGTGTCGTACCGGGGACTCAGAGTTTAAGGATCTTTTGAGAAGAAAGATGAGGCTGCAGATGATTCATTCCCTCTGAACAGGAATTCCCATTCTATCATTCACAGTTCGCTCTGAATTGGAGCCAGACAGATATGATACTTTCTGAGGCCATGTCTATATAGGATGAAATACCTTTTAAGCACTGAAGAACGGACAGAAAAAAGGGCCATCTTGGATCAAATAGCATCAGATGGAATCAGAACAGTGATCGTGCTGTACATTTTTCATCCTGCAACTTTACTTCCAAATGGCCTGAGACATATTTGAGAATAATACCATAGAATAGACTCCATAAACTGTCTGTTCTTTCTCTGCTTTATGACATCAATCAAATCAATCAAATGTATTTATAAAGCCCTTCTTACATCAGCCGATGTCACAAAGTGCTGTACAGAAACCCAGCCTAAAACCCCAAACAGCAAGCAATGCAGATGTAGAAGGACGGTGGCTAGGAAAAACTCCCTAGAAAGGCAGGCACCTAGGAAGAAACCTAGAGAGGAACCAGGCTCTGAGGGGTGACTGTAGAAGGTAACCTTTGATGTGACCGTAGAAGGTAACCTTTGATGTGACCTTAGAAGGTGACCTTTGATGTGACCGTAGAAGGTAACCTTTGATGTGACCGTAGAAGGTAACCTTTGATGTGACCGTAGAAGGTGACCTTTGATGTGACCGTAGAAGGTGACCTTTGATGTGACCGTAGAAGGTGACCTTTGATGTGACCGTAGAAGGTAACCTTTGATGTGACCGTAGAAGGTGACCTTTGATGTGACCCTTGATGTGACCGTAGAAGGTAACCATTGATGTGACCGTAGAAGGTAACCTTTGATGTGACCGTAGAAGGTAACCTTTGATGTGACCTTTGATGTGACCGTAGAAGGTGACCTTTGATGTGACCGTAGAAGGTAACCTTTGATGTGACCGTAGAAGGTGACCTTTGATGTGACCGTAGAAGGTGACCTTTGATGTGACCGTAGAAGGTAACCTTGATGTGACCTTTGATGTGACTGTAGAAGGTGACTTTTGATGTGACTGTAGAAGGTAACCTTTGATGTGACCGTAGAAGATAACCATTTAAGCACTGTGAGTCTTTTATCCCTCTTCTTGTTCCTATCTAAATGATAGAGAAGAACAAATGTACCCTGCAGCCCTCTTCAGTTCAAATTATATACTGCAACCTCACGACCAAGCTGTGCACTCCTGCCCTTAAGCACAGATCTAGGATCAGCTTATCCTGTCCAGTCCCTAACCTTAACCACAAGGGAGACAAAATAAAAACTGACATTAGATCAGAGTCTAGGGGTAACGTCACCACACAGCCTCTTAGCATTCTCAGCCAGGAACATCAGTTTTAATGGTGACACTCATTTCAAACAAAGGGAATTGGAAAGGGAATCACACGGCCTCTCTCATCTCCTTCAGCACTTTGCGTCATTCTTGCTTCAGGATGCATTTCAGATTCGCATAGACCACGAAGAGTAAACTCCCCCCCCCAAAAAAAATTATCCCAGGTCACATTTTTTTCATTACTAATGAAAGAATAACAATATCGATGACAACAACAAAGTATCTTGAATGCAGCTCATAATTGAAGTGTGTATCAACAGAGTCTCTTGGCATTTGGTTTAATGGAGGTAGACTTTGTTCCCATTGAATACAGAGAACTCAAGCTAAAACAGTGATCTAAGAAACCCTTGGAAGTGAATATGGCACATTTATCAAACAGAATAATCACATTTCAAAGCAGACACAAGGTTAACTTTACACTCACAGATTAATTTATTTAATATTATTACATTTAACCTTTAATTTAACTAGGCAAGTCAGTTAAGAACCAAATTATTATTTACAATGACGACCTACACCGGCGAAATCCTAAGGACGCTGGGCCAATTGTGCGCTGCCCTATGGGACTCCCAATCACGGGCCCGGTTGTGATACAGCCTAGAATCTAACCAGGGTCTGTAGTGACGCCTCTAGCACTGAGATGCAGTGCCTTAGACCGTTAAAATACTACCCTGCTCTTGTTAACCCTGATCAGACCCACACCAGTTGTCCTGTGGTACACAAGTCCTCATTTAGCCTGCTTCCTTCAGCGCTGTACCAAAATACCTCTATTGTGAGGACTCTCCCTGAATGTTTCCTGCAGGGTGTCTGGTTTGAGTCAGACACAGTAGAATCCACAGTGAGGTCCTGTAGTTTAGGAGAACACACAGGAAAGAGGTGGTTCAATATGATCTCTGCTTATAGGCATTGTGGTTTTTTAAAGTCAGTTCCCTACTGAGCCGACATATGCAGCACAATCGTATTTATGGAAATGAAGGCTGTTCTGACTGGCATGGTTGTGGCTAGATGTGTACCTGGGGCACACTTCCTCCTAGGTAGAACAGGAAGCAGTGGTTCATCAAAACAGCAGAGCAGACAGAGAGGTTGGGTTGGGCTGCTCACACACAGAGCTCTGAACACACAACTTGGATAATGTTGCTACATCATTTATTGTGGATTGATCCAACTAAACCTACTCAAATCTGTCACATACTAGGTTAGGCACCCTATTCTAGAACGACCCTCATTGTCTTTCTCGGTTATCAGATGTACTGGGGGGAGAACCAGGTTGAAACCAGTTGCTGCGAGGTGAGCCTGGGGTAGCTGGGACGTACCACGTGAGTGAGGAAGTGAACAAACCCACCAGTCAGCAACCAGGCCAGCACCATCCGTAATGAAACCTACTTTACCATAATGACCTGACCGCTCAGAAAGCAGGATCATCTCTAGCCTCTAGCTTGCTCACACACTAAGGAACAAGACCCCGTGTACGACTTGCCTGCCTCTTGCCTGCCCACCTGGTTGAAAAACAGATATGTGCTGCAGTGTATGAGTGATGACAGACAGAGAGGCTGGCTGCACCGGAGGTGATTACTGTACTCCGTAGAGACTGAACAAAAAAAAAAACACATGGCACTAACGCACCACACAATTTTACAAAAGCACACAGTCATTTTTTGGGAACACACACACAACATACACAACACTCAGGAGAACATAGGCACTCACCACAAACACACACATTACATTTGAATCATTTAGCAGACACTCTTATCCAGAGCGACTTACCCCAGTATGAGTACATATATTTTTGGTACTAATGTCATAAATGCCCTTAATACAGGTCCCTGGAAACCAACATCTTTATCACGAGCAATTACTAAACGTCTTGTACCTCTATGAAAACACAGGATCAAAATGGGCCACATGATAGAGCAGATCTGTCTTTAAGGTCCCAACCTGCTGTGTGGCCTAGTAAATAAAACACAAAACACATGTGTTCATATGGAGAAACACACTGAATGGTAAAACTGACCCGAGCACAGAGGAGCTTAATGACAGTGTAGAGTATATAGTAGACAGACGGAAGCATGTGTCCACATGCACGCACGCACGCACGCACGCACGCACGCACGCACGCACGCACGCACGCACGCACGCACACACACACACACACACACACACACACACCAGAGAGGCTAAAGAGAGTACATAGAGATTCTAATGTAAAGCTAGCAGCATCTCCAGATTACCCTCAGAGCTGATAATCCTGTGTGTCCTTGCAGCCCTCTCAATGACACTGAGCACAGATGCAGTGTAAGCGTGCACACGCACACGCACACACAGCACATTTACCCTCAGCCATAGACAACCAGATGCTATGCCCCACACACACAAACACACACACACACACACACACTCACTCACTCACTCACTCACTCACTCACTCACTCACTCACTCACTCTCTCATTCGCTCTACCAGACACACAGACGCTCCAGCAGACAGTAGCTGATGTAATGGGGATACAGTCCAGACAGTGATTGTATATTGTATATTACATCTGCGTTACTGTGGTCGTACATAGTGCGTACACCTATAAATGAGAGACGGGCAACCACAGTCAGAACACAGTTCCTTTCCTGCATGTAGGGTACTGCACTCTGCTGCACACGCAGACAAGGACAGAATGAGAACACAGAACACAATATGGCGCTGTGTTAAAAACTGGAACATTGTAATAAGGCTCAAAGACTAGGACTGAAATAGCTGCTGCTGAGCCGGTAGGTGTGGTATCATGGCAACTAGAGGCTCAGGTTTGATGTCACAGCAGATCACCATGGCAACTGGCCCAACTCGCCTGTCACAGCGTGAGGTCAGTGTTTCTATGGAAACACACCAGCTGAGCAGTAAGCTGTTCCCCCCCCCCCTCCCCTTTTGCTCTGAGTGAGCGAATGAACAGGAAAGGGGACAGGAAGAGAGTGAAAGAGGGGGGAGGGGGAGGGAGATAGAGAAAGGGGGAGGGAGAGACCAGAGAGGGAATGGGAGTGAAGAAGGGGAGGAAGAGAGGGGGAGGGGATAGGGAGTCAAGAAGGGGAGGGAGAGAGAGTAAGAGAAAGATGCATATTCAGAACTGCCTGTAGTCTACTCACAGGAACAGGCAGCCAGCAAACAGGCATCCAGCACACAGGAATTGGCAGCCAACACACAGGCAGCCAGCACACAGGAACAGGCAGTCAGCACACAGGCAGCCAACACACAGGCAGTCAGCACACAAGAAGCCAACACACAGGCAGACACCACACCGGAACAGGCAGTCAGCACACAGGCAGCCAACACACAGGCAGTCAGCACACAAGAAGCCAACACACAGGCAGCCAGCACACAGGAACAGGCAGTCAGCACACAGGCAGCCAACACACAGGCAGTCAGCACACAAGAAGCCAACACACAGGCAGCCAGCACACAGGACCAGGCAGCCAGCGCACAGGAACAGGCAGCCAACACACAGGAACAGGCAGCCAGCACACAGGAACAGGCAGCCAGCGCACAGGAACAGGCAGCCAGCGCACAGGAACAGGCAGCCAGCGCACAGGAACAGGCAGCCAGCGCACAGGAACAGGCAGTCAGTGCACAGGAACAGGCAGCCAGCACACAGGAACAGGCAGCCAGCGCACAGGAACAGGCAGCCAGCGCACAGGAGCAGGCAGCCAGCGCACAGGCAGCCAGCACACAGGAACAGGCAGCCAGCGCACAGGAACAGGCAGCCAGCGCACAGGAACAGGCAGCCAGCGCACAGGAACAGGCAGCCAGCTCACAGGAACAGGTGCTGCCTGTGGTCAAAACGAACCCATTAAACAGAGCATTACCTCTAAACCACTCACGTCTGCAAGCATCCTGGCAAACACGCATGCAGAAACATAACCTTCATTGCACACAGACTGAACACCACATAATCATTCACGGCAGTGCACATCCACAAGACCTGCAGCAGCAGCATGTCTGTGTTATGACTTAAAAACCTGCGTTGTTAAATTATGTCATAGGATTGCATGAAGGCCGAAAATTATTACATTATAAGACTTGATCAAATAACGGCCATGGCTTCTCTGCAGTGTCCCTAGATTATATCAAGGTTTAAGGACTTCCATAGCTTTGCAAGGGGCGCCATCTGGTGGGGAAAAGGTTGAACTACCTGGACACATTGGAACTGCACCACGTCATAGAGCCAGGACTTGTCGTTTGAGAACAAAATAAATTCCGATTTGAATTTGGAGGGGGGGGGGGGCAATTTTATAAATAGTTGTGTTTTGGGGACGCACCACTCTCGGCCTTCGTCTGTTCTGAGGCCGTACGGGAGTTGTAACGACGAGACAAGACTAACTACCAATTGGATAAAAAAGGGTCAATTGAAAAATTGAAAAAAAAAGGGTAAAAAAAATATACAATTATTACCCAATGTTCAGTTAGTTTTAGCATGTTGAGCAAAAGCAGACACCCTTCCAAAAATACCACTTCCCATGTTTTCCTTACGATTTACGCAGCTCATTGGTGCCCTTTAAAGAATGTAAATACATAGAAACCAATGGGAGAGCTGTACGTGATTACATCTTGCTGGGGGACAGTAGAATGGATTGTGTCATAACGGAGTACTTTATCACAAAGGACCCCCCCTCCCCGCACCCACCACCACTGATATGTTTGTTTTGCATTCTCCCCTAGTAGTAAAGATTTGAAATAGGGGAGGCCAGGGTAAGATGGTTCTAGATCTGTGCCTAAGGGAAACTTCCTATATCCAACAAAGTAAATATACACTGCTCAAAAAAATAAAGGGAACACTTAAACAACACAATGTAACTCCAAGTCAATCACACTTCTGTGAAATCAAACTGGCCACTTAGGAAGCAACACTGATTGACAATAAATTTCTCATGCTGTTGTGCAAATGGAATAGACAAAAGGTGGAAATTATAGCCAATTAGCAAGACACCCCCAATAAAGGAGTGGTTCTGCAGGTGGTGACCACAGACCACTTCTCAGTTCCTATGCTTCCTGGCTGTTGTTTTGGTCACTTTTGAATGCTGGCGGTGCTTTCACTCTAGTGGTAGCATGAGACGGAGTCTACAACCCACACAAGTGGCTCAGATAGTTCAGCTCATCCAGGATGGCACATCAATGCGAGCTGTGGCAAGAAGGTTTGCTGTGTCTGTCAGCGTAGTGTCCAGAGCATGGAGGCGCTACCAGGAGACAAGCCAGTACATCAGGAGACGTGGAGGAGGCCGTAGGAGGGCAACAACCCAGCAGCAGGACCGCTACCTCCGCCTTTGTGCAAGGAGGAGCACTGCCAGAGCCCTGCAAAATGACCTCCAGCAGGCCACAAATGTGCATGTGTCTGCTCAAACTGTCAGAAACAGACTCCATGAGGGTGGTATGAGGGCCCAACGTCCACAGGTGGGGGTTGTGCTTACAGCCCAACACCGTGCAGGACGTTTGGCATTTGCCAGAGAACACCAAGATTGGCAAGTGTGATTGACTTGGAGTTACATTGTGTTGTTTAAGTGTTCCCTTTATTTTTTTGAGCATTGTACTATAGATGACTTCTCTCCCTGTGGGGGCACATAACCACAACCAGATTAATAGTGATGTTATTTTAGGCCACAGAGGAAAAGCAGTGGGCCCAGATCCAGAAGCTGAAAAACTTGAAATTGAGCTCAGGTGCATTCTGTTTCCATTGATCATCCTTAAGATGTTTCTACAACTTGGAGTCCACCTGTGGTAAATTCAATTGATTGAACATGTTTTGGAAAGCCACACACCTGTCCATATAAAAGGTCCCACAGTTGACAGTGGATGCCAGAGCAAAAACCAAGCCATGAGGTGGAAGGACTAGTCCGTAGCGCTCCGAGACAGGATTGCGTCGAGGCACAGATCTGGGGAAGGATATCAAAACATTTCTGCAGCATTGAAGGTCCCCAAGAACACAGTGGCCTCCATCATTATTAAACGGAAGTAGTTTGGAACCACCAAGACTTCCTAGCGGTGGCTGCCCACTCAAACTGAGCAATCAGGGGAGAAGGGCCTTGGTCAGGGAGGTGACCAAGAACTCGATTGTCACTCTGACAGAGCTCCAGAGTTCTTCTGTGGAGATGGAAGAACCGTCCAGACGGAAGCCACTCCTCAGTAAAAGGCACATGACAGCTCGCTTGGAGTTTGCCAAAAGGCACCTAAAGGACTCTCAGACCATGAGAAACAAGATTGTCTGGTCTGATGAAACCCAGATTGAACTTTTTGGTCTGAATGACAAGCGTCACGTCTGGAGGAAAGAAGGCACGGGTCATCATCTGGCCAATACCATACCTACCGTGAAGCATGGTGGTGGCAGCGTCATGCTGTGGGTGTGTTTTTTAGCGGCAAGGACTGAGAGACTAGTCAGGATCGAGGGAAAGACGAACGAAGCAAAGGACAGAGAGATCCTTGATGAAAACCTGTTCCAGAGCGCTCAGTACCTCAGACTGGAGCGAAGGTTCACCTTCCAACAGGACAACAACCCTTAGGACACAGCCAAGAGTGGCTTCGGGACAAGTCTCTGAATGTCCTTGAGAAGCTCAGCCTTGAACCTGATCAAACATCTCTGGAGAGACCTGAAAATAGCTGTGCAGCGACGCTCACCATCCAACCTGACAGAGCTTGAGAGGATCTGCGGAGAAGAATCGGAGAAACTCCCCAATACAGGTGTGCCAAGCTTGTAGCGTCATACCCAAGAAGCCTCGAGGCTGTAATCGCTGCCAAAGGTGCTTCAACAAAGTACTGTGTAAAGGGTCTGAATACTTATGTGATCAGTTTCACCGCTTCTCCACTTGGATTCTGTGCCTCAAACCCTTTTACAGTCGCTGAGTCACTGGCTTACTGGTGCTCTTCCATGTCGTCCCTAGGAGGGGTGCGTCACTTGAGTGGGTTGAGTCACTAACGTGATCTTCCTGTCCGGGTTGGTGTTGTGTGGGCTATACTCAGCCTCGTCTTAGGATAGTAAGTTGGTGGTTGAAGATATCCCTCTAGTGGTGTGGAGGCTGTGGGTTGGGTTATATCTTGCCTGTTTGGCCCTGTCCGGGGGAATCGTCGGACAGGGCCACGTCTCCCAACCCCTCCCAGCCTCCAGTAGTTATGCTGCAATAATTTGTGTTGGGGGGGGCTAGGGTCAGTCTATTAAATCTGGAGTATTTCTCCTGTCTTATCCGCTGTCCTGTGCGAATTTAAGTATGCTCTCTAATTTTCTTTCTCTCGGAGGACCTGAGCCTGAGGACCATGCCTCAGGACTACCTGGCCTGATGACTCCTCGCTGTCCCCAGTCCACCTGGTAGTGCTGCTGCTCCAGTTTGAACTGTTCTGCCTGTGGCTATGGGACCCTGACCTGTTCACCGGATGTGCTACCTGTCTCAGACCTGCTGTTTTCAACTCTCTAGAGACAGCAGGAGCTGTCTCTAGACAGCTAGAGATACTCTTAATGATCGGCTATGAAAAGCCAGCTGACATTTTACTCCTGAGGTGCTGACCTGTTGCACCCTCTACAACCACTGTGATTATTTGACCCTGCTGGTCATCTATGAACATTTGAGCAGCTTCGCCATGTTCTGTTATAAGCTCCACCCGGCACAGCCAGAAGAGGACTGGCCACCCCTCATAACCTGGTTCCTCTCTAGGTTTCTTCCTAGGTTCCAGCCTTTGAGTTTTTCCTAGCCACCGTGCTTCTACACCTGCATTGCTTGCTGTTTGGGGTTTTAGGCTGGGTTTCTGTACAGCACTTTGTGACATCAGCTGATGTAAGAAGGGCTATATAAATACATTTGAGTTTGTCTAAATATCTATTTATTTTTCCATTATGGGTTGTGTAGACTGAAGGGGGAGAAAAACAATTTAATCAATTTTAGAGTAAGGCTGTAAAGTACCAAAATGTGCATGAAGTAAAAGGGTGTGAATATTTTTCTAATGCTCTGTATATCCCATCTCAATATATATTTTTTTGCACCAGTTGGCTGAACATTGACCAGAACTCCAGTATTTTTCCTTCAGTTTGTTCTCCATCTTTTTAAATAGGAAGCCAATTCGGTTTCAGCACTTATTTCCATGAATAAACTAATTTCCTCATGGCTCCCTTGTCCCTCTGCAGCAGACATTCAGTAAGCAATAGGTTTGGAACATTAAATGGCAAAAAAAAAAAAAAGGACACGGCCTCGAAACACATTCAATCCATTAAAGGAAAGTCATATAGCGGCTTTAACTCCACTGCAGATGTACAGCTAAACATCTCCCAGTTTCAGTCATGGGATCATTTCATTTCTCGGAAAACATTAATGTGGAGAATAGCAAGCAATTTGGTAATAGTACTTACATTGTGTTTTTTCCCAAAACAAACACAAGAACATGTAAAAAGATTCTGAAATAAAACATACTGTGCCGTTCTTGTTTATTTTTAGTCACATCAACAGTGAACAATGTAATAACACTTAGAAGGGAAAAGCCTTGTCAGCTCCAAACTAGTGGATGGAATCATTTTGGCAGACCCTTGATCGCATGGAGGGGGTAGTACTGTTCCACAGCAGAGGTTTATCAGATAATATAGTCGTCATTTAACACAATGAGGGCAGCTGGTCCCAGCAGTAGTTTCATAGAAAAGGACTTAGTCATTAGTACACATCTGATGCACCAAGGCTGAGTTGAGCAGCAGCCCATTTCAGATATTTTGTCTACCAATTGGTCTTTTGACCAATCAAACCAGATTATTTTCAGAGCTGATCTGATTAATCAAAATACCAATTAGTAAATAAATAGATCAGAATTGGCCTACCTCTCTAAACACAGCCCAAGAGCCTAGTCCTGCTGTTCTCAACAACACATGTACACAAACACATATAGGGCTTGACAGAAAAAAGTAAGATTCCTACAGCATCATCTACACAGCTTATTGACAACAAAGCAGCTGATTATGTTGTTACAGGCTTGTGCCATTTTGGTTTGATTCCACAAAACACTATAGATTCCAAATGCCATTATGATGTCATCGCTGCAGGTTCCATCTGAACCAAACCATGTCAGATACACACCACTAGTCCCATAGGTTTACTGTACAGAGACAGTCTTCTTCAGCGAGATGGTAAACCACTTGGATACAATCAGATTAATAGGCAGGTGGACAGACAGCAGTAGATGTAGCCTCAGACAGGTGGAATGCTAGAGGCTTTCTCAAAAGCCTACTTCTTTCCCAGTGATAGACTGAAACGGAAGCAGAGAGGGGGTTGCCCGTGTTAATGATACATACATAGTCCTTTATTGTGAATCCTCTTTTTGTTTTTAGTAAAGGCAATCATAAACGGAAAACATAACAGCAATTAAAAAAAAAAAAAAAGGAAGATTTGGATAAAATTTTATTTTAAAGTGCTCTAAATAGTGTTGGATGAGACAAAATGGTGACATGAGAAAAAGAAAATCATTTTTCACCATTTCTTCAAGGCTTTGACAAGACACTAACTTCAGTAAACATCAACACATATGGACAGGGTTGCAGACATGTTCCTGAATATATCTCATTATGTTTGTCTTGCCATTATTGTCAACTGTATAATAATATAACATGTATATGAGTTATGAATGAGAGGTGTTCTTGCACCAGGCTGTGTCTCCGTTTCTGTGAACAGCTACACATGGACACTAAAGATCCTTGGCAGCGTTAAGATAAGAGGAGAAATACTTCAGTGTGGCACAGACCAGAGTCCTTCTCATTCTAGTGACCAGGCAAAGCAGTGAGATGGAGCGTAAAGACCAGAGTCATTCTCATTCTAGTGACGAGACAAAGCAGTGAGATGGAGCCTAAAGACCAGAGTCATTCTCATTCTAGTGACGAGACAAAGCAGTGAGATGAGCCTAAAGACCAGAGTCATTCTAGTGACGAGACAAAGCAGTGAGATGGAGCCTAAAGACCAGAGTCCTTCTAGTGACGAGGCAAAGCAGTGAGATGGAGCCTAAAGACCAGAGTCATTCTAGTGACGAGGCAAAGCAGTGAGATGGAGCCTAAAGACCAGAGTCATTCTCATTCTAGTGACGAGACAAAGCAGTGAGATGGAGCCTAAAGACCAGAGTCATTCTAGTGACGAGGCAAAGCAGTGAGATGGAGCCTAAAGACCAGAGTCATTCTCATTCTAGTGACGAGACAAAGCAGTGAGATGAGCCTAAAGACCAGAGTCATTCTAGTGACGAGGCAAAGCAGTGAGATGGAGCCTAAAGACCAGAGTCATTCTAGTGACGAGACAAAGCAGTGAGATGGAGCCTAAAGACCAGAGTCATTCTAGTGACGAGGCAAAGCAGTGAGATGGAGCCTAAAGACCAGAGTCATTCTAGTGACGAGACAAAGCAGTGAGATGGAGCCTAAAGACGAGGCAAAGCACTGAGATGGAGCCTAAAGACCAGAGTCATTCTAGTGACGAGGCAAAGCACTGAGATGGAGCCTAAAGACCAGAGTCATTCTAGTGACGAGGCAAAGCACTGAGATGGAGCCTAAAGACCAGAGTCATTCTAGTGACGAGACAAAGCAGTGAGATGGAGCCTAAAGACGAGGCAAAGCACTGAGATGGAGCCTAAAGACCAGAGTCATTCTAGTGACGAGGCAAAGCAGTGAGATGGAGCCTAAAGACCAGAGTCATTCTAGTGACGAGACAAAGCAGTGAGATGGAGCCTAAAGACCAGAGTCATTCTAGTGACGAGGCAAAGCAGTGAGATGGAGCCTAAAGACCAGAGTCATTCTAGTGACGAGGCAAAGCAGTGAGATGGAGCCTAAAGACGAGGCAAAGCACTGAGATGGAGCCTAAAGACCAGAGTCATTCTAGCGACGAGGCAAAGCAGTGAGATGGAGCCTAAAGACCAGAGTCATTCTAGTGACCAGGCAAAGCAGTGAGATGGAGCGTAAAGACCAGAGTCATTCTAGTGACGAGGCAAAGCAGGGTGATGGAGCGCAAAGACCAGGGTCGTGTTCAATTAGCGCACACCGTAACATAACATGTTCTGTTAGGAAAACTAGCGTTTCTCATCGGATAGTCCTTCCCTGTTTTCAGCCTGTCGTCTTCCATTTGTGCCTAATGAACACTCCTGGTGGTCATAGGTCAAAGCTGTGAAAATGACACGACATGCACACTGGAGTGAACGTGAGAAGAGCAGTCATAACCGCCATGGTTTTGCTAAAAATCATGTTCTCTTTGAGCTAGTATGGAGCCGCTTCACAAAACACCTCGGAGCATCTTCAGGGAATTTCTACTCTTCCCACAGGCAATGTGATAGAGAAGGAATGTCTTCCCCCCCCCCAATATTGCCATTGACTTTCCCCAGCACCTGTAATGCACTACACAGTGTGCAAAATTGTGGATGTGAACACTCATGTGAGAGCTAACCCTGCTTGAGGCAACTACAACAAACCATCTGGGTAGTGTTGAGCCATGCAAGAAAAGAACAGAGCCAGACTAGGACATGATGTTGCGAAAGTGAAGCTAAGAGAGAGTGAAGCTAAGAGAAACATACTTGTTAAAAGAGTCGTCTTGAAGGTTGAGGACCAGGTTGTCGGCGGAAAGGTACACCTTGTTCTGGGACGTTGCCACCTGAGACAACATAAGACAAAACACCCAGTTGAAAACACAGCATCACAGAGTTAGTCTTGTAGCAGCTCATAGCAGGAGGGTAAACAACCCTCCTTCAGTCCTATTGGCTCAGAAAATAATGGAAGATACCGATATAACCAAGCTAACTGCACGGTGGGTTACCATAGCAATGAGAACCAAACAGCCACAACAAGAACAGGCAGCTAAAATGAATGACCCCATTCTGACTGGAACAATAACATCAAAGGTCGAGTAACGATTTCCTCCTAAATGAATGAATAAAGTAGTTATGAGGACAATGGCGTTATGATCTCCAATTCCTTTATACAGGAACGAGGACATGATTAGAACTCACCGTCTTAGCAATGGCCTGGGCAGCTCTGATTCGTCGAAGCTTCAGGTATCCAGGATTCTTTGTCACTGCTTGCCCCAACTACAACACAAACACATTAGAGCCATAATGAAGGAATACTTAATGAAATTCACATATGTCAGAAGTATTACAATGTCAATGTACTTTTAATCCGTCTGTCTGCATATTTCAAGACATGGCATATGAAGGTGCAGTGAGATACCCGATGGGTTGGACGATACTTTTCTCACCAATCATCTTGGGGAAAAACGTATACTTAAGTGGAAATCAATCAATCCTCCGTCGATAACACAATGGAAAGGTCACATGTTTAATTATCTAAATGTTGAAAGTTTGTGGGTGACGGGAGACACAAAATGGTGCAGTTTGAGGTCATGTGGTGGAGAGTGATGCAGGCGCTGGAGATGGTGGTGTGAGCAGGTGGGTCTGGGCAGGGTGATCCAGGCGCTGGAGATGGTTGTGTGAGCATGTGGGCCTGGGCAGGGTGATGCAGGCACTGGAGATGGTGGTGTGAGCATGTGGGCCTGGGCAGGGTGATGCAGGCGCTGGAGATGGTGGTGTGAGCAGGTGGGTCTGGGCAGGTGGGTCTGGGCAGGGTGATGCAGGCGCTGGAGATGGTGGTGTGAGCAGGTGGGTCTGGGCAGGTGGGTCTGGGCAGAGTGATGCAGGCGCTGGAGATGGTGGTGTGAGCAGGTGGGTCTGGGCAGGGTGATGCAGGCGCTGGAGATGGTGTGAGCATGTGGGTCTGGGCAGGGTGATGCAGGCGCTGGAGATGGGGGTGTGAGCAGGTGGTTCTGGGCAGGGTGATGCAGGCGCTGGAGATGGGGGTGTGAGCAGGTGGTTCTGGGCAGGGTGATGCAGGCGCTGGAGATGGGGGTGTGAGCAGGTGGTTCTGGGCAGGGTGATGCAGGCGCTGGAGATGGGGGTGTGAGCAGGTGGGTCTGGGCAGGGTGATGTAGTTGATGGAGGGGGTGGGAGCAGGTGGGTCTGGGCAGGGTGATGTAGTTGATGGAGGGGGTGTGAGCAGGTGGGTCTGGGCAGGGTGATGTAGTTTGGGTAACTTAGTAAAAAAAAGGAATTCATATAACACGTTAGGAGTTTGTACTATTGTAGACCAGAATAATCCGGTTTTGAAGTCATGTGAGGAGGAGGGCGCAGCTTGTCTAGAGGTTGTGGTGAGGTTAATGTGTTACCATCTTGGCAGGTTGTGGTGAAGTTAATGTGTTACCATCTTGGCAGGTTGTGGTGAGGTTAATGTGTTACCATCTTGGCAGGTTGTGGTGAAGTTAATGTGTTACCATCTTGGCAGGTTGTGGTGAAGTTAATGTGTTACCATCTTGGCAGGTTGTGGTGAAGTTAATGTGTTACCATCTTGGCAGGTTGTGGTGAAGTTAATGTGTTACCATCTTGGCAGCCTCTGCCTCTCCCTCCGCCTGAATAATCTTGTGTCTCTGGTCCTGCTTGGCTTTCTCCACGTAGAACTGGGCTCTCTGGGCCTCCTGTTGGGCTGTAAAAGACACACAGCCTGTGTTTAAACCCAATGCATGTTCTCACACACACATTAGCGTATTGAGAACCCCCCCCCCACACATATGCAGACAACCTAACACATGCAAGTACACATCCACAGACAGCCATATACACCCTCCCCACAATGGGTACGTACCAACTTGTTTGGCCTCTACGGCAGCAGTGTACTCCCTGCTGAAGCTCAGCTCCGTGATGGCCACATCGTCCAGGATGATGTTGAAGTCTTTGGCTCTCTCAAACAGCTCCCGGCGAATCAACAAGGACACCTACAGTAGACCCAGGAACACAGCAGACTCATAAAACACCTTCAGGGAATAGACTAAATATATGCAGCAGTTCACGTGTCAATCTAATGTATGTACATTTTTTAAGCAGAGACCGGCAAAGTACACAACCGTGGTCCCATATAATCCATCACTTCTGTGTGGCAGTACCTGTGTAGCAGTACCTGTGCTCTCTGAGATGAACTGTAGTCTACCTGTGTGGCAGTACCTGTGCTCTCTGAGATGAACTGTAGTCTACCTGTGTGGCAGTACCTGTGCTCTCAGATGAACTGTAGTCTACCTGTGTGGCAGTACCTGTGCTCTCAGATGAACTGTAGTCTACCTGTGTGGCAGTACCTGCGCCGTACCTGTGCTCTCTGAGTAATGAGCTGTGAGGCATTGAACTTGGCCACCACGCTCTTTAGCACCTCGTTGACAATGGAGGGTAGTACTCTCTCGTCATAGTCTTTCCCCAGCTGCTGGTACATGGCGGGCAGGTTGGCGGCCACGGGACGAGACAGCACACGCAGCCCAATGTTGATCATCTGCAGATCTACACAAGGGAGACAGACACAGGGAGACAGAGGAGTCACGGGGCTGTATCACAACTGGCCGTGATTGGGAGTCCCATAAGACGGCACACAATTGGCCAAGCGTCTTCCAGGTTTGTCCGGTATAGACCGTCATTATAAATAAGAACCTGTTCTTAACTGACTTGCCTATTTAAATAAAAGGTTTAAAAAAATTAAATAAAAATCACATCTTTACTGATCTGCTGGACATAATGTATTGGTCTGCATGTGTCCATCCCTCCATTTCTGCCATCATGTACCTTTACTTCCAGTTAGTGAAGCGATCTTCCTGGGCCTGGCTCTGATGTCATAGATGATTGGGTACTGGATCCATGGTAACCTAAAGAACAAAAACTGTTCAGTTACAATATGGTCATGGGAATTCAGTTTTGTTTCAAGTTGGAGCCTACCGAACATGACGAGCCTGGCTTTATGATAAACCCCCGAGACAGAGTCCGACAGTGTACCTGAAGTGCAGTCCCTCAGCCAGCACTGTGTCCATCTGCATCCCCCCAATTCTGTTGAAGATGATCGCTCTCTGACCTCCATCCACTGGGAACAAACCATTTCACACAACATTAGAGGGGTGCACTCATGATTGTGATAAGTGTTACCCATTCCACTACCAGAGGTTAAACATACCTGTGAATGTAGCCTCTTTGACACCATAGGCCAGAGCTCCAGCACCAATGAGCAGCTTGATACCTATCCCTGCTCCCTTGCCCCCCGCACCAGACATACGACCAGCCAGGTCCCGCAGATGTGTCAGGAAGCTCTGGGAATGACAGAACAAGGACGTCATGTTAAGTATCTGACAGAGACCCTTTCTCCACAAATTACCACATGGCTTCCTCTGCAGTTGTTAATTTATTAGGCCAGTAATACATTGAGCGATTTGAAGGGCTTCTTGTGATGGTCCAGCCATTTAACACCACTCCCCCATCTGGTGGTCTTGAGGGGTACTTGTGTCCAAGACAATGCCTGCCATTCATATTCACCTTAGAATATTCTTGACCATTTATAACAGAACTGGATTGTGCAGGTCAATGAGTAATGAACGTGCATGTAAACTAGTCACGTTTACGTTTAAGCAGCACTTAAATCCATGTATTCCACGTAGAAACGGGTAGGCTAATTACCTGCATGTGTGATGACATTGAATGAATGACTTGGAATGTGTTGGTTCTGCTAACTAGTTGTATTTTGGTAACTGCCCGTTAGGCTCGTCTGTTATTCCAAATACCAATATTTGCACATAGTTAAACATAGCTAGCGTTCTGAAGTGACTTGCAAATATTATCAAAGACAAGTTAGTTAGCATCTGATGCAACGTGAGACCTGGCCTGTTACTAGCTGGTTAGAGAACTGTTTAGCTAAATTGGCATTGGCAAACTTTAGTTTCCATATGGAATCTAAAAAAATACTTGCTATATTTGATAGCTAGTTGTCAAGCATTGCAGAGAGGATGTCTTAACTACCAGCGTAGCTAGCCAGCTAACCATAACTAGCTAACCTGTGCTAGTTCTCTTTCTCCTCTCAAGCATAGCATGTAAGTCATAATATATAACACACGTGTCTGAAATACAAACGGCGTCTACAAGCTGACACTATAACAAGTATTTCTTCCCTATGTCTATAGTAAGTATGGTTGGTAGTTATTTTAAATACTCACATTGGGCTCTTTATTCGCCATGCTTGCAGTGCAGTCGATATCCAAGGTCGTCACAGACAACTTTACTCATTCAGGCGAAAGGCTTTCTGGGACTTGAAGTTCACTGCAGCTAAACTTATATAGCTGACCTGTGGTGGGCTAGGCTAGTCTGTATTTTAGGAAACCGGCTTGCATTCAATGGAGTACAATCAAAGTTAACTGCCCACGGGTTTATTGAAGTGTTGAGTGGCTTAGTCAAAATATGCATGAATATTTAGTTCTAATTTGCATACAGGTGCCCCATGCCTCATACATTAGCCAATTTTGGGGTCCTAGGAGACAAAATATCTTGCATGAACCACTCATTCTGTTGCACTTAAACTTAATCAACTACAAAAAAAATGTAGTGAACATATTTTAATCCATAATTCGTGTAGTAATAAACACAGCCTATTTTACAAGATTAGTAACAGCTATATAAAAAAAAAATCCAAACAATGACAATATCAGCAACCACAACATGAATTGGAAGCAAACATCAAAAACACAAGGTGACAATGGAGCAGTGTACATCGCAAGGTGACATTTCTGGAATGACAAGGAAAAAAATGAATGTACAAATAAAATAATTTACATGGTTTCTTGCCATGAGCATCATCTTTGCCCAAATATATATATATATTTACATACAAAAAGTCTTGTCTGCCAAGAAGCCAGTGTGATCTTGATGACTTGGTTGGATGTCGGTTTCTTCCTGCATTGTTCCCTTTAGTGCTGCGGTCACCCGTCACTGTAAAGAGAAATGCACTCCGTCGAACTTGGCTTCCAGTGACCATTGGATAACAACAACAGTTGTGTATGCATGGTCCTGTTTCCCCCCCCCCCACACACCCTCTCACTTCAAGGATTAATAGAAAATAAAAAAGTAAGTTGTTCGTTCTTCTTCAGACATAGAAAAGTCGTACTCGGGAGGTGCTGACGTGAAGATCGTCATCAAAGAACTTGGTCTCTATAACAACATTTCCACTGCAAGGGAGAGAAACAAAGAAACATTACAACTCAGCAAACACTCATCTCTAGCTGATATAATACGAGACAAAGCCGCCACCATAACAAGGACATTGCAGTTTACAGGAAGTTTGGTGTAGAATAGATAAAGTGTGAAGGAATATTTGGCTGTAGCCTCATTACTTATTCAAGATGCAGCCTGGTGAGTGACAGTTCTATATTACCTACAAAACAATTGCACAACCCAAATGTAGGACAATGACCAAAAGACCCAACAACACATGCAGATAAATGCAAAAGGCTGAAATAGTTTATCAAAAATATATATTAACTCTTACGTTAAAACATTTGCGGGCATCATCTGCGACTCTGGAGCCGCCTCTATCAAAGACTGCCATGTGTTTGTGGAGTTGGGAATCACAAAGCCAAACTCAAAGAACCATTCTGCAGGTAGAGGAGAGAGCCATCCAAAATACATTCAATGAGTGTTTCTTCACTATGCACGGATATTGTATTCTTTAGTACATACAGGCAGAAAGGAAGAGGCGAAGCGAGAGGGATAACTGAGCCCAAAATCTGTCTTCTTCAGCAGGTGGGTGGCGTTTAAAAAATGTTTTTTTTTGCTCACCAAGCAAAGAGTTTTTGATTGGAGGTCAATTAGTGTCGAATTTGGTTTAACAAAACATTTAATGGATTATTTACTATGCGTGGCTCATTAGACCGAATATATACGTTTCGTAATGTTTAGGTTGTTACGAGTGTACTGATATAAGTAGGACACGTGACATCCCGGGCAACTTAAAAAAAACATGGGAGGTATGCCTGATTGACACTAGTTACCACAGCCACAAAGTCATAAACCCTGCCTATTTCTAAAATGTGATTTTAAACCTAACATTACTCACACTGCTAACCTTATACCTTACACTAATCTTTCACGATATAGCCAATTTTGACTTTGTATCTGTGGTAACCGTTGTGCCTGTTGTTCACGCGTATCTGCCCTCTCATTGGCTAGAACGGTCCAACCGGCTCTTGCCTCCTCCAGACTGCCTTCCATTTTTGAAGACATTTCTTTTACTTGTTAGAGCGGCCACTACAGTATCAGGTCAATAAAATGGATAATCTGTGATACAGGTAACTGCCAAAATAAAGAAAAAACTTGAGTAAATGAGGCATACAAAGTATATTGAACAAAAATGTAAAACGCAACATGTCAGTTGTTGTTCCCGTGTTTCAAGAGCTGAAATAAAAGATCCCAGAAATGTTCCATAAGCACAAAAAGCTTTACATCCTTGTTACTGAGCATTTCTCCTTTGCAAAGATAATCCATGTCTCAAGTTGAGGGAGCGTGCAATTGTCATGCTGACTGCAGGAATGTCCAAATGAGCTGTTGCCAGAAAAAATTAAATGTTAATTTCTCTACCATCCAACATAATTTTAGAGAATTTGGCAGTACGTCCAACCGGTCTCAAAACCGCAGACCACGTGTAACCACGCCAGCCCAGGACCTCCACGGCTTCTTTACCTACGGGATTGTCTGGGGGTGGTGGGGATGCTGAGGAGTATTTCTGTCTGTAATGGATGTGTGTGTGTCTCTGTCACCAGATCTCAACCCAATTAAACACTTATGGGAGATTCTAGAACGGCACCTGAGACAACGTTTTCCACCACCATCAACTAAACACCACATTTTTATTCATTTATTGTGGACGAATGGTGTCGTATCCCTCCAACAAAGATCCAGACACTTCTAGAATCTACGCCAAGGCGCATTGAATATGTTCTGGCGGGTCGTGGTGTTCCAATACCCTATTAAGACACTATTTTGGTGCTTCCTTTATTTTGGCTGTTACCTGTATATAAAAAGCATGATCATTGAAACAGATAAAAGAGACTAGTACCTTCTAAGCACTGGCCTTTGAAGAAAACCTTCTGCTCAAGGCGGAACTTTTCCAGTTTTTCTGACGAAGAGAAATTTAGCTCTCTGGACACAGCTTTGCACTTGAGAATTTTCTTGGGGACTCGAGCTGCAAGAAAATTAAAAAAAACGGACTGTCAAACTACTGATTAGGAAAGAAGAAATGCAGTCACAACACAAACAACATCCTGGGGCCTCATTTATAAACCGTACGTACATACAAAATATACCACAAAATGTGTGTGTGCCAGCCAGTTCACGCTAAAGTTGGCATTTATTTAAAAAAATACTTGATGAGAAAATGTGGTCACATCCCTGCCAACTTTAGACCATGCGTAAGCACATCCCTGCCAACTTTAGACCATGCGTAAGCACATCCCTGCCAACTTTAGACCATGCGTAAGCACATCTGCTTGTGATTGAAATATCGTATCGCAAGTTGGCAAGTAAGTAATTTGTGCAAATCGCAGATATGCATATTCATAAAAAAATAAAAACAGTAAAAAATAATAATAATAAATGCAGCCATTTACCATTACTGAGAGGATCCATTTTTCTTTTAGAATCTAAAATAATTTAAAATAGGAAATGTTTTTCCTATAAATTTTATAACCCAGAATATATTCATTACCTTTTCTGGCCTTGATTGGGTTTATATTCCTGAAAGAGCCATACAACAAGTTACCACGTGTATCTCTCATTTAATTGGACCTAGTAGCCTAGTAAATAGATAAGTTATATGTATTTCAAGTTTTGTAATATCATAGGCAGCGCGGTTTATAATACCATTATGCAGTCGAATTTAACAGGTAAACCATTGATCTTTTACATTGATTTAGAACTTAGTAAGTTACTGGAATTCCATTATTTGTAGCCTGCCTTAGACAATGTTTCACAATTCGCAGGCAGTCCATATTTAGGTTGGGGGAAAAGTAAATGCAAAACATTGTTGAATTCAAATGTTCTGCAGACAAGTCCACAACAATTTGCCTTTCTTTTTATCTTTCAGAAACTGACAGTCCTTTTCCAGATACAGCATAAATTACTGCAAAAGATTCAAACATCCTGCCCACACAGTAAATAGACCGGTAGCTTTATGTAAAATATTTGACAGTTTGGGTAAACTTAGGCTACAATATTGCTGTGTGATAGGTGGTGACATCAATGCCCATTTAAGCTCATAGTCTATACCAAGGTAGGACATATAAACCCAATAATATATTGATGAACTAAATATTGAATATTGTCTTTTGCATGCTGTGGCCTAATGCCAATACTTCCAAATTATGCCTCAAATAAAAAGGCCGTTATTGTCACCACAAAAGGTGAATGGAGAGCATTTCTCAGGTGGAGCACACTTTATTTATTTAACTAGGCAAGCCAGTTAAGAACAAATTATTATTTTCAATGACAGCCTAGGAACAGCCTTGTTCAGGAGCAGAATGACAGATTTTTACCTTGTCAGCTCGGGGGTTTGATCTTGCAACCTTTCGGTTCCAAGTCCAACACTCTGACCACTAGGCTACCCGCCGCCCCACTAATGCACGTTCACGCACACAGTTTTATGACAGGTTTGATTTATAACAAGAAACATGCTTATGTATGGCGTGCGCCAAGTTTATAAATCTCTCTATTTTTATACATGCGCACTTTTCAGAAATGGTGAATTAAGAAATGATAGATTTATAAATTAGGCCCTTAATGTTTACCTTAGCTAGGCTACTTTCTCACATAAAATACATGTTCCCTTTTCTATTGATTATGATATACACAAGTTTGAACATGGCACAACATGATATAACTATGTTTAGAGGTAAATTGCTAATTATCATTTTGGGTATTTTGACATTGGTTCAGGGGTTCAAGGTCTTAAGGAAAAACTGACTGCAGGGATGGCTAGAACCGAGTGGTCATCTTGGTAGTGGTTGGAATATACGGCCTAAAAATCCAGGTTTACTCCAGGAGGGAAGCAAGATGACAGTAAACCAGCCAGTACCTGTTCAACGCTGGTCCGACCAATCTGAATCCACGCTTCAAGACTGCTTTGATCACGCGGATTGGAATATGTTCCGCACGGCGTCCAACAACAACAATGATGAATATGCAGATTCGGTGAGCGAGTTCATTAGGAAGTGCATTGACGATGTCGTACCCAGAGCAACGATTAAAACATTCCCAAACCAGAAACCGTGGATTAACGGCAGCATTCGCGTGAAACTGAAAGCGCGAACCACTGCTTTTAACCAGGGCAAGGTGACCGGAAACATGACCGAATACACACAGTGTAGCTATTCTCTCCGCAAGGCTATTAAACAGGCTAAGTCCCAGTACAGAGACAAAATTGAATCGCAATTCAACAGCTCAGACACAAGGGGTATGTGGCAGGGTCTACAGTCTATCACGGATTACAAAAAGAAAAGCAGCCCCGTCGCGGATCAGGATGTCTTGCTCCCAGACAGGCTAAATACCTTTTTTGCCCGCTTTGAGGATAATACAGTGCCACTGTCACGGCCCACTACCAAAACCTGCGGGCTCTCCTTCACTGCAGCCTAGTTGAGTAAAACATTTAAACGTGTTAACCCTCGCAAGGCTGCAGGCCCAGACGGCATTCCCAGCCGCGTCCTCAGAGCATGCGCAGACCAGCTGGCTGGTGTGTTTACGGACATATTCAATCAATCCTTAGCCCAGTCTGCTGTTCCCACATGCTTCAAGAGGGCCACCATTGTTCCTGTTCCCAAGAAAGCTAAGGTAACTGAGCTAAACGACTACCGCCCCGTAGCACTCACTTCCGTCATCATGAAGTGCTTTGAGAGACTAGTCAAGGACCATATCACCTCCACCCTACCGGACACCCTAGACCCACTCCAATTTGCTTACCGACCCAATAGGTCCACAGACGACGCAATCGCAACCACACTGCACACTGCCCTAACCCATCTGGACAAGAGGAATACCTATGTGAGAATGCTGTTCATCGACTACAGCTCAGCATTTAACACCATAGTACCCTCCAAACTCGTCATCAAGCTCGAGACCCTGGGCCTCGACCCCGCCCTGTGCAACTGGGTCCTGGACTTCCTGACGGGCCGCCCCCAGGTGGTGAGGGTAGGTAACAACATCTCCACCCCGCTGATCCTCAACACTGGGGCCCCACAAGGGTGCGTTCTGAGCCCTCTCCTGTACTCCCTGTTCACCCACGACTGCGTGGCCATGCACGCCTCCAACTCAATCATCAAGTTTGCGGACGACACTCCAGTGGTAGGCTTGATTACCAACAACGACGAGACGGCCTACAGGGAGGAGGTGAGGGCCCTCGGAGTGTGGTGTCAGGAAAATAACCTCACACTCAACGTCAACAAAACAAAGGAGATGATTGTGGACTTCAGGAAACAGCAGAGGGAGCTCCCCCCTATCCACATCGACGGGTCAGTAGTGGAGAAGGTGGAAAGTTTTAAGTTCCTCGGTGTACACATCACGGACAAACTGAATTGGTCCACCCACACAGACAGCGTTGTGAAGAAGGCGCAGCAGCGCCTCTTCAACCTCAGGAGGCTGAAGAAATTCGGCTTGTCACCAAAAGCACTCACAAACTTCTACAGATGCACAATCGAGAGCATCCTGTCGGGCTGTATCACCGCCTGGTACGGCAACTGCTCCGCACACAACCGTAAGGCTCTCCAGAGGGTAGTGAGGTCGGCAGAACGCATCACCCGGGGCAAACTACCTGCCCTCCAGGACACCTACACCACCCGATGTCACAGGAAGGCCATAAAGATCATCAAGGACAACAACCACCCAAGCCACTACCTGTTCACCCCGCTATCATCCAGAAGGCGAGGTCAGTACAGGTGCATCCAAGCAGGGACCGAGAGACTGAAAAACAGCTTCTATCTCAAGGCCATCAGACTGTTAAACAGCCACCACTAACATTTAGCGGCCGCTGCCAACAAACTGACTCAGCTCCAGCCACCTTAAAAAATGGGAATTGATGGAAATTATGTAAAAATGTACCACCAGCCACTTTAAACAATGCCACCTAATATAATGTTTACATACCCTACATTACACATCTCTTATGTATATGTATATACTGTACTCTATATCATCTACTGCATCTTGCCATCTTTATGTAATACATGTACCACTAGCCACTTTAAACTATGCCACTTTATGTTTACATACCCTACAGTACTCATCTCATAGGTATATACCGTACTCTATACCATCTACTGCACCTTGCCTATGCCGTCTGTACCATCACTCATTCATATATCTTTATGTACATATTAGTAGTTGCGGAATTGTTAGGTTAGATTACTTGTTGTTATTACTGCATTGTCGGAACCAGAAGCACAAGCATTTCGCTACACTCGCATTAACATCTGCTAACCATGTGTATGTGACTAATAAATTTGATTTGATTTGATACCTTCATGTTCGACCCCAGGAAGAGACAGATCCTCCGTTCCCTGCCACAGCACCTTCCCGGTCTCAGCATCACGCAGGTTCATCCAGTTTCTGGCAGGGGGAGTCGAGGAACACTACGGACACAGCCATGTACTTCCATCAGGTAACAGTAGCCTTGTCTAGGTTCTGGTTTCTGGTCTGTACTGTTTGTGTCTGCAGCTCGTGGCAAACCTTAGAATTTTCCCTCAGAGCCAGGGATCAATTAAGTAATGCCAATATTCCTCAAGGTGGCACCCAGGATAACAGGAAACCCATCAAGTTACAATAGTTTAGTGGAAGCCAACTGACAGACAATTCAAACAGTAGCCAAGCCCAATCAAAAGGAGATAAATACACAACGATATAGAACCTTTGATCTCTCGGGAACCTACAGGTAATCCAGAAGTATACAACAGATGTTCAACTCAAGTCTCTGACAAAAAAAGCTAACCAATGGACACAGGTCTTGTTGATAATTCAACTAGTGGGTACGAGTTAAAGCCAGAAAATAAACTGTTTAGGTCTATTTTTATACTTCCAAAACTCTTAAGAGAGCTGACGTTTGTGGCTCTAGTTATTTACACCAGCTCTCACACAATGTTATTTTATTGGAGTGGCCAATAAAGCCGCCCATGATTATGTAGCTACTACTAGCTAACGTCTTCTAATAGGTCAAGTGGTGCAAGCCGAGGCAAGTGTGTCACGTAACAGTTCTCCAGCTGGTGCTAACAGAACAAAGAGTTTCTGACTCGGCTCTGGAAGCCGACCTGAAGATGTGGCTCGTGTGTCAACTAGAGGGTACTCCATGTCAGAAGCACCTGAACCCCTGTGTCAAGACCATCTGTGCTGCTCTACCTCCCCTCCCCTCCAACAGGGTGTCAGCACCAGCCTGCACGGCGCCAGCCCTCCTCAGGACACAATGCCATTCAGTTGACATGACTATTTCATGACTAAAGGCTTCAAACAGCGAAACTGAAATTAAATCAGGAGGAGCAAAGTGTCTGTCGAGCCACGGGATCAATTCTTTCAAACTAATAAGAGTCTAAATATAGAATGACCAAACTTCAAAAAACAGCAGGTAGGAAAATAACAGTTGATGTCAAGTGAAAACAGAAACATGACGCAACCAACTCCAACACTGAGCTTAGCTAGCTAGCTGCTGTGGAGCTAGGACTGTCTTAGCGAGATGAAACGTGTGGTGCTTAGAATCATTTAATCCTTTCAAAATCTGACAGACTGCAGCCCAGCAACATTGGGTCAGCTCAGTCACCAGCTCAGTCACAAACCTCCCAGCAGCTTCCCACATCGTCCTAGACTGAAACTCAAGTCTATAGTACGTGGCTCTGTCATCTCAATAGAAACTTCCTCAGAAAACATAGGCCTACTACCTAAGTTTTACTAGCCCCGCAAGCCACCCTGATCTCGCAAGCTTACATGAATGCTTTGCTGAGCAGCGGTAATCAGTCTGGTATACACGAGGCTACAGTTTTACCCCTTCATTCAAACTCTGTACATGACTGGGATGCTTTGTGTGAAGCGGGTTTGTTAGGTAATATTTTGGCTGTGGACTTTGTGCCGTCTGTCTCCTACATCATTTAATTGATTTCAACACAGTTGTCAGTCCTGCCGGACAATGACTGGGGGACAAAGCAACTTAGCAGCGTCTACCCATCTAACGTTTTATGAATGGATTAGAATACGATCTGTCCTGCTGCTGCGTCACTGTGAATTATATATATATATATATATTTATTTTATTTTTAAAGTTAAGCTCATTAACTGGCTGCAGAGAACAATTCCGTAAAATGTTTCCAGTACATTCTAAGGTCATAGACTAGGGCCTAGACAACACAAAGGTCTTCATAATAGGCCCGGATAGAGATGTCAGCTCAACACAGTTCTATTAGGCCCGGTGGGGAAACGGGTGACAGATGTCTCCAGGATCACACCTACTGAGATCCCTGGCTCTAAGCAGAGAAGATCCGCAGGGGGGATAGACCCTTGTTCCCCAACATACTCAAGCAGGCTTTTAATTAGCCCCTAGAGACATGCTAGACTCACTTAAGCCCCATCCATTTTTAAAGAGTAGCTTTAAAAATGGTCCATGTAGACTCCCCCCCCCCCTTCTTCTCAATATCATATTTGTTCTGGGTAACAATTAAGTACCTTACTGTGATTGTTTTTCAATTAAAATGGTCAAAAAGAAACAAAAGTAACTTCTTTGCAAAAAAGCAATTTTTTTAAAGAACAATTTTGCTAAGACTGTGCGGGAGTGGCCTGAGTGAGGGGCATAATTGGAGGAGCCTAACGTGAGGGATATGTAACTTGAAAACTAGCTATTAATGGAGGGCAAACTCTCTTTGTTATGGTCTATTAAACAAATGAATCCAAGGTCATACTGTAACAAGCTCACATAGTTGCTGTCAAACTCTACACAGTTGTCATTGACTAGTTGGATATTGATTTCCCACAGAGCAAACAATTTCTGTATTTACAGCATTCAGAAATGCATTTTTAAATCAGACATTTTAGTTGAATGCAACTGTTTATGTCAAAATGTTTTGTGTTCTACTTGAAGCCGTGGTTGTCGTGAAAAGAACATGGTAAAACACTTCATTGTGAGACTAAATATAAAGACTGGACATGCAGATAAATGAAAAGCCGATTTTCGCTGGCGTCTCGGGACTGACAGGGTTAACTTGTGTCACCTGGTGATGTAGCCAAGTGGTCCAAAGAACCCACCCATGCAAACAAGCTGACATTTCAAAAATCTGTCTTTTCAAACAGATCTTAGACTATCAGAGTATTATTCCCAACTCATAGTAGGAATATAAAAGACAGGAAAATCACATTTGACTGCACATGCAATAAACACGAGACATAAAAGTCATGACGCATGCAATATTGCATAAACTGTCAAATGAAACCATTGCAAATTAATACATTTCAAAAAACAATTTTTTTAACATACATCTTCAGAAATGCAATTGAGACAGTTTTACTTTTCTGAAGTCTTAAAGCTCAAATATCCCTACCACTAGACCAACTCAAGACTTTCACTGTGAAGTTAGCCAGTCATTGTGTCCACACAGTTCTGTGAATCAGTTTGTTACAGGGACAGATTAAAATGCAAGTCAGGTCTACTCAGGGGAAGCTGGCACACTGCATTCTCCTCCGAGGTCAGCCTTTCCTTAGGGACATAACAGAGGCGATGTAGAAGCTGTGCTCCTGTACAAAGCCAGGAAGTCCAATGCAGCAGCAGCATCATACATATAGTCAGTCATGTAGCCTGTAGATTTTTAGTCTGAGATGTACATTTGTCTAATTAACCAAAATTGCAGAGATTTTTCAATACAATGAACTACTGTAGGGCGGCTTAATGAAATACTGTGAGTGTTCTATGGAAAGGCAGGATTCTCAGCATGACTTGGGTAATCGGCTATAGCCTAGGCCTAAGGCACACAGTACTGGGTTATTCATGGATGCAAGGCAGTTCCCAGGAATCAAAGTATCAAATAATAATCTGATTAGGCAGTACAAGGGAAAAGCACACAAATCACACTTTCATAATTTCTGGTTATACCTACATTCATTACAGAATGTGAATATTATGCTAGACTTAGAAACTGTAATAACTGAAAGCAATTACGATATTCTCGTCATCAAAAGTCTGCAAACAAGCAAATTGGTGATGAAGCTGAGTTGTAGCACGTCTTGTGGCTTTGAATTCTCCCTGCTGTGATACAACTTCTAGTGCTTTCTATAAATATCCTCATTGCATTAGACAATGACCTACAGGTCAAAAACCTGGTCATGCTGGGGAAGACTTCCTAACCTCCTTAACCCGATAGTCACCACACGGCACACAAAGCGATACACAGAACACACTGATCAGCACACATCAAATAAATACACCACTTCTAGATTAATTTGATGGAAAAACCTTGAGAAATCTGTGTGAATGTAGCCTGCTTCTTGATGATGTTGTAATCACGATTAATCTGATGCTCGTTACGTAAATTTTGAAGGAGGGGGGAAGGAAGGAGTTTTTGGTTTTAGTTCAAAGATGGACAATTCCTCAGAGTACAGATTGATTGCTTGGTCTCAGGAGGATCAGCTTAAACTTGAAACAGCTTGACTATCCTCTGTATAATTTTAATTTAAAAAAAGTAACCTTTATTTAACTAGGCAAGTCAGTTAAGAACAAATTCTTATTTACAACGACGGCCTAACCAGGACAACACTAGGCCAATTGTGCGCTACCTTATGGGACTCCCAATCAGAGCCTGGATTTGAACCAGGGACTGTAGTGATGCCTCTTGCACTGAGATGCAGTGCCTTAGAACGCTGCGCCACTCGGGATTCTCTTGCAATCCACAACAAAACAAAACTCAAAAGGCTAACCTCTTTTGCCTTGGTTCTAAAATCAGTTACACAATAGAGCCCCATAAAACCTAGCGGTCAAACACGGAAATGGTTCCTACATTTTTAAACCACCCATTTTTCAAACAAGGTCTGTGTTTCATGTAGGCTTTCCCCTGGCATGACGTTTTGATAACCATGTAAATCGCTCTAGGACAAGGTTACTTTTATCAATACAGTCAGCTCCATTTACTTTCAAATTTGAAAATGCTAATTACCATCAAAGTACACATCATGCTAGACTATACATTCCTGCAAGCCATCTCTAGCAGACACCTTTGCTGTCAGTTAGCTAGCTACCTTGAAACAAAACAAAATATTTTGATTTACTGATCTATATTTTATTTAAATAATATTTGTTGGCTTATTTATGCATTTGGTCTTGTACACAATACTATCAGTCAGATATTTACATTCTGCCATGAATTCATGGCTATATCTTTTTTTTTTTGCAAAGATGCTAGTTAGCTAACCTACCTAGATTATATTAGCAACATACCCTTATTTTCCCAGATCCTCTTCTCCTTTAGCTGGTGGTCTACATTTAATCCCTTATAATTTCTGCCAACTATATGAAGGAGGTGATACCTATTTCATTTAAAATGGTGTCAGAATGCACTACCGTATTAAAGCGATTCAGAACTAACTTGACACATTCTGTTGCAGATTCAAAGCCAGACTAACTCATAATATAATTTAACAGGTCATGAATGAATAAGCATATTTATTTGACAAGAACGCACCTAGTCATCCATCAAGCAAGTCAAACACCTTAACTCCAACAATTACATTGTTTTAAATGAATCTAAATAGTAAACAATGCATACATAAAATAAACATCTGACTTGAAGTAAAACTTAAATTATTTATTAATCTGAAAGCGCACAGATTTTTCTGCTTTTCCATGATAGGAATTTGACCAGCATAAATAAAACCAAATGTAAAACGGCATATTGTGATTTGGTGGGTGAGTTACAAATGGAGAAATAACTGGATGTTGAAGGTAGGCTTAAAACACACCGAACAAAAATATATATTTAAAAAAATCTCAATATTTAGCCATTTTAGCAGATACTGTAAATTGCTCTGGATAAGAGTATGAGTGTATATATTTCCATACTTTTTGCACAGGTCCCCCGTGGGAATAGAACCCACAACCTTGGCATTGCAAGCACCATGCTCTACCAACTGAGCTGTGTCAATCCCACGTTTTATTAGCTGAAATAATAGATCCACAAATTGTTCCAAACGCACAAAAAAACATATTTCTCTCAAATTTTGTGCACAAATTTGTTTACATGCCTATTAGTGAGTGTTTCTCCTTTGCCAATATCATCCATCCACGTGACAGGTGTGGAAAATCAAAAAGCTGATAAAACAGCATGATCATTACACAGGTGTACCTTGTGCTGGAGACAATAACAACGCCACAGATGTCTCAAGTTGAGGGAGCATGCAATTGGCATGTTGACTGCAGGAATGCCCAATAAAGCCAGATCATTTTATGTTAATTTCTCTACCGTGAGCCGCCTCCAACATATGGCGCTGTGTGGGAAGGCATAAGAGACGGACAACGCACACAATTGCATTTCATCAATGGAAATTTGAATGCACAGAAATACTGTGACGAGATCCTGAGGCCCAAGGTATCTGTGAACAACAGTTGCATATCTGTATTTACAGTCATGTAAAATCCATTGAGTAGGGCCTAGTGAATTTGATTTCCTCAAATGTTATTTAACTAGGCATGTCAGTTAAGAACAAATTCTTATTTACAATGACGGCCTACCAAAAGGCCTGCGGGGACAATGGCTGTGATTTTTTTAAATGACAACACACACACCAAGGCAAGAGAGACACCACAAAAATACCTAAGACAACAACATAGCAGCAAAAAATAAATACAAATGACAACATGGTAGCAACACATGACCTCAGAAAATATTTGAAGTGATCGCATGTTGTGTTCATATTTTTGTTCAGTATAAAATACTAGGTAAACTCCAGCAGAATGAGAAATACTTAAGACAAAAAATATACAAGGAACCCATGCCTAAATACAGCTTCTTCAGGAAGTATTCATACCCTTTGACTTCTTCCACATTTTGATGTGTTACAAAGAGGGATTAAAATGGATGGGTTTTTTTGCCAAAAATCTACAAAGTGGAAGAATATTTAAATGGAAAATAACACATTTTTGATTAGAGAAGTTCCCAAAGTTGACAAATGATAAACCAAGAAATACGAGAAACTACTACACATACAATGCATTCAGAAAGTATTCAGACTCCTTCCCTTGTTACATTACAGCCTTATTCTAAAATTGATCAAATATTTAAGTCGTGGCCAAAAGTTGAGAAGGACACAAATATTAATTTTCATAAAGTCTGCTGCCTCAGTTTGTATGATGGCAATTTGCGTATTCTCCAGAATGTTATTTATAGTGATCAGATGAATTGCAATTCTTCGCCATGCAATTGAACTGAATCCCACCCCAAAAACATTTCCACTGCATTTCAGCCCTGCCACAAAAGGAGACCAGCTGACATGTCAGCGATTATCTCGTTAACACAGGTGTGAGTGTTGACGAGGACAAGGCTGGAGATCCCTCCGTCATGCTGATTGAGTTCGAATAACAGACTGGAAGCTTCAAAAGGAGGGTGGTGCTGGAATCATTGTTCTTCCTCTGTCAACCATGGTTACCTGCAAGGAAACACGTGTGTCATCATTGCTTTGCACAAAAACGGTTTCACAGGCAAGGATATTGCTGCCAGTAAGATTGCACCTAAATCAACCATTTATCGGATTATCAAGAACTTCAAGGATAGCAGTTCAATTGTTGTGAAGAAGGCTTCAGGTCACCCAAGAAAGTCCAGCAAGCACCAGGACTGTCTCCTAAAGTTGATTCAGCTGCGGGATCGGGGCACCACCGGTACAGAGCTTGCTCAGGAATGGCAGCAGGCAGGTGTGAGTGCATCTGCACGCACAACGAGGCAAAGACTTTTGGAGGATGGCTTGGTGTCAAGAAAGGCAGCAAAGAAGCCACTTCTCTCCAGGAAAAACATCAGGGACAGACTGATATTCTGCAAAAGGTACAGGGATTGGACTGCTGAGGACTGGGGTAAAGTCATTTTCTCTGATGAATCCTCTTTCCGATTGTTTGGGGTATCCGGAAAAAAGCTTGTCCGGAGAAGACAAGGTGAGCGCTACCATCAGTCCTGTGTCATGCCAACAGTAAAGCATCCTGAGACCATTCATGTGTGGGGTTGCTTCTCAGCCAAGGGAGTGGGCTCACTCACAATTTGCCTAAGAACACAGCCATGAATAAAGAACGGTACCAACACATCCTCCGAAAGCAACTTCTCCCAACCATCCAGGAACAGTTTGGTGACGAACAATGCCTTTTCCAGCATGATGGAGCACCTTGCCATAAGGCAAAAGTGACAACTAAGTGGCTCGGGGAGCAAAACGTCGATATTTTGGGTCCATGGCCAGGAAACCGTAATCCCATTGAGAACGTGTGGTCAATTATCAAGAGGCGGGTGGACAAACAAAAACCCACAAATTCTGAAAAACTCCAAGCATTGATTATGCAAGAATGGGCTTCTATCAGTCAGGATGTGGCCCAGAAGTTAATTGACAGCATTCCAGGGCAGATTGCAGTGGTCTTGAAAGAGGGTCAACACTGCAAATATTGACTCTTTGCATCAACTTCATGTAATTGTCAATAAAAGCCTTTGACACTTATGAAGTGCTTGTAATTATACTTCAGTATTCCATTGTAACACCTGAAAAAATATCTAAAGACACTGAAGCAGCAAACTTTGTGGAAATTAATGTGTGTCATTCTCAACTTTTGGCCACGACTGTACACACAATATCCCATAATGGACAAAACAATAACAGGTTTTTAGAAATGTTGGCAAATTGTTAAAAAACAATAAGAAATACCTTATTTACATAAGTATTTAGACCCTTTGCTATGAGACTCGAAATTGAACTCAGGTGCATCCTGTTTCCATTTATCATCCTTGAGAAGCTTCTACAACTTGATTGGAGTACACCTGTGGTAAATGTAATTGATTGGACATGATTTGGAAAGGCACACACCTGTCTATATAAAGGTCCCACAGTTGACAGTGCATGTCAGAGCAAAAACAAAGCCATGAGGACGAAGGAATTGTCCGTAGAGCTCGAACAGAGACAGGATTGTGTCGGGGCACAGATATGGGGATGGGTACCAAAACATTTCTGCAGCATTGAAGGTCCAAGAACACAGTGGCCTGAATCATTCTTAAATGGAAGAAGTTTGGAACCAAAAAGACTCTTCCTAGAGCAATCGGGGAGAATGACCTTGGTCAGGGAAGTGACCAAGAACTCAGTCACTCTGACAGAGCTCCAAAGTTCCTGTGGAGATGGGAGAACCTTCCAGAAGGACAACCATTTCTGCAGCACTCCACCAATCAGGCCTTTATGGTAGAGTGGCCAGATGGAAGCCACTAAAAGGAACATGAGAGCCCGCTTGGAATTTGCCAAAAGGCACCTAAAGGACTCAGAACATGAAACAAAAATCTCTGGTCTGTTGAAACCAAGTTTGAACTATTTGGCCTGAATGCAAAGCATGACATCTGGAGGAAACCTGTCACCATCCCTACGGTGAAGCATGGTGGTGGCAGCTTCATTCTGTGTTGATGTTTTTCAGCGACAGGGACACTAGTCAGGATCGAGGGAAAGATGAACGGAGCAAAGTACAGAGATCCTTGATTAAAAACCTGCTCCAGAGCGCTCAGGACCTCAGACTGAAGGTTCACCTTCCATCAGCATAACAACCCTAAGCACACAGCCAAGACAATGCAGGAGTGGCATTGGGCCATGTCTCTGAGCGTCCTTGAGTGGCCCAGCCAGAGCCCGGGCTTGAACCCGATCGAACCTCTGAGAGACCTGAAAATAGCTGTGCAGCGACGCTCCCATCCAACCTGACAGAGCTTAAGAGGATCTGCAGAGAAGAATGGGAGAAACTCTGCAAATACAGGTGTGCAAAGTTTATAGCGTCATACCCAAGAAGACTCAAGGGTGTAATCACTGCCAAAGTTGCTTCAACAAAGTACTGAGTAAAGGATCTGAATACTTATGCAAATTTGTTATTTCAGTTTTATTTTTAATGAAATTACACAAATTTCTAAACCTGTTTTTGCTTTGTCATTATGGAGTATTGTGTTGATGAGGGGGGAAAAACAAATACATTTTAGAATAAGGCTGTAACTTATCAAAATGTGGAAATGTTTCAGAAGGCACTGTATGAAAGACTGTACAATAGCCTACACAGAGAGGAACCTAAAGGCACATACAGTACCAACCGATACTACTCATCCAACAGACAGGGCAGGTGTGGACCAGTCATGCCTTCTAGTTGCAATTGCTCCCTTCTTAGCAGCCGCCAGCTTAGCATCAGTCAACAAGTTCAACTTGAGTGTGACATGCATTATATAGAGCAATACCATCGAAATGAATCCCCCCCCCCGCGAAGAATGTGTACCCATAGTACAGAATATTTACCGATCTGAACGGCAGGAGTATGTATAAGCTTTTGTTCCTGCCCAGCTCATATCGGAATACAAATCTTAGCTTACAACCGTGATTTATTATGTTGATTATTTAAGCCAGGTGTTAGAGCTGGGTTGGGACAAAACCCTTCATAAACTCCAGCTCTTCAGGACTTCCTGCAACGACAAACAGACCAAAGCAGGAGAAAAGTGTTCCAGGTTGAAACAGCTTGCCTAGTTGAGAGGTGATGAGACTCCGGCACACCCATTGGTTCTGGAACAAAGCAAGTGCAAATAAGGTATACAATTAGGCATCAATAACATGACAGTAATTCAACCTCAAAAAGAAATGTGTGAATACCAATTACATTAAAACCCACCATAGCAGGTCTGACTAAATAAGGTTACATAATTCTGCCTACTAGTGTAAATACAGGCAAATATATTGATAAAAGTCACCTTGTCCGGGGCCTCCTGAGTGGCACAGCGGTCTAAGGCACTGCATCGCAGTGCTAAGGGTGTCACTACAGAGCCGGGTTCGATCCTGGATTGTATCACAACCAGCCATGAGCGGGAGTCCCATAGGGTGGCGCACAATAGGCTGAGTGTTGTCCGTGTTAGGCCGGGGGGCTTTACCCCCCGGCCTAACATGGCATATCGCGCTCTAGCGACTCCTTGTGGAAGGCCAGGTGCCTGCAGGCTGACCTCGGTTGTCAGGTAAACGGTGTTTCGTCCGACACATTGGTGCGGCTGGCTTCCGGGTTACGTAGGCTGGTGTTAAGAAGCGTGGTTTGGCGGGTCATGTTTCGGAGGACGCATGACTCGACCTTCGTCTCTTCCGATGAGACAAGATCGAAATTGGGGAGAAAAAAGGGGACAAACAAAAGAAATTCAAAAAAAGTGGGACCTTATCTGAGAGAGATTTGCATGGTTATCAAAACATCACACCAGGGTAAGCCTACACAAAACAGACCTTCATTGAAGTGTTTCTATAATCCCCTACGGGACAAATTAACAGTGGAAAAACGATTGGAACCATTTCAGTGTTTGACTGCTAGGTTTTATGGGTATTATGACCTCGACTGTGGTACTCTAGGAGCATGAGGCCGGCCGTGGCTCCATGCAGTGTCTGGTAGCACGTTGAACTCAGTCACCAGGCCTGTTAGGAGGACCATAAGGCAGTAAATCCCTGTCCCTGCAAATCAAGGATTTAGGAATGAGAAGCCTAGAAAATGAAACCTGCCTTGCATGTCATGAATACACAGTCTGCTAAACGAGTCACGATCCCTTACCTATTCAACACTGAATAGGCCTACCCTCAGTGCTACCAAGTCATGTTTAATGTACAGGGAGTAATTACAGAACGATGGATCTTCAGTCTTGAAGCCGATGGCAGTAGCGTAGGTGTGATTAATCTCGTCCGCATTACCGTGCCTATTTTGGGACCGTTGGCTTGTGTTAGCCTATGTAAACCAGAATAAGGGCTTCTATCTGAGCTACAGTAGGAGAGATACACAAAACATTACCCATGGAAGGTACATGGAAAGCTCCTCAAATGACCTCCTCCACTATGGTAGGATTAAAAATGTTACATAGGGCAGGCTGTTGTAACTCATACCTACCACTGCCCGCACTCTCACCCAGACACCATTTGGACCGCACTGACTACCTGCAAAGACTCTATACCCATCCTCAGGTTTCTACCACACACACACCATAACACATATGGAATCATGAAGTAACACACACAAAAAAAAAGTGTTAAAACAATATATTTTGTCGTTTAGATTCTTCAAAGTTGCCACCCTCTGCCTTGATGACAGCTTTGCACACTTGGCATTCTCTCAACCAGCTTCACCTGGAATGATTAAGTTCCAGGTGAAGCTGGTTAAAGCTTCCAGGTGAAGCCCACTAAGTTCCCACATATGCTGAGCACTTGTTGGCTGCTTTTCCTTCATTCTGCAGTCCAACTCATCCCAAACCATCTCAATTGGGTTGAGGTTGGGTGATTGTGGAGGCCAGGACATCTGATACAGCACTCCATCACTCTCCTTTTTGGTCAAATAGCCCTTACACAGCCTGGAGGTATGTTTTGGGTCATTGTCCTGTTGAAAAACAAAGGATAGTCCCACTAAGCCCAAACCAGATGGGATGGCGTATCGCTGCAGAATGCTGTGGTAGCCATGTTGGTTAAGTGTGCCTTGAATTCTAAATAAATCACTTAGTGTCAACAGTAAAGCACGCCTACACCACCACACCTCCTCTATGCTTCACGGGGGGAACGACACATGCCGAGATCATCCGTTCACCTACTCTGCGTCTCACAAAGACACAGCAGTTGGAACCAAAAATCTCAAATTTGGACTCATCAGACCAAACGACAGACTTCCACCGGTCTAATGTCCATTGCTCGTGTTTCTTGGCCCAAGCAAGTCTCTTCTTATTGGTGTCCTTTAGTAATGGTTTCTTTGCAGCAATTCAACCATGAAGGTCTGATTCATGCAGTCTCTTCTGAACAGTTGATGTTGAGATGTCTCTGTTACTTGAACTCCGTGAAGCATTTATTTGGACTGCAATTTCTGAGGCTGGTAACTCTAATCAACCGATCCTCCGCAACAGAGGTCCGCTCCGGGAAAATGTCAAGAACTTTGAACGTTGTTTCATGGCAAAAAACATCAAGCGCTATGATGAAACTGGCTCTCATGAGGACTGCCACAGGAAAGGAAGACAGAGTTACCGGTGCCGTAGAGGATAAGTTCATTAGAGTTACCAACCTTAAAAATTGCAGCCCAACTAAATGCTTCACAGAGTTCAAGTAACAGACTTCAACTGTTCAGAGGTGACTACGTGAATCAGACTTCATGGTCAAATTGCTGCAAAGAAACCCCTACTAAAGGCTCCAGGCTGTGTAAGGGCTATTTGACTAAGAAGGAGAGTGATGAAGTGCCAATGAGTGTGCAAAGCTGTCATCAAGGCAAAGGGTGGCTACTTTGAAGAATCTCAAATATATTTTGATTTGTTTAACACTTATTTGGTTACTACATGATTCCATGTGTGTTATTTCATAGTTGATGTCTTCACTATTATTCTACAATGTAAAAAATAGTAAAAAATAAAGGAAAACCTTTGAATGAGTTGGCGTGTCCAAACTTTTGACTGGTACTGTATATATGAAAGGACAACGCCATGGATCACGTGACACCATTCACTCCCATGTGAAGACTCAATAGCGCATTGTCTCATGGAGACAAGACATGCACACTTTGAGCTACTCCAGGAAGAGACGTTGCTGCCCCCTCATTGAGTAACGTGGTCTCGTGTGGCTCAGTTGGTAGAGCATGTCGCTTGCAACGCCAGGGTTGTGGGTTCAATTCCCACGGGGGGACCAGGGTTCAATTCCCACGGGGGGACCAGGATGAATATGTATGAACTTTCCAATTTGTAAGTCGCTCTGGATAAGAGCGTCTGCTAAATGACTTAAATGTAAATGAGTAACTCAAGTTGAAGGCTGACCAGGTTACTGCAAGCTGCCATTAGCAACTAAATTATCCTTATAACTTTCTGTGTGCGATTTAAAAGTAAATTGGTTCAAGGACATACATCTAGTGTATTAGAAAGCAATTATAATCGTCTTCTAAACTTTATTACATGAACATTGATTTTTCTCTTAAATTCACTATAATGGGGGGATCCTGCTTTCTGCTAATACACAATATTGCTGGAAGACCAAAGCGAAAGCAATCATAAAGTGACACTTTATGATAGTCAATCATAGTTGAACTACAATTCGAACTATAGCTGAAATCTTTGTGAAATCTCTTGTCACAAGCACAGTATTCAGCAGGAGCAGGCTGTTGTGGAGTGGGTTGAGAACTTCAAGTTCCTTGTCGTCCACATCACTAAAGACTTAAAACGGTCCATACATACCCACGACGAGGGTACGGCTGCACCTCTTCTCCCTCAGGAGGCTGATAAGATTTAGCATGGGGCCCTCGGATCCTCAAAAGTTCTACAGCTGCACAGTCGGGAGCATCTTGAATGGCTGCGTCGCCGCTTGGTACGGAAAATGCACCACTCTTGACCGCAAAGCGCTACAGAGGGTGGTGAAGACAGCCCAGCACATCACTGGAGCCGACTTCCCTGCCATCCAGTACCTCTATATTATGCGATGTCAGAAGAAGGCCTGAAAAATTGCCAAAGACTCCAGCCACCCAAGCCATAGACTGTTCACTCTGCTACCGCCCGGCAAACAGTACCGGAACATTGGCTCTTGGACCAAAAGGCCCCGAGACAACAAAAAAGACTGCTAAATACTGAATTAATGATACACAAACTATCTTGCACTGAGGTACACTCACTAAACTATACACTGAG
Source organism: Salvelinus fontinalis (assembly GCF_029448725.1). Lineage (NCBI taxonomy): Eukaryota > Metazoa > Chordata > Actinopteri > Salmoniformes > Salmonidae > Salvelinus > Salvelinus fontinalis. Next base: position 2,501,938 of record NC_074678.1, on the reverse strand, counting down.
TGTACAAAACATTAGGAACACCTTCCTAATATTGAGTTGCACCCCCCCTTTGGCCTTCAGAACAGCATCAATTCATCAGGGAATGGACTGGACTGTCGAAAGCGTTCCACAGGGATGCTGGACCACGTTGACTCCAATGCTTCCCCCAGTTGTGTCAAGTTGGCTGGCTATCCTTTGGGTGGTGGACCATTCTTGATACACACGGGAAACAGTGGAGAGTTTAAATAATACAATAAATAATGCCATTTAGAAGACGCTTTTATGAAGAAAAACCCCCTAGCAGTGTTGCAGTTCTTGACACATCCGTGCACCTGGTACCTACTACCGTACCATGCCATATTCAAAAACACGTAAATATTTTGTCTTACTCATTCACCCTCTGAATGGCACATATACACAACTCATGTCTCAAAATACTTCCTCCCCTTCATCTACACTGATGTGGATTTAACAAGAGTTTGGGAAAAACCGCACCAAACCAACTTGGTGGGAAAGACCCCGAAAACTTGAAACTGATGCTGTAGGAAGATGCTCTTGCACAAGTAACAGGCAATGCATGACAATTGGCCAATACCGTTCTGTATGTTTCTAACAGCTAACGCTACAGAGACTAAGCGGGAGCATCAGCAAACGACTACACAAGTTTAGTGCCAGTCAGAACCAGTCAGCTAACTAGCGACGGCAACAATTCTGCTAACACCTAACCTATGTTTGCACGTTCAATTAAACGCATATCTAAATAGCTTCTCCTTGTCCAATGTAACTGCTCCTAATCAACTTATCCGAAGTAATTGGCTAAAGTTAACCACCACATCTATGAGTTGAGTATATAACTAGATAACATAACGAGGCCTGTTACTGTTAGCTAACGTTAAGCTAACTTGACAGCAAACTAACGTTAGATTCAGAGCATGGCCAAGAAAGACCCTAGCAACACTAACGTTACCAACTAGTAACCATCAACAGACTGAAAATAGTATCTTAACTTCGCTAACGTTACCTAGACTGGCCATCAACGAACTAGCTAACGACGTAACGGTAGCCAGCGTGGTAGAGCAAGGACAGGTAGCTAGCTAAGCCAGTTACGTTAACTGAAGACTATAGCCAAATAGCTAGCTAAACAACCAAGCAAACCTCAATTAATTGAAAAGGATACAGCTTAAACCCCTTCAGAATCTCCTTGGCTCTGTCTTCAGTTGAAGACATTATGTCGGAGTCGGACATCTTCAATTTCGTGAGCGTAGAAAAAAAAATGCTAAAAAACTGAGGTTGCTTGTGATGTTACTGTACAGTAGCTAGCTAGTTAGCTTTACCAAGCTAATGTAAATGCACCTGAAAATGGCATAAAGTCCAAGGACTCTTGCAATATCACATTAACTTCTAGCAGACCCAGAATTAATCTCACTGGGAACTGCTACAGTACTGATCTCTTAATCAACCTACCCTAAATATATTTGGTCGGAGATTGACAGCTAATTCGTCCGAACACCTTGCGCGGTAGCAAAGCAACACACAAAACAACAAATGAAACCGGGCGTCTAGGGAGGGATTTGGCTGGGGGAGACGCGTCACCAGTGGCAACGCCAAAGGCGGAGGCAACGCCCCCTTTCCGCCCCTTTTTCTTGCATGAGTGCCACAGGCAGAATCTATACAAGATAAATCATACAGAGATATTTGAAGAGCACCGCTCAATTTGCAGACACAAAAGCTATGCATCTAGTGTAGGGGCTGTTGCACCTGTGCTTTAAATCAAATTGTCTAGATAGAACCATGAACAAATACTATGATTACACAATCCTGAGTTTCCTTTTTATCCGATAATTGTATTCTTAATATAAACCAATCAGGTTTTAGGCCTGGGCATAGTACTACCAGAGCAACCACGCTAGTTGTTAATGATCTTGTCAATGCTTTGGATGCTAAAAAGAGCTGTGCTGCCTTGTTAATTGACCTGTCAAAGACGCTCGACACTGTTGATCATTCTGTTTTGCTGAAGAAATTATCAAGAGTAGGCCTGGGATATACAGCCTGTTAATTGTTTCAGAATGATCTTAGCGACAGAACTCAGGCCATCTGGATAGATGGGGTTAAATCTGAATTTCTTGAGATTCAAAAAGGAGTTCCTCAGGGTTCGATGTTGGATCCATTATTGTTCACTTTGTATATTAATGACATAGGAAACACTGTTAATACTTGTACCATTCATCTCTACGCAGATGACACAGTGTTGTATTCCTGTGCCACCTCAGTGTAGCAGGCCATTCGTGAACTTCAGCATGACTTTGATTCAATAAATAAAACCGAATGCAGCTTTCTTCTTACAGACAGAGAGGTTCATCCCATATTTTAGTACAGACTACAATGATGAGTCCTAAAATTGTCCCCTGTGATAAAACGTTTTGCTGAATGGTAGACTGCCTCCAATATTTTTTTTATTTTTATATCAAAATAAATCATGCCTTAGTATTAAAAATAAGAGAAAGATTGTTCAAACAAGTTCTGTCGCTGTATTTGATTTTGGTGATATTGTTAACATGCACGCGGCAACCTCTGTTTTAAAACCCTTGGACACAGTCTACCATTCAGCAATACGTTTTATCAGAGGGGACAATTTTAGGACTCATCATTGTAGTCTGTGTGAAATGTGGGATGGACCTCTGTCTGTAAGAAGAGAGCAGCATTCTCTTTTATTTTTTTACAAAGCAATCTGACAGAAACTCCCTCTATATGTAACATCATTAATAAAGTGAAGAATCATAAGTTATCAAACCCGTTCACAGGAGTGGAAAACACTAGAGATCCCTTCAGTCTCCACAGATTTGGGGAAAATCTGCATTTTGTTTTTATGCCACAAATGTGTGGAACAATCTGCAGAGTTTCACTGCAGTTAGATGTGCTGGTGCCACTCAGGCAGTTAGATGTGCTGGTCCCACTCAGGCAGTTAGATGTGCTGGTCCCACTCAGGCAGTTAGATGTGCTGGTCCCACTCAGGCAGTTAGATGTGCTGGTGCCACTCAGGCAGTTAGATGTGCTGGTGCCACTCAGGCAGTTAGATGTGCTGGTGCCACTCAGGCAGTTAGATGTGCTGGTGCCACTCAGGCAGTTAGATGTGCTGGTCCCACTCAGGCAGTTAGATGTGCTGGTCCCACTCAGGCAGTTAGATGTGCTGGTCCGACTCAGGCAGTTAGATGTGCTGGTCCCACTCAGGCAGTTAGATGTGCTGGTCCCACTCAGGCAGTTAGATGTGCTGGTCCCACTCAGGCAGTTAGATGTGCTGGTGCCACTCAGGCAGTTAGATGTGCTGGTCCCACTCAGGCAGTTAGATGTGCTGGTGCCACTCAGGCAGTTAGATGTGCTGGTCCCACTCGGGCAGTTAGATGTGCTGGTCCGACTCAGGCAGTTAGATGTGCTGGTCCCACTCAAGCAGTTAGATGTGCTGGTCCGACTCAGGCAGTTAGATGTGCTGGTGCCACTCAGGCAGTTAGATGTGCTGGTGCCACTCAGGCAGTTAGATGTGCTGGTGCCACTCAGGCAGTTAGATGTGCTGGTGCCACTCAGGCAGTTAGATGTGCTGGTGCCACTCAGGCAGTTAGATGTGCTGGTCCCACTCAGGCAGTTAGATGTGCTGGTGCCACTCATGCAGTTAGATGTGCTGGTCCCACTCACGCAGTTAGATGTGCTGGTGCCACTCAGGCAGTTAGATGTGCTGGTGCCACTCAGGCAGTTAGATGTGCTGGTCCGACTCAGGCAGTTAGATGTGCTGGTCCCACTCAAGCAGTTAGATGTGCTGGTCCCACTCAGGCAGTTAGATGTGCTGGTGCCACTCATGCAGTTAGATGTGCTGGTGCCACTCAGGCAGTTAGATGTGCTGGTGCCACTCAGGCAGTTAGATGTGCTGGTGCCACTCAGGCAGTTAGATGTGCTGGTGCCACTCAGGCAGTTAGATGTGCTGATGCCACTCAGGCAGTTAGATGTGCTGATGCCACTCAAGCAGTTAGATGTGCTGGTGCCACTCATGCAGTTAGATGTGCTGGTCCCACTCAGGCAGTTAGATGTGCTGGTCCGACTCAGGCAGTTAGATGTGCTGGTCCCACTCAGGCAGTTAGATGTGCTGGTGCCACTCAGGCAGTTAGATGTGCTGGTGCCACTCAGGCAGTTAGATGTGCTGGTCCCACTCAGGCAGTTAGATGTGCTGGTGCCACTCAGGCAGTTAGATGTGCTGGTGCCACTCAGGCAGTTAGATGTGCTGGTGCCACTCAGGCAGTTAGATGTGCTGGTCCCACTCAGGCAGTTAGATGTGCTGGTCCCACTCAGGCAGTTAGATGTGCTGGTGCCACTCAGGCAGTTAGATGTGCTGGTCCCACTCAGGCAGTTAGATGTGCTGGTCCCACTCAGGCAGTTAGATGTGCTGGTCCCACTCAGGCAGTTAGATGTGCTGGTCCGACTCAGGCAGTTAGATGTGCTGGTCCCACTCAGGCAGTTAGATGTGCTGGTGCCACTCAGGCAGTTAGATGTGCTGGTCCCACTCAGGCAGTTAGATGTGCTGGTCCCACTCAGGCAGTTAGATGTGCTGGTGCCACTCAGGCAGTTTACATTACTGATTGAGGACCTCTATGTGTTGAATGTGATTGCTTTCCTTAAATCTTATATATATATTATATTTATATTTTTTTATTGTGCTGAATTCTATTGTTTTATACACGTGTATGTTGTTTTAATATTATGTTTTTATTTGTAATGTGTACATGGCTTTCTTGTAAACTATATTTTAATCTCAATGTGACTCTCTGTTTAAATAAAGGTTAAATAAAATAATTAAATCAATAAAGATAAATGGATGGTTTTAGAGATGAGAATGTCTTGCAATTCAAAATGGATAGAGGCATGATCTTACACAGTTGGCCTAAATCATCACTCAGGGGCGCTCACACAGGCCTATGTCTGCAAACAGTGAACAACTGTAATTGCCCACATTTCCTGCTGTCTCTCCGATCACCTCTGGACTAGGATGATATATTATACAGCTGCTTCACACTGTCTATGTGTCGGAAGTCACCCAGCTGCTCATGACAACGTCATAAATCTGCAAGTCCTCAAAACTGAAATAATGGAAAATATTAGCGTAGTGTAATTCCATCTAATTAGATGGTGCCAATCTTTCCCATTGATTAGGGATTGAGGCCCTTTATCCTAATATACACATGACAGCCTTACTACATGGTGACCCAACAAGGTATGGGGAATATGGACACGAGTCAACTTAAGACCACTTACTCTATATACATTGTAAAACATCTGTATACATTGTAAAACATAAACTATCTCTTTGAGAATATATGCAGCAACCTGTCAGTCATCACAGTGCTGAATATTGGCTTCTTAGCAAGGTGCAATTCCCAACACAATCAAAGGTGACTACAACAGACAAAGGGACTGAGTATGTAGCTAATGAACTCAATCTTCAAGAGAATGGCCTTTGACTACTGCCATACAAGTAGTCAGTAAAATGTCCTTTAGTATTCATATAAGCCTCTCAGTGTGCTCCAGCTGAACTCCTCATCAACTAATTAGTGAATGTCATTTATCCCCAGAGAGGAAAATTGTAGGCTTGCCAACAGCCGCAGACATAGATATACAGTACATTACAAAGACACACCGGTACACAGAACATAGAAAGAACACAGGTAAGAATGCTGTAACGGGACAACACCAGTTTGCGGGGCCACAGATGGCCACAGATGGCCATCTAGTGATTACAGAATGGACTCACACCTTCTGATGAGCATCAGATTAAAAGGGGAAAGGTCCTATTGAAACATTTTTGGGTACTCTGTCAAACATTCTTTCAATAAAACAGAATTTAATGCAGCACAGATAATGATACAGATTATTTTAAATAAAAATAAGAATGTTAGTAGAACTGTCTGTGACTGTTTACCTCATAAGAAAGATATTTGGTTCTAATGTACTGTCTATGAGAAGGTAATATTGTATTTCAGTAAAATGTGTACATTTTCTTGTTTACTTAATAATGCTGGTGTGTCGTTATACTGCGTTAACAGACAAGTGATACTGTGAGGTCAAGATTCTTACAGTACCCACAAGCTATAGAAAGGTGGAGCCATTCACCAAAAACAAAACACATACAGTATCTCCTGGGAATTAATGAATAACTAGGCCACCTCAGATATCCAAAGTATTAGGCAACCACTGAGAACATAAAGAGATTAAATAAAGAGAGTAAAAAATAGAAATGTAGATCATGTCATACATTTGGCAAAGCATGCCAAATCAAATCAAATGTTATTTGTCACATGCACCGAATACAACAGTGAAATGCTTACTTACAAGCCCTTAACCAACAATGCAGTTAATAAAAATACTTAAACAAATAAGATATAAAAGTAACAAATAATTAAAGAGCAGCAGTAAAATAACAATAGCGAGGCTATATACAGGGGGTACCGGTACAGAGTCAATGTGCGGGGGCACCGGTTAGTCGAGGTAATTGAAACTAGACTTGGTGCTCCGGTACTGCTTGCCGTGCGGGAGCAGAGAGAACAGTCTATGACAAGGGTGGCTGGAGTATTTTTAGGGCCTTCCTCTGACGCCGCCTGGTACAGAGGTCCTGGATGGCAGGAAACTTGGCACCAGTGATGTACTGGGCCGTACGCACTACCAACTGTAGTGCCTTGCGGTCGGACGCAGTGCAGTTGCCATACCAGACAGTGATGCAACCAGTCAGGATGCTCTCGATGGTGCAGCTGTAGAACCTTTTTGAGGATCTGAGGACCCATGCCAAATCTTTTGAGTACCCTGAGGGGGAATAGGTTTTGTCGTACCCGCTTCACGACTGTCTTGGTGTGCTTGGACCATGTTAGTTTGTTGGTGATGTGGACACCAAGGAACTTGAAGCTCTCAACCTGCTCCTTTACAGCCCCGTCGAATGGGGGCGTGCTCGATCCTCCTTTTCTTGTAGTCCACAATCATCTCCTTTGTCTTGATCACGTTGAGGGAGAGGTTGTTGTCCTTGCACCACACGGCCAGTAGATAAGGATCTACACTGAGTGTACAAAACATTAGGAACACCTTCCTAATATTGAGTTCCAACCCCTTTGGCCTTCAGAACAGCCTCAAGTTGTCGGGGCACGGACTCTACAAGGTGTCAAAAGCATTCCACAGGGATGCTAGTCCATGTTGACTCAAATGATTCCCACAGTTGTGTCCAGTTGGCTGGATGTCCTTTGCGCGGTGGATCATTGTTGATACACACAGGAAACTGTTGAGCATGAAGAAAACCCAGCAGTGCTGCAGTTTTTGACACAATCAAGCCGGTGCGCCTGGCACCTACTGCCATACCCCGTTCAATGCTACTTAAATGTTTTGTCTTTCTTGCCCATTCACCCTCTGAATGGCACACATACACAGCCCATGTCTCAATTGTCTCAAATCTCAAGGCATAAAAATCATTATTTAACCTGGCTCCTCCCCTTCATCTACACTGATTGAAGTGGATTCAACAGGTGACATCAATAAGGGATCATAGCTTTCACCTGGATTCACTTGGTCAGTCTATGTCATGAAAAAGAGTAGGTGTTCCTAATGTTTTGTACACTCAGTGTACAATCCCAGTCCCTCTGTGTAGCCTCTGGACCACATGTACAGTACATCCCATAGGATCTCACTGTCCTTGCCTGCACTGCAGTTGATGAAATGCATTCATGCAATAAAAATTGGTTCAAAAAGGTAGTGAAATGGCTGATCAAAGCAGCTAAACTGACTTGCCTCATCTTGAATGTAAGTATATGGGTTCCTATTACAACGCTAGTATTTAGATTTGGGATGGATAGGCCTACAGTAAAAGTCAAAAGTTTGGACACACCTACTCATTCAAGGGTTTTTCATTATTTGTACTATTTTCTACATTGTAGAATAATAGTGCAGATAAAAAAACAATGAAATAACACATATGGAATCATGTAGTAACAAAAAAGTGTATATATTTTATATTTTTGATTCTTCAAAGTAGCCACCCTTTGCCTTGATGACAGCTTTGCACACTCTTGGGATTATCTCGATCAGCTTCACCTAGAATGCTTTTCCAACAGTCTTAAAGGAGTTCCCACATATGCTGAGCACTTGTTGGCTGCTTTTCCTTCACTCTGCGGTCCAACTCATCCCAAACAACCTCAATTGGGTTGAGGTCGGGTGATTGTGAAGGCCAGGTCATCTGATGCAGCACTCCATCACTCTCCTTCTTGGTCAAATAGCCCTTACACAGCCTGGAGGTGTGTTGGGTCATTGTCCCATTGAAAAACAAATGATAGTCCCACTAAGCACAAACCAGACGGGATGGCGTATCGCTGCAGAATGCTGTGGTAGCCATGCTGGTTAAGTGTGCCTTGAATTCTAAATACCCCCCCCCCCCCCCCCACACAGCGGTTGGAACCAAAAATCTCAAATTTGGACTCATCAGACCAAAGTACAGACTTCCACCGGTCTAATGTCCATTGCTCGTGTTTCTTGGCCCAAGCAATTATCTTCTTCTTATTTGTGTCCTTTAGTAGTGGTTTCTTTGCAGCAATTCAACCATGAAGGATTGATTCACGCAGTCTCTTCTGAACAGTTGATGTTGAGATGTCTCTGTTACTTGAACTTTGAAGCATTTATTTGGGCTGCAATTTCTGACTCTGGTAACTCTAATGAACTTATCCTCTGCAGCAGAGGTAACTCTGGGTCTTCCTTTCCTGTGGCGGTCCTCATGAGAGCCAGTTTCATCATTGCACTTGTTGGTTTTTGCGACTGCACTTGAAGAAATTTTCAAAGTTCTTGAAATTTTACTGATTGACTGACCTTTATGTCTTAAATTAATGATGGACTGTCATTTCTCTTTGGTTATTTGAGCTGTTCTTGCCATAATATGGACTTGGTCTTTTACCAAATAGGGCTATCTTCTGTATACAGCCCCTACCTTGTCACAAAACAACTGATTGCTTCAAACGCATTAAGAAGGAAAGAAATTCCACAAATGAACTTTTAACAAGGCACACCTGTTAATTGAAATGCATTCCAGGTGACTATCTCATGAAGCTGGTTGAGAGAATGCCAAGAGTGTGCAAAGCTGTCATCAAGGCAAAGGGTGGCTACTTTGAAGAATCTTAAATCTAAAATATATTTTGATTTGTTTAACACTTTTTTGGTTACTACATGATTCCATATGTGGAATTGACTGACCTTTATGTCTTAAATTAATGATGGACTGTCATTTCTCTTTGCTTATTTGAGCTGTTCTTGCCATAATATGGACTTGGTCTTTTACCAAATAGGGCTATCTTCTGTATACAACCCCTACCTTGTCACAAAACAACTGATTGCTTCAAACGCATTAAGAAGGAAAGAAATTCCACAAATGAACTTTTAACAAGGCACACCTGTTAATTGAAATGCATTCCAGGTGACTATCATGAAGCTGGTTGAGAGAATGCCAAGCGTGTGCAAAGCTGTCATCAAGGCAAAGGGTGGCTACTTTGAAGAATCTTAAATCTAAAATATATTTTGATTTGTTTAACACTTTTTTGGTTACTACATGATTCCAGATGTGTTATTCCATCATATTGATGTCTTCACTATTATTCTACAATATAGAAAATTGTAAAAATAAAGAAAAACCCTTGAATGAGTAGGTGTGTCTAAACTTTTAACTGGTACTTTACCAGCGCAAAATTTGCACATGTTATTTTCTGGTGGAAATAAACATCTGACCAAACCCCAAACCTTTTATAGAAGTCAAGTTTATATATAATGTTTCATTTATACATTTTTTGTTTTTCCTCTTATCTTGAAGGGGGGAAAGTTCTGAAAAAGCCTGGCGCAAAGGAATTGAATTTGGTCTATTGGTTGTTACATGGTAACTAAATGCTAAGATAGATAAAATGCTAATACCTGTAAAAAGGTGTGAGAAAATGCACAGAACCAGTGTTTTCGGAATTCAATCAACCAATGGACTTTTTCTCTCAAGTGTAACACACTGGGTAGTCGACTGGTCTAGAAATCACACCTACTTCCAGACAGCGTAGGGTTGGGCAGTCAACCAATGTCCTTGGAAAGCACAACAAAGCACTTGTTCACAGACACAGAACCGTCTCTGCGCGTGGGACGGGACAAAAGAGGGAGCCACCACAGCTAAAGAAGGTCACTAATAAACAGGTTAATTTCGTTGCTGAGTTTATTTCAACCTCTCTGGTCTACATCTTTACGGATACAAAGTAAACTCGCAAAACGACGGCGTTTTCGGTACTGCGTTAAGCGCCAACAACCGTCAGTTTTTTTCTTTTACATTCAGGTAAGTGAAATGGGCGTTAAATCGAATTTAAACCGTTAGAAAGCGAAATAATAACCTATTTAAATGGGTAGACTTCATTTTAACATTTAGTTTGAGGACTTTTCCCACGCACTCTACGGTGGTTCAAAAAAGTCAACAGTCTACAAGACATGGTGTTCGATTGGCTACATATTGAACACCATGTCTTCTAGACCAGGGTTTCCCAAACTGGGTCCTGGGGCCCCCACTGGGTGCACGTTTTGGTTTTTGCCCTAGCACTACTAGACAGCTGATTAAAATAAGCAAAGCTTGATGATGAGTTGGTTATTTGAATTAGCTGTGTAGTGCTAGAGCAAAAAACCTGAAGATACACCCGGCGGGTGCAGGACCTAGTTTGGGAACCCCTGTAGAGTGTACTGTAAGTGGGGATAGGCCTCAAACTAAATATTAAAATAACGTCGACCAATTTAAATAGGTTATTATTTCGCTTGTAAATGTTTTAGGCTACGTTTGGAGTATTTTATAATTAATATTAGTTGCTCTAAACTAGGTTTTCTTTTGGTCTATATATTGTCAAGTGTTCGCGTTCTCTCACACAAGCTCGCAATTGTGCCTGCTCTGAGAGACGTGAAGTGCGCTCATCGGGCTTGAGGGGGGCTCTCACAGGTGTGGCCTGTGGGGGTTTCCGTTTGCATTGTTACTAGCTTTTCTCTGTTATTTCTGTTATTTTCAATTTTACATCCTGTATTAGGAAAACATGCCTAGTGGTTGACCTGGTTGACTCTTCAGTAAACCTGATATTATTTCGTACATAACATCAGATAGCTTTTAATGGGAACATCTCAGGCTAAAAAGTTAAAATACATTGGCATTATGCCCGTTTGTGTTCTCTAAGGGAGAAACATTTTTAAACACAGTTATTTTTGCTCTAGTCTGTCTAGCCCTGCATTGGGAGATTGTGAGACATTATTTGTTCATTATTTTCTTGTACTCCTTTATTCTCCATTTGATTTATTAGAGTGCCCCTCTCTAGAGTGTTTTTAATAGCCATGTAACTAGAGTCGCCTACTACTAGCTGTGCCCCGGCCTTAGCCTACATTAGGCACGGGGGATAATAGTTTTTGACAGATGTGAGGCATGTGATTCAGGGTTAGAATTCTGTTATCAACAAGAGATGATTGAGTGTGTGGCTGTCTGTACTGGATGACAGCAGCTCTGTACTGGATGACAGCAGCTCAGTGAGTAGTGGGTGGCTGATCTTTGACTCCAGCTTAACAGCCTCTCTATCACTGTGTTGTCTGTTTCATAGAGGCAACATTTAGATGGAGCTCTGAATTGTAGGCTGCTGTTAAACTGTATTGTATTATTGTATTTTATTTATTTGACGATTTAAAAACACAAAACAATCACACCTGGATACAACCAGGGATGGAAATTAAACTGTAAACATACACTGTATACCCTAAAAACATGGTTAAAATGTTGATGTCATGGATGGTCAGTCGTTGCATCCATATCTCTGTCCACGTATTTGAGAGTGGTAACATCTCTCCAGGCCCATTCCTCAAGCTTAAAAAAAAATCAAAACAGAGTAGGGGTGGCCGCTTTGTTATTGTTTCAGTTAAGGACTTTAGCTTTAAAGCATTTAGCCCATTAACCATTTCTTAAGGTTTGCCTAACATAGGGGGTGGTTTTGTCTCTTCTGTCAAAACGTCCAGTCGGAGGTGTTTATTTTGGTGAGGCAGTATCATCACCATGTACATGCAGAGTCCTGGAAAGGTGTAATGGACACAGGTGTCTAAACTTTACACACTGCAGAGGGAGTTATTTCCAATATGCTGTGATGATGATGGAAGCTACTAAGCAGGCTATTGATAAACAGAGGTGGAACCCCCTTCAGAAGACACCTGATCCTCCTGCCCAAATCTACCCCTCCCTCTCTCCCACAGTATCCACACAGGAGAGCTCTTGTTGGATCCTTTTTTTTTTTTTTTTTTTTTACTGTGGCCAGTTTTTTTTCTCCTAAATACCATGGCAACCACATTTCCCACACCTAGCAGTCTTGACTTTTCCCTTCACCCTCCAAAAACAAAGACAAGAAGTTAGGGAGCGAGAGGGGAGGGAGGGGGAGAGGAAAGACGGAATGAAAGATATGGAGTGGGGGAGGGGGGTTGTGGGAGGAAGGGGGGAGAGGATGAGGGGAAGGTGTATGAGAAGGAGGCTCTCAGTCAGGAGAGACCCCTACTGAACTGAGTCATAAAGAGAGAGAAGTAATGGCTGTACTGGGTTGAGCCTGGCCTGTCTGTTTTGTTTGTCCTCCATGATGTAAAGCTTTGGGCCGTTCACAGTGTGTCTGTGAGTGTGACTGTAAGGAAACAGGGAGTTCTTCACCCCCTTTCAGGCAAGAAGACAGACAGGCAGGCAAGCAGGAAGACAGGCAGGCAGACAGACAGGCAGGAAGACAGGCAGGCAGACAGGCAGACAGGCAGGGAGGAATACAGGCATGGAGGAAGACAGGTAGGGAGACAGGTGGGCAGCCAGGCAGGCAGCCAGGCCAGAAGACAGGCAGGAAGACAGGCAGGCAGGAAGTCTAAATGTCTTGTACTACTGTTATCTAATGAATTTAGCCACACACTGTTCTTGCCCGGTGCTACAATGTGTCATGATAAATAGATGGAACAATGCAGTCTTCTGATGTCAAAGACAGACATGGCCTCCTCAGCATCAACACTAAAATAAATACTTCACAAATGTAAACATCTTTAAATATGTTTTCTTCTTGAATTAAATCAGCTTGTTGTGAATGCCAAACTTTTGTCTGTTGACTATTATAAAATAATGGCCATTGTTAAGTCTGTTTATACTGTGTGCTAGCAGTTACGTGTGGCCTAAATACAAAACAAAACCAAATTTGGCCGAGGATGGGATATGAAGTGTTCAAAGGCAGCAGGACAATTTGAGGGATTGAAGGAGACTCCCACTGCCCACGGGGCCCGGGTGAAAAGCAGCATTGTGCTGGGTTGGGCTGCTGTCTGAACTCTGAACTCTGGTTCCTGGTACCAACATCTCCATGCTGGTTCTGACTTTGCTGGTTCATGGAACTCAAAGCCGAGGTCATCTGTAAAGTGTTTATGTTGTAAATGATGGCCTGATGCACCCCTTCTAAATAAATGATGGCATGGTGCACCCCCTCTAAATAACTTAACATTGGTAGTATTCATAAAGGAGAACAGACATCGGACTACTGTCTGTAAATGTACAATCAATCATCAAACACATCTGTTTTATAAGTCATACATGTTGGGACCAGTCAAGTAAATAACGTCTAATAGGAATATAATAGCAATAAACACACATATGTATTTAATTATATTACTGTAAAGCTTGCCAAGTGTAGTCATGTCGATTCATTCTATTCGTGTAAATCTTGAGATGAGCACGGTCAAGTGTAATCCTGTACATTGCCACACCTCACACCTCATCAAAGCTATGTGTCAAGTGCATATATTTTGTCTCTGTAGGTCCCTGCCATCTTTGAGAGATGTTTGAGAAGCAGCGTTACGACAGCCCTCCCGTCTACAGTCCTCCATACAGCCCGGAATCCAATGGCTACGGCCCCCCACAAAGCTACCACCCGCCCAGGAGTGAGTTTGACCCATATCCACCACCACCGGGCTCCTACTACATGGAAGAGAAGCCCCAACACTTCTACAAGTGGATCTCTCCTCCTGGCATCGTCAAGGCCATGTTTGGCACAATCATAGTGCTCTGTGTGGGGATCTTTGCCTGTGTGGCCTCCACCCTTGTCTGGGACATGCAGTACGGGATGGGGGGGATGGGGGGGATGGGCTCCTACGGCGGAGGGATGGGCTACGGTGGCGGTTATGGGGGAATGGGCGGCGGCTATGGCTCCAGCTACGGCTCTGGCTATGGAGGAGGCTATGGAGGAGGCTATGGTAGCTCCTACCCGACACCTTACTCGGCCAAAACAACCATGATAGCTATGGCGGCCATCAACTTCTTTGTAGCGCTGGGATTCTTCGTGGCCAGTTTCTCTAAATCGACCACGTTCAGGAGCAGGAAGTTCTTCCTGGTGGTTCTGGTGGTCAGTGCTATCATGGCTGTCATCCAGGGCATCATCACCATTGTGTACGTCGTAGGGGTGAACCCTATGGCACAGAGCTCTCAGAACATGATGTACAACCCTATGCTGATGATGTGCCAGAACCTGTACGGAAGCAGCTATTCTAATATGGGTGGAGTGGGGGGTTTCGGCATGTATAACCAGTACCTCTATCACTACTGCTACGTGGACCCACAAGAGGTAAAGCAACAGTTATACTACCTGTGTAATGTGTCATGTGATTGTGGTGTTGTTGGTGCTCTGAAGATGTAGAATTGGTCTATGCTTACAGGCGGGTCCTTAACCCCTTTATTGAACCCTTATACGGTGTATTTTCTTTTTAGCCCTTTAAGCCTTAAATAACAATGTAGTATTTCAGATAGTTTGTGTAATAATCTGTAATCTGCTTGATGTTGATGTGTCTCCTTCAGGGTGTAGCCATGGTGTGTGGCTTCCTGGTTACCGCTGCCTTGGTCGTGGCTGCTTTCTTCTCCCACAAAACCAGAGGCAAGATCTGGCGCTACGGCAAGCCCAACATCTACTGGGAACAGCCCCCTGAGACTGGAGGACTAGTTTCTGAAGGCAGAGATGTGAAGGACTGGGTAAGGAAAACTCATCCTGGTATGAATATCATGCACATACTCTTGATTGATGGATTTGATTTGCCAGTAAAAAACAACAACAACATATACACAGTACCAATATTGAAAAAATATGATAATAAAACACAATACATGTGACGGGGATATCACAATACATGTGACGGGGATATCACAATACATGTGACGGGGATATCACAATACATGTGACGGGGAAATCACAATACATGTGACGGGGATATCACAATACATGTGACGGAGATATAACTATACATGTGACGGGGTTATCACAAATGTGACAGGGATATCACAATAAATGTGACAGGGATATCACAATACATGTGACGGGGATATCACAATACATGTGACGGGGATATCACAAATGTGACAGGGATATCACAATAAATGTGACGGGGATATCACAATAAATGAGACGGGGATATCACAAATGTGACGGGGATATCACAAATGTGACAGGGATATCACAATACATGTGACGGGGATATCACAATACATGTGACAGGGATATCACAAATTCAGAGACTACACACAATACCCCATAATGACAAAGCAAAAACTGTTTTTTAGAAATGTTTTCAAATGTATTAAAAATGAAATATGACATTTACATAAGTATTCAGACACTTTACTCAGTACTTTGATGAAGCACCTTTGGCAGTGATTACAGCCTCGATTCTCCTTAGGTATTACGCTACAAGCTATTTTCAGGTTTCTCCAGAGATGTTCGATCGGGTTCAAGTCCGGTCTCTGGCTGGGCCACTCAAGGACATTCAGAGACTTGTCCCGAAGCCACTGCTGCATTGTCTTGGCTGTGTGCTTAGGGTCGTTGTCCTGTTGGAAGGTGAACCTTTGCCCCAGTCTGAGGTCCTGAGCGCTCTGGAGCAGGTTTTCTTCAAGGATCTCTCTGTACGTTGCTCTGTTCATTTTTCCCTCAATTCTGACAAGTCTCCCAGTCTCTGCCGCTGAAAAATATCCCCACAGCATGATGCTGCAACTACCATGCTTCACCGTAGGGATAGTGCCAGGTTTCCTACAGACGTGACACTTGGCCAAAGAGTTCACTCTTGGTTTCATCAGTCCAGAGAATCTTGTTTCTCATGGTCAGAGTGATTTAGGTGCCTTTTGGCAAATTCCAAGCGGGCTGTCATGTTCCTTTTACTGAGTAGTGGCTTCTATCTGGCTACTCTACCATAAAGGCCTGATTGGTGGAGTGCTGCAGAGATGGTTGTCCTTCTGGAACGTTCGCCCATCTCCACAGAGGATCTTTGGAGCTCTGTCAATGACCATCAAGTTCTTGGTCACCTCCCTGACCAAGGACCTTCTCCCCCGATTGCTCAGTTTGGCCGGGTGGCCACCTCTAGGAAGAGTCTTGGTGGTTCCAAACTTCTTCCATTTAAGAATGATTGAGGCCACTGTGTTCTTGGGGAACTTCAATGCTGCAGAATTGTTTTGGTACCCTTCCTCAGATCTGTGCCTCGACACAATCCTGTCTCAGAGCTCTACGAACGATTCCTTCGACCTCATGGCTTGGTTTTCACTCTGACATGCATTGTCAACTATGGGACCTTATATAGACAGGTGTGCCTTTCCAAATCATGTCCAATCAAATTAATTTACCACAGGTAACATCTCAAGGATGATCAATGGAAGGAGGATGCACCTGAGCTATATTTCGAGTCTCATAGCAAAGGGTCTGAATACTTATGTAAAAAAGGTATTTCTGTTTTTTGAAATCTTTAATACAGTTGCAAAAAATTCTACAACCTGTTTTTGCTCAGTCATTATGAGGTATTGTGTGTAGATTGATGAGCATTTAAATCATCTTTAAAATCCAATTTAGAGTAAGGCTGTAATGTAACAATGTCCTTGGGCTCCCAAGTGGCGCAGCGGTCTAAGGCGCTGCATCTCACGAATCCAGGCTGCATCGCATCCGGCCGCGATTGGGAGTCCCATAGGGCGGTGCACAATTGGCCCATCGTTGTCCGGGGTAGGCCGTCATTGTAAATAAGAATTTGTTCTTAACTGACTTAAATAAAATAAAAAATAACAAAAGGGGGAAGGGGTCTGAATACTTTCCGAATGTACTGTATTTCCATTGTGGTTCCTCTTTAGAGTAAAACACTGATACTGGTATTAATACACTGTAAGTATATGTTTTTAGATGCACCCAGGTTTAATGCAGGAATATTTAATTTACTATGAGTCATTGTCAGGTTGAACAAGTTACTGTGACTAATCTATCCTCTCTCCCTAATCAGTTATAACACATTAAGAAATGTTAAATCTTTGACAGTTAGAATTGCACAATACCTTAGTCAGTTGCAATGTTTTCTTTACCCGAGGTAAGTTCTGGTTCAAAACGGACTTTGGAATGCGAGGTTGCAGTTCCCAGCTTTTACTTTATGAGTTGAAAGTCCACGAGGAGTATCATCTCGTGCTTTTTATGACAGAAGAACTCAATAAAGAGTAAAAAAAACATGACACACTTACAGATACAGTATAATTCTGTAGTGAGGGCTTGGTTTAGGTGTGTGTATGTTTTCACGTATCTGACTGTGCACCTATATGTCAAAGGGTATCAGTCAATACAGTGAGTATTGTATTAGCTGTGACACATTGACTGGTCATTGATCAATATCAACCCAACATTTTCCTCTTGTACACTTCCTTTCAATTCCTGTCTCTCGCCTCAACCTTCTCTCAATTACCAGACAACCGAGAATTGTCTGATCATAAAATGTTTGTCACACTTAGGAAAATCAAACTAGTAACCTTTAACCCGTGCCCTATTCTAGTTTTACATTTTAAGAGCAGCCTTTTGACTCCTCAGGTTAGTTTTATAACTGCTAGCTATTGCTACAGTATTGCCACTTTACTGAGGGGCTGTTGTTATCAGGCTATCAGGCGGGTAGCATGGCTGTGTGTGGAGCTCATAGTTGCTGTTTGTTCAGTCTACCTGGTTTCACTCTGGCTGATCATTAACTAGTTTAAACAGGTGGTTTCTAGAGCTCTTATCTAAGGCTGACACCCTGGCTGGCAGGCTGGCTGCTGGCTGGGGTTTTAAACGTCAACAACATGTCAGGGTTGCATGTCAACAAACGGCATTGTTACCGTGGTTATTGTTGCCAGGGGGAAGGCATTGTTACCATGGTTATTGTTGCCAGGGGGATGGCATTCTTACCAGGGTTATTGTTGCCGGGGGGATGGCATTGTTACCAGGGTTATTGTTGCCAGGGGGATGGCATTGTTACCAGGGTTATTGTTGCCAGGGGGGTGGCATTGTTACCAGGGTTGTTGTTGCCAGGGGGAAGGCAATGTTACCATGGTTATTGTTGCCAGGGGGATGGCATTGTTACCCGGGTTACTTGTTGCCAGGGGAAAGGCATTGTTACCATGGTTATTGGTGAACTAGTACTGATCTAGACTGGGGATGTGTTGTTCTTGTTGACAGATGTGTGACGTGAAATTACTCAATGTAAAGCAGTCGCAAGTCAATTTCACTTAATCCGCAGTTAAATTAGCAAATTATTGAAATCCATAAAATAATCCTTAAAGGCATATGAACGGAATTCAAATGTATTTACTGTAATTGCCTGAAGGCAAAAGGAATGGGTCCCATCCCTCCTTGTTATGTTGTGTTAGTCCAGCAGGGTTGGGGTCAATTCCATTTAAATTCAGAAAGTAAACCAAATTTTCCTCATTAAGAAGCATTGCAGAGTATTGGAATTGGAATAAACATTTCAATATACTTCCTGAATTGACTGTAATCTACCCCAACCCTGTACTTCAGTAAGGCTTTTTTACAAGGGGTGTTATCTAGTTGTTTGTGGTGAGAGTGGTTGTCACAGAGCATACCCACAGATGGCCCTCGTCAGAGGACAGGAAAGGAGAGGACAGGAAAGGACAGGAGAGGACAGCAGAAGAGAGAAGAGGACAGCATAGGTCAGGACAGGAGATGACAGGAAAGGACAGGAGAGGACAGCAGAGGACAGCATAGGTCAGGAGAGGAGAGGACAGCATAGGTCAGGAGAGGAGAGGACAGCATAGGTCAGGAGAGGACAGCATAGGTCAGGAGAGGAGAGGATAGGTCAGGAGAGGAGAGGACAGGAGAGGACAGAAGAGGAGAGGACAGCATAGGTCAGGAGAGGAGAGGACAGGAGAGGACAGAAGAGGTCAGGAGAGGAGAGGACAGAAGAGGACAGGAGAGGAGAGGACAGTAGAGGACAGAAGAGGAGAGGACGGGAGAGGAGAGGACAGGAGAGGACATGTAGTATGTACTAAAGTATCTTTCAGACCATGCTGTGAGTCACCCCACACTGGTTCAATGACAGTTACTTTGACTCCCTCTGCCCACTGTGCCCAGGGCCCTGTCTCTGTCTGATGACCTCACCCACACTGCCCTCATTCAGCCTGACCAGGCTCCTTTGTCCTCCGACAGATGATGTCACATGTTCTGCAGATGTAAGGCTGAATGATGTGGTGGAATATTAGACCAACCTTGACTCTGGTAGACAACATGATGACATGCATTGGTTGACAGTTTATTACACTGTTCAATGCATTACCACAGTTGTCCAAACTAAAGCCTTGCTGTTTGAGTGCATACTAGTGTTTCGAAGTGCTTGGCTGTTCCCTGCTCTGCAAATACATTGATTTGGATGAAGACGTGGCCGTTGAAACGGGCTTTCAGTAATATGGCTAATTGCATTTGCTTCTCTTTAGTATTCTCTGCAAACCCTGCAATTAATATTTAATTTAGTGATACTCAGTATAACTCCTTCTGGTGCCGCCTACTTCTTTAAGGCAAGGAATAGTACAGCCTTAAAGGTGCGGATATGCAGAAATCGACTCTGCCATTTCCTGGTTGCTAAAATTCTAGTAGGTCGCCTAATTTCAGTTTATGTGACAAAACAAGCAAGTATAGTGTAGAGAATCATTGTACCATCTAAACTGCTGTGAAATATATTTTCCATAAGCACAAATATTTTCAGCTGTTTGAAGCTGGTGTTCAAAACCCAAAGTAAAAGACACAAAAACGAACCTTAAGAACGGGAAGCATAGAAATAACACACACAGAACAGATCTACATCCTTCTTAGAGATGCTTTTAATGAGAATGACAGATCTATAACGCACGTTTCTATGTTAATTTGGTCGTATCGCAGCTTTAAAGATGACATAATAGTTACAGTAAGTATTAACAGATGTAGGGAGGGACTTCCAAATAGAATATTATCAGCTGTTAGATAAAAAGAGGAGGTGTGATTGGTTGCCGCTTATTTACCCTCTACCATGCTCAGCTGTGGGAACATAGCAGCTGACTCTCCCTCCATCTCTGCCCCATGCCTACTTTCCTTCCCCTCACCCCTCCCTCCCACCCCCTGTCTTTGCCTTCCTGTCCCTACCCCCCTCTCTCCTTACCCATAATCCTCCCTGTCCCTACCCCCCTCTCTCCTTACCCATCATCCTTCTTGTCCCTACCCCCTCTCTCCTTACCCATCATCCTTCTTGTCCCTACCCCGCTGTCCTTACCCATCAGCCTTCATGCCCCTATCAATTCAATTCAATTTAAGGGCTTTATTGGCATGGGAAATATATGTTAACATTGCCAAAAAAAGTTAACTAGATAATAAAAAAACAGTAAACATTACACTCACACAAGTCACAAAATAATAAAGAAATTACAGATGTCATATTATGTGAAAATAGTTAAAGTACAGAAGTGAAAATAAATATGTGTTGTATTTACAATGGTGTTTGTTCTTCACTGGTTGCCTTTTTCTTGTGGCAACAGGTCACACATCTTGTTGCTGTGATGGCACACTGTGGTGTTTCACCCAGTAGATATGGGAGTTTATCAAAATTGTGTTTGTTTTCTAATTCTTTGTGTATCTGTGTAATCTGAGGGAAATATGTGTCTCTAATATGGTCATACATTTGGCAGGAGGTTAGGAAGTGCAACTCAGTTTCCACCTCATTTTGTGGGCAGTGTGCACATAGCCTGTCTTCTCTTGAGAGCCAGGTCTGCCTACGGCGGCCTTTCTCTGTACTGAGTCTGTACATAGTCGAGGCTTTCCTTAAATTTGGGTCAGTCACAGTGGTCAGGTATTCTGCCACTGTGTACTCTCTGTTTATGGCCAAATAGCATTCTTGTTTGCTCAGTTTTTTTGTTAATTCTTTCCAATGTGTCAAGTAAATATCTTTTTGTTTTCTCATGATTTGTTTGGGTCTAATTGTGTTGCTGTCCTGGGGCTCTGTGGGGTCTGTTTATGTTTGGGAGCAGAGCCCCATGACAAGCTTGCTTAGGGGACTCATCTCCAGGTTCATCTCTCTGTAGGTGATGGCTTTGTAATGGAAGGTTTGGGTCTCGCTTCCGGCTCTTTTCTGGATTTTGATATTCAGCAGATACCGGCCTAATTCTGCTCTGCGTGCATTATTTGGTGTTTTACGTTGTACACAGAGGATATTGTTGCAGAATTCTGCATGCAGAGTCTCAATTTGGTGTTTGTCCCATTTTGTGAATTCTTGGTTGGTGAGCAGACCCCAAACCTCACAACCATAAAGGGGAATAGGTTGATTCAAGTATTTTTAGCCAGATCCTAATTGGTATGTTGAATTTTATGTTCCTTTTGCTGGCAAAGAAGGCACTTCTTGCCTTGTCTCTCAGCTCGTTCACAGCTTTGTGGAAGTTACCTGTGGCGCTGATGTTTAGGCCAAGGTGTGTATAGTTTTTTTGTGTGCTCTAGGGCAACGGCGTCTCGATGGAATTTGTATTTGTGGTTCTGGCAACTGGACTGTTTTTGGAACACCATTATTTTTGTCTTACTGAGATTTACTGTCAGGGCCCAGGTCTGACAGAATCTGTGCAGAAGGTCTAGGTGCTGCTGTAGGCCCTCCTTTAGTTTGGGATCCCCCTCTGTCTATCCCCCTCTCCCTCCCACTCTCCTTGCCCCTCAGCCTCCCTACCTTCCTTTCTAGCCACATACCCTCTGACCTACCTCTTCCATCCCTACACTTACCCCCCCCTCTCCCTCCCACTCTCCTTGCCCCTCAGCCTCCCTACCTTCCTTTCTAGCCACATACCCTCTGACCTACCTCTTCCATCCCTACACTTACCCCCCCTCTCCCTCCCACTCTCCCTGCCCCTCAGCCTCCCTACCTTCCTTTCTAGCCACATACCCTCTGACCTACCTCTTTCTTCCTCCCACCCTTCCATCCCTACACTTACCCCCTTCTCCCTTCTGCTCACCCTCCCTGGCCCTTACACCCTCCCACCTTCCTTCCCTCCCTCCCTACCCCAGGTCCTAGGGGCTCAGACATTCCTTCCCTGCTTATTTAGGTTGCTCACGGCCCAGCACCACTCTACTTCATGCAGAGAGGGGCATTGTTGGAATTCCTAGATGACTTGCCTTGTGCTCTTCAAAAGGTGGCCTTCTTCCTGGTTCCTGCAGCTGCAGGGAAGTGCTGCCTGTACCCCACCCAATGATTGTTTCTTTCTAGCAGCAGGTGTGCTGTTGTTACAGAGAACCTGCACTGTGAAGTTAGTAATGAAGTACACATGTCTTAGGAACAGTAGCCTAGTATGTTAGATGATCTCTCACACTCTCTCACACTCACACACACGCACACTATAAATTGCATTGTTAGTGACAGAGATGAAATACAGTGACAGATTGCCTCGGCTTGCAGTGTGACCCCGTCCTAAGGCCTTTATTGTGGAAGTACTTGCTGATATAGATAAAGCCTTTGTTGTTTATATCCCAGCGACCTCTCCCTGTGTGGAGGAAAAGGAAAGAGGAGTTAGTCTGTTGCAGGGGGACATAAGACGCAAGCCCTTTTCTGGTTTTATTTTCTTTGACTATTTGTTTTTTTAATCGTTTTTCTACAGAACTCAGTTAAGTTTAATCTCACACAGTGTCAATATGCATCTAATTTTCAGCAATTAGACCGACTGTAGATTACAACACTTTCTCTGATATTGATCACCAATATTTACATTTCTCAAAACAGACATATTTGTGGAAATGGATGGATATAAATTCCTAGACACATTAGCACATACGTTATCCCAGAATGGTGTCAGTTTGTCACAGGACCACAGAAAATGTAATAGAGTACCACAGTATGAGTCATAATACCCATAAACCTAAAGGTCAAACACTGAAATGGTTCCAATCATTTTTACACCTTTCATTCTTCCCATAGGTGATTTTATAAACACTTAAAATAAGGGCTGTGTTTTGTGTAGGCTCACCCTGCCATGACATTTTGATAACTGTGTAAATCTCTCTGGGACAAGGTGACTTTTATCAATATATTTGCCTGTATTTACCCTAATTAGCTGCTAATGTGGCTATCATAAGGAACTACAAATGCCATGACGTTCTGTACGAGACTGCCAAATCCAGGCAAAGGTAAGAATCTCTGGATTAACTATCTAATGTTGGCTAAATGTAGTAATTAATAAATAGGCTACATTTCTTTAAATGGACAATTCTGTGAACGGTCTTGTTTAAATTGACACAAGATCTGTTATCAAAGATATCAGCTAGAGATAACGTGCAGGTAATTGGAGTTTTGCATGATGTCTACTTTTATCCTAATTAGCATTTTAGTATCTGAGAGTAAGCGAATATATTGATAAAAGTCGACTTGTCCAAGAGAGATTTAGATGGTTATTAAAATGTCACGCCAGGGTAAACCTACCTGAAACACATCCTATATTTTAAGTGTTTCTAAAATTCCCTATGGGAAAAATGAATGTTTGGAACCATTTCCCTGTTTGACCACTAGGTTTTATGGGTATTATGACACCTCCACTGTGGGGCTCTATAGGGTTCCTTTGTGCTTTTTGCATCTAGAGATGTGACATTTCTGGGTGCATTAAATGTATTCTGGCAGGAGTGTAGTAAGTCCCATGTATTATCTTAAATTGCAGTAGTTTATGTCTTAGGTTGTAGAAGCAGGTTTGAACATTTTCACATATCTGTTACCAATGGTTCTCCTCAATTTCTTCCTTTTAGTTCTGTTTCCCATTTTTTACTTACAGGTTCTGAACCATCAGGTAGAGTTTCAATCAACCGTTGATATAACCTGGCAATCGACTTCTTTGGCATAGCAGCTTCTCTCAGTATTTGTTTCTATGCTAGATGCCCTAGGTACATCCAGATTCTGTTGAAGCGATTTAATAAGATTTCTGAGTTGTAAGAACTTAGAAAATGGGCTTGGAAAATTCAAATCTTGTAATTGATTGAATGACAGTAGAGATCCATCCTAGTGCACATGATCAAAATTCACGATTCCGCTTTAGAACCAGGACTTCCAGGTGTTGTCATTAAACACTGGAGGTAAGGTGGGATTATTATAAATAGGGGTGTCTGGAGATATTGGTTCTTTCCACCTCATGAATTTATGTACATTTTCCCAAATACAAATGGAATTTTAGAATAATTGGATTGTCTGTTTTTTTCTGCTGCAATGCCTTGGACCCGATGTGGTGAATATATTTCCCATCATACGGTATTATATTTGTGGCTTCGATAGTCGTCCATGCACAAGGATAGTCTGCTGTCCATTATTTAAGTGAAAACAGTTGTGGATCCCAGTAATACATCTTCATATGAGGTAGTCCAACAACCTCCAGCGTTATAGGGGAAGTGGAAAACAGTCAATTTGACTCTTCAGGTCTTTACATTCCACATAAAGTTGGAGAGCAGGCCATTCATTTTATTAAAAAAGATGGATGGAATTGAAACTAGCAAGGCATGGAATAAATACATAAACCTGGGTAATATATATTTATTTGGATTATGTTGACCCTACCTAACATAGAAATAGGGAGAGATCGCCATCTCTGAACATCAGATTCAAACGTATCTATTAAAGGAGAGTAATTGATTTTATATTCCTCTTCCAGGCTGCATGGTATCAGTACACACAGCTATTTCGTACGTGTCTTTGTTTATTTCCACTTAAATTGACTTTCTAATCTTGAGAAGTAATGATTATTTCAGTCTTTTCCCAATTCACTTTGAATCCTGATACAGCACCATATGTGTCCAACAGTAGTAAAAGAAATGACAGAGAATGTTTTTGGTTCAGATAAATAAAGTAAAATGTAATCTGCATACAAGGAAGTCACATTTTGATCTCCACCAATCACCAATCTCTAAGCCCCGGATTGAGCCATGAGTTCTAATTATTGATTCTAGGGGTTCTGTGGGCTAATGAAAATAAATAGCTAGACAAAGGACATCCCTGTCTTGCAGTCCCTTTCCTTAGCTAGCGTGGATGTTCAAATGGAATCAAGGCCAACTGTCATATCATAAACTTTCCCTCAGTTTTACGTCCATGATAAGACTGGAGCTGGACAGAGGGAACTTCCTGCTAACATTAATACACTAATGGTCATTTTTTGGGGGACAGTAACTAAGGGAAATGGGTCTGTGGTGATTGTTGGTAACTTGGCATGGTGTCCTCTTGAATCTGGTGAACCAAGCAGATAATCCACATTTCACTCAAGACCCGGGCTGGCTAATTATATGCCTGGCCGACTGCTCAGCCAGGCTGAGAACAGTCATTTTTTTTAAATGCCATTCCTGGGGGCAAAGTCAACACAGCTCCCCCTTTCGCCTTAAAGAGTCAGACCTATTAAAGTGAATCACTGTCTAACGACATACGTGCTCACATAATGCCCTGTAGTAAGAAGGGGCCCAGTCTCTTGTATCCTGATACTATAGGTTGTGGAGAGGAGGCCTAAAGTTGTTCCAGCTTGAAATCTTTCTGAAACAAACTATTTGAATCAAAGTCTCAGTCTGTCGTCTACATTACTTTCAAGGTCCAAGACTAGTGTTTTTATTCCAGGTCTTCACCAGACAGGATGTTGGGTAATGTTATGGTCATGCTAGGAGGTTAGCATGAAAACAGTCTCGTGACACAACAGCCACCTCTTTGTTAGTGTTTGTTAGTGTTTGTTAGTGTGCTGCTGACAGAGGCCCCTCGCCGTGTGTGTGTTTCCTGCCTGCTTTAGGTGAACAATGTAGAGGACGGACAAAGTACCCAGGGTGCACCTACTGTGGTGCTGTCAGAGAAGTCCGTCCCCCTCAACGCCTCAGCCAATAGCATCATCTCCTACCCGACCAAGGCTGACAGCAGGGTGTACACTGGAGACACCTACAATGATGACGTGTGAGTAAGCAGACAAACACCACCTCAGTCCTGTTCCAATGCATCTTTCCTTTTCTCTTCATCGGTTATATGCTCCCTTTTTTTTAGGTAGATACTGCATGTACATGAAGGCAGGGTAAAGTGACTAGGCATCAGGATAGATAATAATAAGGTATTAGAGGTAGATACTGTATGTACATGAAGGCAGGGTAAAGTGACTAGGCATCAGGATAGATAATAATAAGGTATTAGAGGTAGATACTGTATGTACATGAAGGCAGGGTAAAGTGACTAGAAATCAGGATAGATAATAATAAGGTATTTGAGGTAGATACTGTATGTACATGAAGGCAGGGTAAAGTGACTAGGCATCTGGATAAATAATAATAAGGTATTTGAGGTAGATACTGTATGTACATGAAGGCAGGGTAAAGTTACTAGACATCAGGATAGATAATAATAAGGTATTAGAGGTAGATATGTACATGAAGGCAGGGCAAAGTGACTAGGCATCAGGATAGATAATAATAAGGTATTAGAGGTAGATACTGTATGTACATGAAGGCAGGGTAAAGTGACTAGGCATCAGGATAGATAATAATAAGAGTAAAATAAAGAACAGAGTAGCAGCAGCAAATGTGTGTGTGTGGATGTGTGTGTGTGTGTGTGTGTGTGTGTGTGTGTGTGTGTGTGTGTGTGTGTGTGTGTGTGTGTGTGTGTGTGTGTGTGTGTGTGTGTGTGTGTGTGTGTGTGTGTGTGTGTGTGTGTTTATGTAGTGTGAGTGTATTGTGTGTGAGTGAGTGTGTATATACAGTGCCTTCAGAAAGTATTCATACTCCTTGACTTATTCCACAATTTGTTGTTTTACAGCCTGAATTCATAAAAGATTTTTACGCATCTACACACAATACCCCATAATGACAAAGTGAAAAAAACAACATGTTTTTAGACATTTTAGCAAATGTATTGAAAATGAAATACATAAATATCTAATTTACGTAAGTATTCCCACCTTTGGCAGCAATTATAGCGGTGAGGGTTTCTGGGTAAGTTTCTAAGAGCTGTGAGGGTTTCTGGGTAAGTCTCTAAGAGCTTTCCACACCTCGATTGTGCAACATTTTCCCATTATTCTTTTCAAAATTCTTTAAGTCAAATTGGTTGGTGATCATTGCCAGTCAACCATTTTCAGGTCTTGCCATAGATTGTCTAGTATCTTTAAGTCAAAACTGTAACTCGGCCACTCAGGAACATTCACTGTCTTCTTAGTAAGCAACTCCTGTGTAGATTTGGCCTTGTGTTTTAGGTTATTGTCTGCTGAAAGGTAAATTCATCTCCCAGTGTCTGGTGGAAAGCATACTGAACAAGGTTTTCTTTTAGGATTTTGCCTGTGCTTAGCTCCATTACGTTTCTTTTTAATCCTGAAAAACTTTACGGTCCTTATTGATTAAAAGCATACCCATAACATGATGCAGCCACCACTATGTTTGAAAATTTGGAGAATGGATTTGCCCCAAACATAACACTTTGTATTCAGGACATAAAGTACATTGCTTTGCCACATCTTTTAGCAGTATTACTTTAGTGCCTTGTTGCAAACAGGATGCATGTTTTTTTAAATATATTTTTATTCTGTACAGGCTTCCTTCTTTTCACTCTGTCAATTAGGTTAGTGTTGTGGAGTAACTACAATGTTGTTGATCCATCCTCAGTTTTCTCCTGTCACAGCCATTAAACCCTGAAACTGTTTTAAAGTCACCAAAGGCCTCATTGTGAAATCCCTGAGCGGTTTCCTTCCTCTCCACCAACTGAGTTAGGAAGGACACCTGTATCTGTGTAGTGACTGGGTGTATTGATACATCATCCAAAGTGTAATTAATAACTTCACCATGCTCAAAAGTATATTCAATGTCTGCTTTAAAAAAAAATTGTACCCATCTACTAATAGGTGCCGTTTGTCAGGCATTGGAAAACCTCCCTGGTCTTTGTGGTTGAATCTGTGTTTGAAATTCACTGCTGAACTGACAGACTTTACAGATAATTGTATGTGTGGGGTACAGAGAGGAGGTAGTCATTTAAAAGTCATGTTAAACACTATTATTGCACACAGAGTGAGTCCATGCAACTTATTATGTGACTTGTTAAGTACATTTCTAGACCTGAGCTTATGTAGGCTTGCCATAACAAAGGCGTTGAATACTTATTGACTCAAGACATTTCAGCTTTTCATTAGTAATTAATTTGTAAAAATGTATAATTATTTTTTCCACTTTGACATGATGGGCTATTGTGTGTAGGCCAGTGACAACAAAAACATCTAAATTCAGGCTGTAAAGTCAAGGGGTGTGAATACTCTCTGTCACCAATCCACTTCAATCAGTGTAGAGGAAGGGCAGGAGAACTGTTAAAGAGGGATTTTTAAGCCTCTCGGCAATTGAGACGTGGGGCTCTACTTTAACAAACCTAAAGTCATGGTCAATCTCAGCGCTGAGCGGTAGCGCTAAGGTTTCAGGGCTATGTCAGAAATATTTGTTCTATTTTCACAAGCACAATTATCGGCGCAGTTGCTGGCGTTGGCGTTGGCGTTGGCGTTGGCGCGAAAGGGCTGGGTTTTGATGAATAAACAACTTGTGGGTGTGTCAAGGCGTGGCCCTTCACTGGCCAATCGGAACGTGCCCCATGGCTAAACATGGGGCTGCTTCAAGTCGTGTATTTACGGTCTTTTATGCCTTGGAATCAACTCCAATTCCAATGTTAGTCCATTATAGTTTGTTAAACAATTTACAGAAAGAAAAAAAACACAATGTAGACCTATCCCATCTATTCTAAATATGTTAACTTGAACCTGTTTGCAGTCCACATTGTTCTAAGTAATTGCATGTCTTCAATGTTAAAATACAGTATGTAGTGTACATAGCATTCACACTGATATAGGGGTATAGGGTATAGGGGTTAGGCCTGCTGTAAATACAGTAGTGTACATAGCATTCACACTGATATAGGGGCTAGGCCTGATGTAAATACAGTATGTAGTGTACATAGCATTCACACTGATATAGGGGCTACAGATGTCCTCACCATAAAACCAGGACAGTGAATCATTCAAATAAGTTTGGTTTTTATAAAATGAAACAAAAAACAAGCCTTTTCTTTTTTTACAACAGTAAATACATGTAAAATGTAATGATATCATGAAATTGCCAGGATAAAAAAGAAACATGATGCGTTGCTGTTGAACCAGCCTTCGTTATAGTAGAACTAGGGTAAGTAAGGGCAGCCTACGGAGGGCTTGGGTTGAAAAAATATATGAAATGGAAAACAAACAATTGTTACAGGAAAATAACTTCTAAATACGAGGTTCTCATTCACTGAGTATTCACTGAGGTTCATTCATTCACTGAGTAGTCACTGAGGTTCATTCATTCACTCATTCACTGAGTAGTCACTGAGGTTCATTCATTCACTCATTCACTGAGTATTCACTGAGGTTCTCATCTCTTGTTTCATGATGGGCATGGACACATGTAGACTACATCATGGAAGGGGTTACGCACATCTAAAAGGTGTGCTGCATGGCTAAAATAATGTAGGCCTGCCTACAATCAGTGGTGTAAAGTACTTAAGTAAAAATACTTTAACTTAAGTAGTGTTTTGGGGGTATCTGTACTTTACTATTTATATTTTTGACTACTTTTACTTTTACTTCACTACATTCCTAAGAAAAATTATGTACTTTTTACTCCATACATTTTCTCTGACACCCAAAACTAGGCAAACGAGGCAAGTCATTACATTTTGAATGCTTATCAAGAGAACATCCCTGGTCATCCCTACCGCCTCTGATCTGGCAGATCGAAATGTTGGAGTGTGCCCCTGACTATCCGTAAATAAAACAAACCAAGAAAAAGATGCCGTCTGGTTTTCTTAATAAAGGAATTTTAAATGATTTATACTTTTACTTTTAATACTTAAGTCTATTTTAGCAATTACATTTACTTTTGATACTTAAGGATATTTAAAACTAAAATCTTTTAGACTTATACTCAAGTAGTATTTTACTGGGTGACTTTCACTTTTACTTGAGTCGTTTTCTATTAAGGTATCTCTACTTTTACTACAGTATCTTTACTTTTACTAGAGTATCTCTACTTTTACTACAGTATCTCTACTTTTACTAAAGTATCTACTTTTACTACAGTATCTCTACTTTTACTACAGTATGACTTTTGACTACTTTGTCCACCACTGCCTACAATACATACAGTCGTGGCCAAAAGTTTTGAGAATGACACAAATATTAATTTCCACAAAGTTTGCTGCCTCAGTGTCTTTAGATATTTTTTGTCAGATGTTACTATGGAATACTGAAGTATAATTACAAGCATTTCATAAGTGTCAAAGGCTTTTATTGACAATTACATGAAGTTGATGCAAAGAGTCAATATTTGCAGTGTTGACCCTTCTTTTTCAAGACCTCTGCAATCCGCCCTGGCATGCTGTCAATTAACTTCTGGGCCACATCCTGACTGATGGCAGCCCATTCTTACATAATCAATGCTTGGAGTTTGTCAGAATTTGTGGGTTTTTGTTTGTCCACCTGCCTCTTGAGGATTGACCACAAGTTCTCAATGGGATTAAGACCTGGGGAGTTTCCTGGCCATGGACCCAAAATATCGATGTTCCCCGAGCCACTTAGTTATCACTTTTGCCTTATGGCAAGGTGCTCCATCATGCTGGTCGTCACCAAACTGTTCCTGGACGGTTGGGAGAAGTTGTTCTCGGAGGATGTGTTTGTACCATTCTTTATTCATGGCTGTGTTCTTAGGCAAAATTGTGAGTGAGCCCACTCCCTTGGCTGAGAAGCAACCCCACACATGAATGGTCTCAAGATGCTTAACTGTTGGCATGACACAGGACTGATGGTAGCGCTCAACTTGTCTTCTCTGGACAAGCTTTTTTCCGGATGCCCCAAACAATCGGAAAGGGGATTCATCAGAGAAAATGACTTTACCCCCGTCCTCAGCAGTCCAATCCCTGTACCTTTTGCAGAATATCAGTCTGTTCCTGATGTTTTTCCTGGAGAGAAGTGGCTTCTTTGCTGCCCTTCTTGACACCAGGCCATCCTCCAAAAGTCTTCGCCTCACTGCGCGTGGAGATGCACTCACACCTACCTGCTGCCATTTCTGAGCAAGCTCTGTACCGGTGGTGCCCCGATCCCACAGCTGAATCAACTTTAGGAGGCGGTCCTAAATTGCAATTCATCTGATCACTCTTCATAACATTCTGGAGAATATGCAAATTGCCATCATACAAACTGAAGCAGCAGACTTTGTGAAAATGTATATTTGTGTCATTCTCAAAACCTTTGGCCACGACTGTAGATAAAAAGGTAATGTCAGCGCTCTGTTTTGCTCCTCTCAAACTTGATCTTTTAATAAAGCTTTGGTGATTTAAGATTTATTTCCAAGCAGTCTCACGAGCCAAACACTTTATCAACGGTTTTGACTAACCTACTTGATTACATTGGGCAGGACAAAAAGAAAACCGAAAACAGAGGGGAAGCTACGATTGGTTTTAAGTTAAATAAAACAAAATGGGGGGAAACATGACTGTTTAATGTCTCTAAATACAAAGTATACAGGCACCCAAAGCACATCTTGTTCCATGCACACGGCTGAATAGGCTACGTTTCCACCCTCGAAATTCATGCCATAACCAACTGTGTTACCACTAAAACCAGCTTTTGGTTGGTCTTAAATATCCCTACCAGCGCTGCCTGAAATTAGCACTTTGGATCATGTTTTTAAGAACAAATATTTCCACCCCTCCCATCTGAGGGGAAGCGTGCTGATGTTAGACAGGTAAATTAACCTGGCGTTAGGGCTGGAAAATGCCAGGAAAATGCTAGTTTTTACATGATGAAATTGCAAACTAACGTGCATTCCGTATTTTGAAAGTTACACATCTAGAAAACTTGATTGTTGACAAGTGAAATTTTGGGACTATGTCAACGATTAACTAATGAAACAAATACCAAAAAATTGTTTTTGGGTTGAATTTTCCATTATCGCCAGCCCAAAATAGATGGATTGTGTATGTGTTCCATTAAGAGGGTGAATGGGCAGGACAAAAGATTTAAGTTCCTTTGAATGGGGTATGGTAGTAGGTGCCAGGCGCACCGGTTTCAGTAAGTCAAGAACTGCAATGTTTTTTCACGCTCAACAGTTTCCTGTGTGTATCAAGATTATTATTTTTTATTTTTTATTTAACCTTTATTTAACTAGGCAAGTTAGTTAATAACAAATTCTTATTTTACAATGATGGCCTACCCCGGTTAAACCCTCTCCTAACCGGGACGATGCTGGGCCAATTGTGCGCTGCCCTATGGGACTCCCGATCACGGCCGGTTGTGATACAGCCCAGGATCGAACCAGGGTCTGTAGTGATGCCTAATGCACTGAGTTGCAGTGCCTTACACGCTGACCAAACCCCACTCGCACGTTGATTCTGTTCACCCATACCAGAAGCGATCATGACACGCAAGTTGAAATATCAAAACAAACTCTGAACCAATTATATTTCTTTGGGGACAGATCAAAAAACATTAAACCTTTATGGCAATTTAGCTAGCTAGCTTGATGTTGCTAGCTAATTTGTCCTGGGATATAAACATTGGGTTTTTATTTTACCTGAAATGCACAAGGTCCTCTACTCCGACAATTAATCCACAGATAAAACGGGAAACCGAATTTGTTTCTCGTCATCGCTCCTCCTTCCTTCAGGCTCTTTTTCTTCTTTGAACTTTATATGGTGGTTGGCAACCAACTTTACAGCATTACTACAACCGACCCGAGTGTGGACCTAAGTTCATCTTTCAATCACCCACGTGGGTATATGCTCCTAAAAACCAATGAGGAGAAGGCACGTGGGTATATGCTCCTAAAAACCAATGAGGAGATGGCACGTGGCTATATGCTCCTAAAAACCAATGAGGAGATGGCACGTGGGTATATGCTCCTAAAAACCAATGAGGAGATGGCACGTGGGTATATGCTCCTAAAAACCAATGAGGAGATGGGAGAGGCTGGACTTGCAGTGCGTTGAGCGTCACAAATAGAACCAATTTCTATTTTAGTGCCTGGCCATGCAGACGCTTGCTGTAGTGTGGTCAGCATGTTAGACCGCTGCGCCACTCAGGAGCCCTCTAGAATGGCCTACCACCCAAAAGACATCCAGCCAACTTGACAGAACTGTGGGAAGCATTGTCAACATGGGCCAGCATCCATGTGGAATGCTTTCGACACTTTGTCGAGTTCATGCCGTGAAAAATTGAGACTGTTCTGAGGGCAAAAGGTAGTGCAACTCAATAGTAGGAAGGTGTTCCTAATGTTTTGTACACTCAGTGTATAGTCTTGCGAGTGTGCATAGAGTCAGTGGAAGATAGGGTCAGTGCAGATAGTCCGGGTAACCATTTAATCAACTATTTAGCAGTCTTATGGCTATCTAGCAGTCTTATGACTTGGGGGTAGAAGCTCGCAGAGCCTGTTTGTCCGAGCGCCGATGCTCCGGTGCTGTTTGCCGGACGGTAGCAGAGTAAACAGTCTTTGGCGTGGGTGTAGAAGCTTGCTGAGCCTGCTTGTCCAAGAGCCGATGCTCCGGTGTCTATGGCGTGGGTGGCTGGTGTCTTGATGTAGAGGACCTGGAACATATCCCAGTCTGTAGTAGCAAAACAGTCTTGTAGCCTCAAGCCTGCTTCATTGGACCACTTCCATATTTATTGGATCAGTGGTACTTCCTGTTGGAGCTTTTGTTTGTAAACAGGAAACAGGAGAATAGAGTCATGGTCAGTTTTGCATAAGGAAGGACAAGGGAGGACTGTTTATGCATTTCTCTGGGTAGAATAAAAATGGTCTAGAGTTTTAGAACCTCTGGTTGGTAGACGTGAGGTAGACATGTTGGAAGACGTGTTGGTAGACGTGTTGGTAGACGTGTTGGTAGACGTGTTGGTAGACGTGAGGTAGACGTAGAGGTGAGGTAGACGTGTCGGTAGAGGTGAGGTAGACGTGTCGGTAGAGGTGAGGTAGACGTGAGGTAGACGTGTCGGTAGACGTGAGGTAGACGTGTTGGTAGAGGTGAGGTAGACGTGTTGGTAGAGGTGAGGTAGACGTGTTGGTAGAGGTGAGGTAGACGTGTTGGTAGAGGTGAGGTAGACGTGTTGGTAGAGGTGAGGTAGACGTGTTGGTAGAGGTGAGGTAGACGTGTTGGTAGAGGTGAGGTAGACGTGTTGGTAGAGGTGAGGTAGACGTGTTGGTAGAGGTGAGGTAGACGTGTTGGTAGAGGTGAGGTAGACGTGTTGGTAGAGGTGAGGTAGATGTGTTGGTAGAGGTGAGGTAGACGTGTTGGTAGAGGTGAGGTAGACGTGTTAGTAGACGTGTTGGTAGATGTGAGGTAGACGTGAGGTAGATGTGTAGGTAGACGTGAGGTAGACGTGTTGGTAGACGTGAGGTAGACGTGTTGGTAGACGTGAGGTAGACGTGTTGGTAGAAGTGAGGTAGACGTGAGGTAGACATGTTGGTAGATGTGTTGATAGAAGTGAGGTAGACGTGTTCGTAGAAGTGAGGTAGACGTGTTCGTAGAGGTGAGGTAGATGTGTTGGTAGAGGTGAGGTAGATGTGTTGGTAGAAGTGAGGTAGATGTGTTGGTAGACGTGAGGTAGATGTGTTGGTAGACGTGAGGTAGATGTGTTGGTAGACGTGAGGTAGATGTGTTGGTAGACGTGAGGTAGATGTGTTGGTAGACGTGAGGTAGATGTGTTGGTAGACGTGAGGTAGATGTGTTGGTAGACGTGAGGTAGACGTGTTGGTAGACGTGTTGGTAGAAGTGAGGTAGATGTGTTGGTAGAGGTGAGGTAGACGTGAGGTAGACGTGTTGGTAGACGTGAAGTAGACGTGTTGGTAGAGGTGAGGTAGACGTGTTGGTAGAGGTGAGGTAGACGTGTTGGTAGAGGTGAGGTAGACGTGTTGGTAGAGGTGAGGTAGACGTGTTGGTAGAGGTGAGGTAGACGTGTTGGTAGAGGTGAGGTAGACGTGTTGGTAGAGGTGAGGTAGACGTGTTGGTAGAGGTGAGGTAGACGTGTTGGTAGAGGTGAGGTAGACGTGTTGGTAGAGGTGAGGTAGACGTGCTGGTAGACGTGTTGGTAGAGGTGAGGTAGACGTGTTGGTAGAGGTGAGGTAGACGTGTTGGTAGAGGTGAGGTAGACGTGTTGGTAGAGGTGAGGTAGACGTGTTGGTAGAGGTGAGGTAGACGTGTTGGTAGAGGTGAGGTAGACGTGTTGGTAGAGGTGAGGTAGACGTGTTGGTAGAGGTGAGGTAGACGTGTTGGTAGAGGTGAGGTAGACGTGTTGGTAGAGGTGAGGTAGACGTGTTGGTAGAGGTGAGGTAGACGTGCTGGTAGACGTGTTGGTAGACGTGAGGTAGACGTGTTGGTAGAGGTGAGGTAGACGTGTTGGTAGAGGTGAGGTAGACGTGTTGGTAGAGGTGAGGTAGACGTGTTGGTAGAGGTGAGGTAGACGTGTTGGTAGAGGTGAGGTAGACGTGTTGGTAGAGGTGAGGTAGACGTGTTCGTAGAAGTGTTGGTAGACGTGTTCGTAGAAGTGTTGGTAGACGTGTTCGTAGAAGTGTTGGTAGACGTGTTCGTAGAAGTGTTGGTAGACGTGTTGGTAGAAGTGAGGTAGATGTGAGGTAGACATGTTGGTAGAGGTGAGGTAGACGTGTTAGTAGACGTGTTGGTAGATGTGAGGTAGACGTGAGGTAGATGTGTAGGTAGACGTGAGGTAGACGTGTTGGTAGACGTGAGGTAGACGTGTTGGTAGACGTGAGGTAGACGTGTTGGTAGAAGTGAGGTAGACGTGAGGTAGACATGTTGGTAGATGTGTTGGTAGAGGTGAGGTAGACGTGTTAGTAGACGTGTTGGTAGATGTGAGGTAGACGTGAGGTAGATGTGTAGGTAGACGTGAGGTAGACGTGTTGGTAGACGTGAGGTAGACGTGTTGGTAGACGTGAGGTAGACGTGTTGGTAGAAGTGAGGTAGACGTGAGGTAGACATGTTGGTAGATGTGTTGATAGAAGTGAGGTAGACGTGTTCGTAGAAGTGAGGTAGACGTGTTCGTAGAGGTGAGGTAGATGTGTTGGTAGAGGTGAGGTAGATGTGTTGGTAGACGTGAGGTAGATGTGTTGGTAGACGTGAGGTAGATGTGTTGGTAGACGTGAGGTAGATGTGTTGGTAGACGTGAGGTAGATGTGTTGGTAGACGTGAGGTAGATGTG
The DNA here is from genome assembly GCF_029448725.1 of Salvelinus fontinalis. Taxonomy (NCBI): domain Eukaryota; kingdom Metazoa; phylum Chordata; class Actinopteri; order Salmoniformes; family Salmonidae; genus Salvelinus; species Salvelinus fontinalis. Next base: position 2,465,388 of record NC_074678.1, on the reverse strand, counting down.
TTGGTAGACGTGAGGTAGATGTGTTGGTAGACGTGAGGTAGATGTGTTGGTAGACGTGAGGTAGACGTGTTGGTAGAGGTGAGGTAGACGTGTTGGTAGAGGTGAGGTAGACGTGTTGGTAGAGGTGAGGTAGACGTGTTGGTAGAGGTGAGGTAGACGTGCTGGTAGACGTGTTGGTAGACGTGAGGTAGACGTGTTGGTAGACGTGAGGTAGACATGTTGGTAGAGGTGAGGTAGACGTGTTCGTAGAAGTGTTGGTAGACATGTTGGTAGAAGTGAGGTAGATGTGAGGTAGACATGTTGGTAGAGGTGAGGTAGACGTGTTAGTAGACGTGTTGGTAGATGTGAGGTAGACGTGAGGTAGACGTGTAGGTAGACGTGTAGGTAGACGTGTAGGTAGACGTGTAGGTAGACGTGAGGTAGACGTGTTGGTAGACGTGAGGTAGACGTGTTGGTAGAAGTGAGGTAGACGTGAGGTAGATGTGAGGTAGACATGTTGGTAGATGTGTTGATAGAAGTGAGGTAGACGTGTTCGTAGAAGTGAAGTAGACGTGTTCGTAGAAGTGAAGTAGACGTGTTCGTAGAGGTGAGGTAGATGTGTTGGTAGACGTGAGGTAGATGTGTTGGTAGACGTGAGGTAGACATGTTGGTAGACGTGAGGTAGATGTGTTGGTAGACGTGAGGTAGACATGTTGGTAGAGGTGAGGTAGACGTGTTGGTAGAAGTGAGGTAGATGTGAGGTAGACATGTTGGTAGACGTGTTGGTAGACGTGTTGGTAGATGTGAGGTAGACGTGAGGTAGACGTGTTGGTAGACGTGTTGGTAGACGTGTTGGTAGACGTGTTGGTAGACGTGAGGTAGACGTGTTGGTAGAAGTGAGGTAGACGTGAGGTAGACATGTTGGTAGACGTGAGGTAGACGTGTTGGTAGACGTGTTGGTAGACGTGTTGGTAGACGTGTTGGTAGACGTGTTGGTAGACGTGAGGTAGACGTGTTGGTAGACGTGTTGGTAGACGTGTTGGTAGACGTGTTGGTAGACGTGTTGGTAGACGTGAGGTAGACGTGAGGTAGACATGTTGGTAGACGTGAGGTAGACGTGTTGGTAGAAGTGAGGTAGACGTGAGGTAGACGTGTTGGTAGACGTGTTGGTAGACGTGTTGGTAGACGTGTTGGTAGACGTGTTGGTAGACGTGTTGGTAGACGTGTTGGTAGATGTGAGGTAGATGTGTTGGTAGACGTGAGGTAGATGTGTTGGTAGAGGTGAGGTAGATGTGTTGGTAGACGTGAGGTAGATGTGTTGGTAGACGTGAGGTAGATGTGTTGGTAGACGTGAGGTAGATGTGTTGGTAGACGTGAGGTAGATGTGTTGGTAGACGTGAGGTAGACGTGTTGGTAGAGGTGAGGTAGACGTGTTGGTAGAGGTGAGGTAGACGTGTTGGTAGAGGTGAGGTAGACGTGCTGGTAGACGTGTTGGTAGACGTGAGGTAGACGTGTTGGTAGACGTGAGGTAGACATGTTGGTAGAGGTGAGGTAGACGTGTTCGTAGAAGTGTTGGTAGACATGTTGGTAGAAGTGAGGTAGATGTGAGGTAGACATGTTGGTAGAGGTGAGGTAGACGTGTTAGTAGACGTGTTGGTAGATGTGAGGTAGACGTGAGGTAGACGTGTAGGTAGACGTGTAGGTAGACGTGTAGGTAGACGTGTAGGTAGACGTGAGGTAGACGTGTTGGTAGACGTGAGGTAGACGTGTTGGTAGAAGTGAGGTAGACGTGAGGTAGATGTGAGGTAGACATGTTGGTAGATGTGTTGATAGAAGTGAGGTAGACGTGTTGGTAGACGTGTTGGTAGACGTGTTGGTAGACGTGAGGTAGACGTGTTGGTAGACGTGTTGGTAGACGTGTTGGTAGACGTGTTGGTAGACGTGTTGGTAGACGTGAGGTAGACATGTTGGTAGAAGTGAGGTAGACGTGAGGTAGACGTGAGGTAGACGTGTTGGTAGACGTGTTGGTAGACGTGTTGGTAGACGTGTTGGTAGACGTGTTGGTAGACGTGTTGGTAGACGTGAGGTAGACGTGCTGGTAGAAGTGAGGTATACGTGTTGGTAGAAGTGAGGTAGACGTGTTGGTAGAAGTGAGGTAGACGTGTTGGTAGATGTGTTGGTAGATGTGAGGTAGACGTGCTGGTAGACGTGTTGGTAGAAGTGAGGTAGACGTGTTGGTAGAAGTGAGGTAGACATGTTGGTAGAAGTGAGGTAGACGTCTTGGTAGAAGTGAGGTAGACGTGTTGGTAGAAGTGAGGTAGACGTGTTGGTAGAAGTGAGGTAGACGTGTTGGTAGAAGTGAGGTAGACGTGTTGGTTGATGTGAGGGAGAACGGTTTTAAGTCTCCCCCTGTTAAAGTTTCCACCCACCAGAAACGCTGCCTCTGGGTAAGCGGTTTGTTTGTTTATGGCCCCATACAGTTCCTGGAGTATCAAAGTGGTGTTGGCTTGTGGAGGGATGTAGACAGCCGTGATAACTACGGATTAGAACTCTCTTTGTAGATAAAAGAGGGTACAGCTTACCCTTGGTGTATTCTATATCAGGTGAGCTAACCCATGGTGTATTCTATATCAGGTGAGCTAACCCATGGTGTATTCTATATCAGGTGAGCTAACCCATGGTGTATTCTATATCAGGTGAGCTAACCCATGGTGTATTCTATATCAGGTGAGCTAACCCATGGTGTATTCTATATCAGGTGAGCTAACCCATGGTGTATTCTATATCAGGTGAGCTAACCCATGGTGTATTCTATATCAGGTGAGCTAACCCATGGTGTATTCTATATCAGGTGAGCTAACCCATGGTGTATTCTATATCAGGTGAGCTAACCCATGGTGTATTCTATATCAGGTGAGCTAACCCATGGTGTATTCTATATCAGGTGAGCTAACCCATGGTGTATTCTATATCAGGTGAGCTAACCCATGGTGTATTCTATATCAGGTGAGCTAACCCATGGTGTATTCTATATCAGGTGAGCTAACCCATGGTGTATTCTATATCAGGTGAGCTAACCCATGGTGTATTCTATATCAGGTGAGCTAACCCATGGTGTATTCTATATCAGGTGAGCTAACCCATGGTGTATTCTATATCAGGTGAGCTAACCCATGGTGTATTCTATATCAGGTGAGCTAACCCATGGTGTATTCTATATCAGGTGAGCTAACCCATGGTGTATTCTATATCAGGTGAGCTAACCCATGGTGTATTCTATATCAGGTGAGCTAACCCATGGTGTATTCTATATCAGGTGAGCTAACCCATGGTGTATTCTATATCAGGTGAGCTAACCCATGGTGTATTCTATATCAGGTGAGCTAACCCATGGTGTATTCTATATCAGGTGAGCTAACCCATGGTGTATTCTATATCAGGTGAGCTAACCCATGGTGTATTCTATATCAGGTGAGCTAACCCATGGTGTATTCTATATCAGGTGAGCTAACCCATGGTGTATTCTATATCAGGTGAGCTAACCCATGGTGTATTCTATATCAGGTGAGCTAAAGCTCGAGATTTCCTTGACACTGGAAGCAACACACCAGTTGTTGTTTATGAAGAGGCACACTCCCGCTATTGTAGAGGCCGTCTTCGTCCGATCGTGCCGATGCATGGAGAAACCGAGTTCTACGTACATATCAAATCTAATTTTATTTGTCACATACGCGTGTTTAGCATGTTATTGCGGGTGTAGCGAAATGCATGTAGAAATGCTTATAGTAATCCAGCCACGTTTCTGCAACACATATAATATTGCTCTCTGATAGGAGACTCGCGAGTGAAGCTCGTCCATCTTATTCTCCGGTGACTGAACATTTGCCAATAGAATGCAGGGGAGTGCCGCAGGGGAGTGGCGGTCGATTTTCTCTTTGTTCCAGTCTCGCCAGGATGCCGGCCCACTTGCCACGTCTACGCCTGCAGCGTTTTGATAGCCAATGAAACAAAGGTCCGGTATGAACAAAGGAACAGCTGAGTCGGAGTTAAAGTGGGATTTGAAGTTAAATTGAGGTTTGTAACTGTCGATCTGATGTCCAGAAGTGCTTGGTGGTCACGTGATAATAGTAGGAACTTTCTGTACAAAAAAAAGTAAAGATAAACACGAAAAAGTCACTAAAGTCGGTTTGGAACTCGTAGGATGTGGCGCTTCTCCGTCGGAACCATCTTTCTTCTTTCTTAGAGAATATGGAACTGCATCTTGCACAACTCTATACAAATAAGAGAAAGTACTGTACTTCAGCTTGTAGGCTGTGTGTAACTGTTAAAGTAAAATTAGGTCTGTTTGAATGGGTTTACAATAACCTGCACCGTTCCTTCCTCCCTTCGTAATCACTGATCTGACACAATAGGGATGGGTGTGAGACAGGCTTCCAGTAAGTACCTTTCACCTATCCGCCGGGGATGTCAGATCATTGATAACTTTCAGGAAGGACGGAAAGGAACGACGCATGTTAAACGTTTACGGACAGACGCCCTTCTCTGTCAGAGTTACACATGCCAGGTCAGGTGCTTGGTCACATGCCAGGTCAAGTTCTTGGTCACTTGCCAGTTCAAGTGGTCTTATTTGGTCTTATTTGCAAATGGGTGCACAAGACCTGGTGCAGTGAAGTAAACAATGCCTCTATCAGGCCATAAGTCAAACAAAAGCTACTTCATGAAGTCCAGTGCCTGGGACAGGAGAGTACTGTATCAACCGCCCTCGGAAGTATCATGGAAAGTCAACACACACATCTATATACTGCTCATTAAGAGTTGAGGCTTATACATATTTAGAACAGTTATTGGAACAATAATAATGGATACATGCTTATAAATTATTATAAACAAATCAATTAGACTGAATAAGAAATATTGTAGCTCTCACCATATATCATTGCAACCCTTTTTGATGCTTTATAAACTTATTAAAAAAACAGAAACACCCCTTTTTCAGGAGCTTGTCTTTTCAAAGATAATTCATAAAAATCCAAATAACTTCACAGATCTTCATTGTAAAGGGTTTAAACACTGTTTCCCATGCTTGTTCAATGAACCATAAACAATGAATGAACATGCACCTGTGGAACGGTCGTTAAGACACTAACAGCTTACAGACGGTAGGCAATTAAGGTCACAGTTATGAAAACTCAGGACACTAAAGCGGTCTTTCTCCTTACTCTGAAAAACACCAAAAGAAAGATGCCCAGGCTCCCTGCTCATCTGCGTGAATGTGCCTTAGGCACGCTGCAAGGAGGCATGAGGACTGCAGATGTGGCCAGGGCAATAAATTGCAATGTCCATACTGTGAGACGCCTAAGACAGCGCTACAGGGAGACAGGATGAACAACTGATCGTCCTCGCAGTGGCAGACCACGTGTAACAACACCTGCACACAATCGGTACATCTGAACATCACACCTGCAGGACAGGTACAGGGTGGCAACAACAACTGCCTGAGTTACATCAGGAACGCACAATCCCTCCATCAGTGCTCAGACTGTCCGCAATAGGCTGAGAGAGGATGGACTGGGGGCTTGTAGGCCTGTCGTAAGGCAGGTCCTCACCAGACATCACCGGCAACAACGCCGCCTATGGGCACAAACCCGACAGGACTGGCAAAAGTGCTCTTCACTGACGAGTCGTTTTTGTCTCACTAGTGTTGATGGTCGGATTCTCGTTTATCGTCGAAGGAATGAGCGTTACACCGAGGCCTGTATTCTGGAGTGGGATCGATTTGGAGGTGGAGGGTCTGTCGTGGTCTGGGGCGGTGTGTCACAGCATCGTCGGACTGAGCTTGTTGTCATTGCAGGGAATCTCAATGCTGTGCGTTACAGGGAAGACATCCTCCTCCCTCATGTGGTACCCTTCCTGCAGGCTCATCCTGACATTACCCTCCAGCATGACAATGCCACCAGCCATTCTGCTCATTCTGTGCGTGATTTCCTGCAAGACAGGAATGTCAGTGTTCTGCCATGGCCAGCGAAGAGCCCGGATCTCAATCCCATTGAGCACGTCCGGGATCTGTTGGATCGGAGGGTAAGGGCTAGGGCCATTCCCCCCAGAAATGTCCGGGAACTTGCAGATGCCTTGGTGGAAGAGTGGGCTAACATCTCACAGCAAAAACTGGCAAATATGGTGCAGTCCATGAGGAGGAGATGCACTGCAGTACTTAATGCAGCTCGTGGCCACACCAGATTGTCACGATCGTCTTCTTGAGAAAGAGAGGACCAAGGCGCAGCGCGTGAAAAATACATCTTCTTTAATGAAGGAAAAAACAAACACTTACAAAATGAACAAAACAAACGATCGTGAAGCTAAACAGAACTAAGTGCACACATGCAACATAGAACATAGACAATTACCCACAAAACCCAAATGCCTATGGCTGCCTTAAATATGGCTCTCAATCAGAGACAATAAACCACAGCTGTCTCTAATTGAGAACCAATCTAGGCAGCCATAGACATACAAACACCTAGACAAGACACTGACCCATTAAACGTACAAACCCCTAGACAAACCAAAACACATACATTCCCCATGTCACACCCTGACCTAACTAAAATAATAAAGGAAACAAAGAATACTAAGGCCAGGGCGTGACACAGATATTGACTGTTACTTTTTTGACCCCCCCCCCCCTTTGTTCAGGGACACATTATTCCATTTCTGTTTGTCACATGTCTGTGGAACTTGTTCAGTTTATGTCTCAGTTGTTGAATCTTGTTAGGTTCATACAAATATTTACACATGTTAAGTTTGCTGAAAATAAACACAGTTGACAGTGAGAGGACGTTTTTTGTTGTTGCTGAGTTTATGTAATGTTGATAAAACTAAAAGTCCTGCTTCATAAACAGAGGAATGCTAGCCTCAAGACTTTCCCGACCTTGCTAGTTTATGTTATATGGTGCTCTGCTGTAATATCGTAGCCACTTCCACTGAGCCTTGAGGTGAAACCTTAAATCCCTTCTAACTCAACAGTGAACTTCTCTTCCCCTCCTATTATTAAGGAAATCCGGAGTCTGTCTCTTCCATTTGTCCAGTGGTTTCGGTGACTTGTGATCAGTTATATTCTTGTACTTCATTGTCGTTTTCCCCTTTAAGTGGATCAGAAACCATAGGAAGGTCATGGCTGATATGTTCTTGGTTGTATGTGACAAGAAACTAAGGCCATGTCTAAGGTCATAGAAACTAAAGTCAAAACGAAGGTAATTTTTTGTACATAGAGCAGAGTTATTCAGGTATTCGGAGTATTTTTGGTAGAAAGAACAGAGGTATTCAGGTATTCAGAATTGTTGGTACATAGTGCAGATGTATTCAGAGTGTTTTTGGTATTCAGAGGTTTTCAGGTATTCAGAGGGCTTTTGGTACATAGAGCAGATGTATTCAGGTTTTCAGAGTGTCTACCATGTTATATTTACATTTTACATTACATTCATTGTTGAGTTTATATTGAATGTTATTGTTCTACCTTAGGTATTCGGAGCATCTGGCTAGCCGTCCCTCGGACCAGCCCTCCCAGGGGGCCAGTTCCAGCCCCTCTGAGGAGGCAGGGGGGGTCCGGAAGCCCTCTGCCAACAGGGGGAAGAGGCGCCGGCGCAACCCTGAGCTGGATGAATCTCAGTACGAAACAGAGTACACCACGGGAGGAGAGACTGGCAACGAACTGGACCCAGAGGAGTGGGAGAGGTGAGACACACAGGGAGGCATGAACATACACATACACACGTACAAATGTATTACACACATGACTAACTCGCTTTTGATTAAAGCATCTGCTAAATGGCATATATTATACATTATTATATCACACAAATTGGCAGGCACGTTCACGCACACACACACATGCGCGCGCAGGCAGGCATATTCACACACACACACACACACACACACACACACACACACACACACACACACACACACACACACACACACACACACACACACACACACACACACACACACACGTTCACACTCACTCACACACACACACACATACACACACACACACATACACACACACACACACACACACACACACACACACACACACACACACACACACACACATACACACACATACACACACACACACACACACATACACACACACACACATACACACACACACACACACACACACACACACACACATACACACACACACACACACACACACACACACATACACACACACACACATACACACACACACACACACACACACACACACACACGTTCACACTCACTCACACACACTTGCAACAATGCAATGGTAGTGTGGGAGGTTAGACACACATGGCAAGCACTCATACACACGTAATCACACACACACACAAACACTAGAGCCATATTAGTCTGAGATTTTACACACGCGCGCACACACACACACCCAGTACACACTTAGAAAAAAAGGTGTTATCGAGAACTTGAATAACCCTTTTTGAATAACCCTTTTTGTTTCCAGGTAGAACACTTTCGGTTCCAGGTAGAACCCTTTTGGGTTCCATGTAGAACCCTTTCCACAGAGGGTTCTACATGGAACCCAAAAGAGTTCTACATGGGACCCAAAAGGGTTCTACCAGAAACCAAAATGCGTTCTACCTGGAACCAAAAAGTGTTCTCCTATGGGGACAGCTGAAGAACCGCTTTGGAACCCTTTTTTCTAACAGTATAGCAGTCTGGACTGGTCTTGTTTGGTCCAGTACAGTAACTAATCTCTACTGGCATGCCATTCCACATGAGGTTGTAATTGAAAATAATGAGAGAATTGGGCCAAAGGTTTAAGGTGTGGGGGTCAGTTGTGAGTAGGTCGTTAGTGAGAGAGCTGCATCCACCTCCCCTATGCCTTTCCTCTCCTTGAGACTGAGAGGGCCCTGGTGAGAGAATTGGGATCTTAAAACCATTGTTTGACTGGTGTAAAACAGAAGATATGAAGCCCTGGCTTGCTGTACTGTGTATTACAGGAGCACTTAATTCCTGTAATGGTCGAGAAGTGACCAAAAAGAAAGCGGAGCTTCTCGTTGAAATATGCTGAGTGTACAGCAAGACAGAATATGACCCTAATACTGTTGATCATAGTACATTTGAATTATATTGATCAAATTCACTATATGACCAAAAGTATGTGGACAATTACACGTCTAACATCTCATTACAAAATCATGGGCATTAATATGGAGTTGGTCCCGTCTTTGCTGCTGTAACAGCCTCCACTCTTATGGGAAGGCTTTCCACTAGATGTTGGAACATTACTGCTATAACAGCCTCCACTCTTCTAGGAAGGCTTTCCACTAGATGTTGGAACATTGCTGCTATAACAGTCTCCACTCTTCTAGGAAGGCTTTCCACTAGATGTTGGAACATTGCTGAGGGGACTTACTTGCATTCAGCCACAAGAGCATTAGTGATGTCGAGCACTGATGTTGGGCGATTAGGTCTGGCTCGCAGTTGGTGTTCCAATTCATCCCAAAAGTGCTTGATGGGGTTGAGGTCAGGGCTCTGTGCAGTGCAGTCAAGTTCTTCCAAACTGATCTCGACAAACCATTTCTGTATGGACCTCGCTTTGTGCACAGGGCATTGTCATGCTGAAACAGGAAAGGGCCTTCCCTAAATTGTTGCCACAAAGTTGGAAGCACAGAATTGTCCAGAATGTCATTGTATGCTGTAGTGTAAACATTTCCCTTCACTAGAACTAAGGGGCCTAGCCCAAACCATGAAAAACAGCCCCAGACAATTCTTCTTCTTCCACCAAACTTAACAGTTGGCACTTGGGGCAGGTAGCGTTCTCCTGGCATCCGGCAAACCCAGATTTGTCCATCAGACTGCCAGATGGTGAAGCGTGATTCATCACTCCAGAGAGCGCGTTTCCACTGCTCCAGAGTCCAATGGTGGCTAGCTTTACACCACTCCAGCCGACGCTCGGCATTGCACATGGTGATCTTAGGCTTGTGTGCGGCTACTCAGCCATGGAAACCCATTTCATGAAGCTCCCGACAAACAGTTATTGTGCTGACGTTGCTTCCAGAGGCAGTTTGGAACTCGGTAGTGAGTGTTGTAACTGAGGACAGACGATTTTTACACGCTACGCTCTTCAGCACTCGGTGGTCCCGTTCTATGAGCTTGTGTGGCCTACCACTTTATGGCTGAGCCGTTGGTGCTCCTAGACGTTTCCATTGCACAATAACAGCACTTACAATTGACTGGGGCACCTCTAGCAGGGCAGAAATTTGACGAACTGACTTGTTGGAAAGGTGGCATCCTATGACGGTGCCACGTTAAAAGTCACTGAGCTCTTCAGTAAGGCAATTCTACTGCCAGTGTTTGTCTATGGAGATTGCATGCTTAATTTTATACACCTGTCAGCAACAGGTGTGGCTGAAATAGCCAAATCCACTAAGTTGAGGGGGGGTCCACATACTGTTGTGTATATACAGTTGAAGTCGGAGTCATTAAAACTCGTTTTTCAACCACTCCACAAATTTCTTGTTAAACAAACTATAGTTTTGGCAAGTCGGTTAGGACATATACTTTGTGCATGACACAAATAATTTTTCCAACAATTGTTTACAGACAGATTATTTCACGTATAATTCATTGTATCACAATTCCAGTGGGTCAGAAGTTACATACACTAAATTGACTGTGCCTTTAAACAGCTTGGAAAATTGAAAATTATGTCATGGCTTTAGAAGCTTCTGATAGCCTAATTGACATAATTTGAGTCAATTGGAGGTGCACCTGTGGATGTATTTCAAGGCCTACCTTCAAACTCATTGTCTCTTTGCTTGACATCATGGGAAAATCAAAAGAAATTAGCCAAGACCTCAGAAAAAAAATTGTAGACCTCCACAAGTCTGATTCATCCATTGGAGCAATTTCCAAATTCCTGAAGGTACCACGTTCATCTGTACAAACAATAGTACGCAAGTATAAACACCATGGGACCACACAGCCGTCATACCGCTCAGGAAGAAGAGGCGTTCTGTCTCCTAGAGATGAACGTACTTTAGTGCGAAAAGTACAAATCAATCACAGAACAACAGCAAAGACCCATGTGAAGATGCTGGAGGAAACAGGTACAAAGTATCTATATCCACAGTAAAACGAGTCCTATATCGACATAACCTGAAAAGTCTCTCAGCAAGGAAGCTCCAAAACCTCCAAAACCTGCTCCAAAACCGGCAGAAAAAAGACAGACTACGGTTTGCAACTGCACATGGGAACAAAGATGATACTTTTTGGAGAAATGTCCTCTGGTCTGATGAAACAAAACTAGAACTGTTTGGCCATAATGACCATTGTTATGTTTGGAGGAATAATGGGGATGCTTGCAAGCTGAAGAACACCATCCCAACCGTGAAGCACGGGGGTGGCAGCATCATGTTGTGGGGGTGCTTTGCTGCAGAAGGGACTGGTGCACTTCACAAAATAGATGGCATCATGAGGCAGGAAAATGATCTAGATATATTGAAGCAACATCTCAAGACATCAGTCAGGAAGTTAAAACTTGGTCGCAAATGGGTTTTCAAAATGGACAATGACCCCAAGCATACTTCAAAAATTGTGTCAAAATGGCTTAAGTTCAACAAAGTCAAGGTATTGGAGTGGCCATCACAAAGCCCTAACCTCAATCCCGTAAAAAATGTGTGAGCAGTACTGAAAAGGCGTGTGCGAGCAAGGCGTACAAACCTGACTCAGTTACACCAGCTCTGTCAGGAGGAATGGGACAAAATTCACCCAACTTATTGTGGGAAGCTTGTGGAAGGCTACCCTAAACGTTTGACTCAAGTTAAACAATTGAAAAGCAATGCTACCAAATACTAATTGAGTGTATGGAAACTTCTGACCCACTGGGAATGTGATGAAAGAAATAAAAGCTGAAATAAATAATTCTCTCTACTATTATTCTGACATTTCACATTCTTAAAATAAAGTGGTGATCTTAACTGACTTAAGACAGGGAATTTTTACTAGGATTAAATGTCAGGAATTGTGAAAAACTGATTTTACATGTATTTGGCTAAAGTGTATGTAAACTTCTGACTTCAACTGTATAGTGTATGTGTAAACAATGTCTAACAATATTCTCTGACTTCGTCTATCTCTCTCTCTCTCTCCCCCCTCAGCGTCTACCCAGAGATAACGTCAGACAGCCAGCGGCAGGAGTACAAGAGGGAGTTTGATGCCGACCTGAGGGAGTACAAACACTTGTGTGCTGAGATGGATGACATCAGTGACCAGATGAACAAACTCAGCAGGCAGCTGGACACACTGGACGAGACCTCCGCCCAGTACCAGGTGGGAGACCAGTGGAGGCTTGTGTCAATGTAGTATTTACATATATTTTTTTTAAATGTTATGTTATTATTTTTGAGAGTACAGCGGGAATTGTGGAGAGAGAGACAGACAGTAGGGTCATAGAGAGAGGGTGGAGACAGACAGTAGGGTCATAGAGAGAGGGTGGAGACAGACAGTAGGGTCATAGAGAGAGGGTGGAGACAGACAGTAGGGTCATAGAGAAAGGGTGGAGACAGACAGTAGGGTCATAGAGAGAGGGTGGAGACAGACAGTAGGGTCATAGAGAGAGGGTGGAGACAGACAGTAGGGTCATAGAGAGAGGGTGGAGACAGACAGTAGGGTCATAGAGAGAGGGTGGAGACAGACAGTAGGGTCATAGAGAGAGGGTGGAGACAGACAGTAGGGTCATAGAGAGAGGGTGGAGACAGACAGTAGGGTCATAGAGAGAGGGTGGAGACAGACAGTAGGGTCATAGAGAGAGGGTGGAGACAGACAGTAGGGTCATAGAGATAGGGTGGAGACAGACAGTAGGGTCATAGAGAGAGGGTGGAGACAGACAGTAGGGTCATAGAGAGAGGGTGGAGACAGACAGTAGGGTCATAGAGAGAGGGTGAAGACAGACAGTAGGGTCATAGAGAGAGGGTGGAGACAGACAGTAGGGTCATGGACAGACAGTAGGGTCATGGACAGACAGTAGGGTCATGGACAGACAGTAGGGTCATGGACAGACAGTAGGGTCATAGACAGACAGTAGGGTCATAGACAGTAGGGTCATACACAGACAGTAGGGTCATAGACAGACAGAAGGGTCATAGACAGACAGTAGGGTCATAGACAGACAGTAGGGTCATAGACAGACAGTAGGGTCATAGACAGACAGTAGGGTCATAGACAGACAGTAGGGTCATAGACAGTAGGGTCATGGACAGACAGTAGGGTCATAGACAGACAGTAGGGTCATAGACAGACAGTAGGGTCATAGACATACAGTAGGGTCATAGACAGACAGTAGGGTCATAGAGAGAGGGTGGAGACAGACAGTAGGGTCATAGAGAGAGGGTGGAGACAGACAGTAGGGTCATAGAGAGAGGGTGGAGACAGACAGTAGGGTCATAGACAGACAGTAGGGTCATAGACAGACAGTAGGGTCATAGACAGACAGTAGGGTCATAGACAGACAGTAGGGTCATAGACAGACAGAAGGGTCATAGACAGACAGTAGGGTCATAGACAGACAGTAGGGTCATAGACAGACAGTAGGGTCATAGACAGTAGGGTCATAGAGAGAGGGTGGAGACAGACAGTAGGGTCATAGAGAGAGGGTGGAGACAGACAGTAGGGTGATAGAGAGAGGGTGGAGACAGACAGTAGGGTCATAGAGAGAGGGTGGAGACAGACAGTAGGGTCATGAACAGAGAGAAGGGTCATACACAGACAGTAGGGTCATAGACAGACAGTAGGGTCATAGACAGACAGTAGGGTCATAGACAGACAGTAGGGTCATAGACAGACAGTAAGGTCATAGACAGACAGTAGGGTCATAGACAGACAGTAGGGTCATAGACAGACAGTAGGGTCATAGACAGACAGTAGGGTCATGGACAGACAGTAGGGTTATGGACAGACAGTAGGGTCATACACAGACAGGAGGGTCATAGACAGACATTAGGGTCATAGACAGACAGGTGGGTCATAGACAGACAGTAGGGTCATAGACAGACAGGTGGGTCATACACAGACAGTAGGGTCATGGACAGACAGTAGGGTCATACACAGACAGGTGGGTCATACACAGACAGTAGGGTCATAGACAGACAGTAGGGTCATAGACAGTAGGGTCATAGAGAGAGGGTGGAGACAGACAGTAGGGTCATAGAGAGAGGGTGGAGACAGACAGTAGGGTCATAGAGAGAGGGTGGAGACAGACAGTAGGGTCATAGACAGTAGGGTCATGAACAGACAGTAGGGTCATAGACAGTAGGGTCATAGACAGTAGGGTCATAGACAGTAGGGTCATAGACAGTAGGGTCATAGACAGACAGTAGGGTCATAGACAGACAGTAGGGTCATACACAGACAGTAGGGTCATACACAGACAGTAGGGTCATAGAGAGAGGGTGGAGACAGACAGTAGGGTCATACACAGACAGTAGGGTCATACACAGACAGTAGGGTCATACACAGACAGTAGGGTCATAGACAGACAGTAGGGTCATACACAGACAGTAGGGTCATACACAGACAGTAGGGTCATACACAGACAGTAGGGTCATAGAGAGAGGGTGGAGACAGACAGTAGGGTCATACACAGACAGTAGGGGTGGAGACAGACAGTAGGGCCATAGACAGTATGGTCATAGACAGACAGTAGGGTCATAGACAGACAGTAGGGTCATAGACAGACAGTAGGGTCATAGACAGACAGTAGGGTCATAGACAGACAGTATGGTCATAGAGAGACAGCAGGGTCATAGACTGAGGGTGGAGACAGACAGAGGGTGGAGGTGGGGCTACAACCCCTGTCGCCAGGGGCCATATGTGTGTCCGGATGGTGGAGGCTGGTGTCAATTTAAATGGGAGGACAAGCTCAATACTATGAGCTCTCCTTCCTTCACCAGCCTCCACTGAGATACACACTTAGAACCAGGGAGAAATACTTATTATTCTCCTCATTCTTTACTTCAGGTTGTGGCAGAGGAATATAATCGACTGAAAGACGTTAAGAGGGTGAGCAGACATTTCTATGAAATCCCATACATTATAAAGAATGAACCTTTATCACCCCATGATGGAGAATAGACGATGAAACAAATGATCTGTTTTCTCTCTGCTCCTCCCCAGACACCAGACTACCAGGCTAAGAAGCTGGAGTGTCGCAAGTTGAGACACAAACTGTTCCATGTCAAACGTGTGGTCAAGGCCTACGACAAGAGCCTTTCTTAAAGCCGCGCTCTCCCTCCAACCCTGTCCACCCTCTCCTATGTCGTCATGACAACACCACACTCCTGGACTAAGACTATGCAGAAACACTAAGATTATGTAGAATGTTGAAAACCAAAGCTCCCTTCTTGGCATTTACACACACACACACACACACACACACACACACACACACACACACACACACACACACACACACACACACACGACATGGTTATGTGATTCCTTCTGCCTCGATTAATTTCAGACCAGTTCTCTACTCTATGTGGATTGCTTCACAGACACTATCGTGCACTGTGGCGTTGAAAGACTATATTCATAATACTTCACACGTAACACATAGCCCACTAGCACTGCCATATTCCTAACTGTGCCTAGTAAGTAACATTGTTGTACATGCTTGCCTTGAAACACTGCAGCCTATTTGACTGGATGGGTGTGGTTATAAAAGGTCACTTCAATGTCGTTTCACCTGAGGTGGTCTGTGATAAAGGCATTGGGCCTTTGCTGGTTCCTGTTTGCATTGTTTTATCTCCACAGATAAGGCAGTATCACTGAGTGTGGAAAAGGGCGAGTCATGCACCTAACCTACTAGAACAAACCCGTGCTGTGTGCTTCAAGCACTCCACAAAAGAAAGCTACAACACCCACTCTTTTCTCTTACAAAGGACTGAATTCTACCTTATATTATGACATTTGGAGGACCTGCAGTATGTGAACACTCTCGGAGCTGCGTTCGTAAATTCGGTCTGGCTATCAACCCCGATTTCAGAGCACTCTAGTCTGTGTGCCAGAGCGCAAACAACTGACAACTGTTGAACATGGCTGGTGTCAGTAAACGTCGGTAAAAAAGGCGTAATTAAATTGTTGCCAGTAGCACAGTTAGTCACCAACTGGGTAACATGAAAACAGCCTAACCAGCTCTGCCAGGGCGAGTCAAGTGGTCAGAGTGAGCTGTTCTCTCATACGTGTCTGGAAGTAGCTAGCAAGCTAGCCAACGTTAGCCAGTTAGTTTGGGAGCTTGACCGCCATTGCGAGGTCAGAATACACGGAACAACCGTAGTCCTCGGCCACAGCGTCCAGTGTGCTTCTCTGAACGCTCCGACGAGAGCGAAACGCTCAGAATGTACGAACTGACACTCTTGACAACACCGCACTCTGAACGTACTCGGGCATTCCAGATTGAATTTACGAACACACCCTCTGTGGTGTATTGCCATGACAACCTCAATGTTATGTTTGAGAAAAGTAGGGCTATGTTTGCAACATTGTCAGTGAAATTAGTATTGTACTGTGTCTGCAGATAATTTCCAATATCACCATCTAGACTTCTTCTAAATATGTTGTCCATTGTGATTAACTGTATATTTTGTATATATTTTGGAGTTAAACAGGATTTAAATGGTGAAGTATTTACTAATAACACAGGATCAAGAGGAACAAAACGCTTTGTATTTGTCCTAGGCATTCTTCATGTTAGGAGCCGTCTATCTGAATTCATACCACGTTAACGAGCCAGTCAGAACTAGGAAACGCGGACATTTCCGACTTGCTAACTGGTTGAACGTGGCACGTGTATAACTTCAACCAGTTAGCAAGTCGGACATTTCTGAGTTTCCTAGTTCCGATGAGTACATGAACGCGGCGATATAGTGACATTTTGTACTTACTGAAGAGACAAATGAACTGTTGTCCAGGGTGTTTTCTCAGTGGTCATTCACAATGCACTGATGCTATGCACATATTAACCAATGACAGGTGCAGTATTTTACGAACAATATTTGTCTCATCATGTGCTCTTTAAACACTGTGGGAAGCATGCATCAATGTGGGAAATACAGTATATCAATAAGCTCAACTCTGATTTGATTTCTCTGCTGTGATATAATGATTATGATTATGTGTTGTTGTCACTGCTCCGCTAATACACACCTTCTGCAAGGGAATGCTTCTCAATGTCAGTTCAATTATTTACAGCTATTTGGATTATTTGTTATTCATTTCTATTTTCTGTGATTGAACTGAGGTTTTTGAAGAACAGATTTTTGTCTTCTCCCTGTTTGAGTCCTTTATTTTTATATGCATTTATTTCCTTTCATGTTACTGTAAAATCTCTTGTAAAAAGGCATAATTTCTAAAACGTATTGATTGCCATGAAAAAAATAAACTTCTGTAATTCTGTAACAACGGTAATGTAACAAATACAGTGTCTAGGATCCCTTTCCTTTCTCCTACTGCCATCTAATACCATACTGCTGTTCAAGTTACCAGCTTGTTAGCCAGCTAAACATGACTGGACTAGGCTGTTTATTATCAAACAAATATCTAGCAGCCTGCAAGTAGAAGGGGAAACATTCAGGTCTAGCTCCGGTAATACAGTATATCATAGCTTTTGAATGGTTTTCTGCATGGTAAAGTCTGCATAATCAGACATGCTCATGGTTCTCACAGGTAAGGTGCAATTGAGCGGTCGCTACCTCACTCTTCAGTGAAGAGGAAATTCAGCAAATCTTGGAGGACAGCGGGGGAGAATCTCAATTGGATTTTCCTCGACACCTTGCAACCTCTTCTCTGTCCTCTTCTAGCCTCCTTTTGAAAGATACTTACATATTTTTCAATTATCGATCAGATTTTCACAACTCATTTACCAATCACATGTCTTGTCTTCCGATTTACTTTTTCACCTGTAAACCTCTGGTGAAGACAAAGGCTCCCGATGCGTTGTTATCAACTTACACTTTCCTCAAAGAGTTGCTGAATTACTTCTTCAGTCTCACAGGTGAGGTGAAATGATACAATGCATCCACTTTGCTGGCGATGTTTTTTGCTCAAATAATTATACAATTATAACAACAGCCGGAGTGAACCAGACGTGAACCAATAACTTTAACAACTCTCTTTAGTAGGAATACGATACCCTACAGCAGTGGTTCCCAACCAGGGGTACTAGGACCTGGGGGTACCTGGCCTATCCACAGGGAGTACCTGGCCTATCCACAGGGGGTACTAGGATCTGGGGGTACTTGGCCCAGTAACAGTAAAAGGTCTGGAACCAGTCCCCTACAGTAATGTAGTTCCTGATAAAGATCAACAGTGTAGGACTACCTCATGTTTGCCCAATAAGGGGGCTGTGCAGAGAACACAATCAGACAGCGTTCTTCCGACACGGTCGCCCTGTTTCTAGACAACTTTGATGTGTTATTTCTTACATTATTCTTCCATTTATTTTCTCAGAACGTTTCCATGTGTTTATTGTTTTTTGTATTGCTAGGTATTACTGCACTGTTGAAGCTGCACTGTTGAAGCTAGCATTACTGCAACTGCGATAACATCTGCAAATCTGTGTACGTGACCAATAAACTTTAATTTGATTTTGATTTGATATCAGCTCTTGTCTAATCAAGCCAGTTTTCAAGCCTTCTAAGGACTTTAAGGCTTGTAATCTTCTAATTTTCCATAGATATAACATGCTTTCATGTTTTAAAAGCCTTATCTAGAATGTTCAAACATTTTAAGTGTTATTCCCAAATCTCACTCATGTCTGACAGTTTGCAACAGTCCCATGCTCACGCCCCATACATCAGAAGGTAAACTGTTACTGCCCTCTGGTGGTGGTCTGAAATCTTGTTAATAGACCCCTTTTTGTGTTGCAAACATTGCTGCACGAGGACGATGCGCAAAAGTTGGTGTCAGAACAAATGGAGTTATTGTAGATACCAGCAAATAAAGCCTCTATTTACATGTTCTTATGAGTACATTTCACACTACTATTGGATTATAATATGATTTTAAGGCTCTTATGAATGTCCTGCTTAATATAATGTTTGTGTCATTGCAAATCAACTGCATTATACTTTAAAAAAAACACTTAAACTTCAACCAGTAAAATGTCTCTTTAGCTAGCTTTTGCTACAGCCAATGTCAATGAGCGTTAGCATTCTAGCTAACAACTGTCGCATCCAAAATAGTGATTTTGCAAAGATCACAACCAAATATAATCTTAGCGATTGTTCAAGCAAGAATCAGAACATCATTGTAACATCAAAAGTTATTTTATTTAGAAATAATAAAAAAGAATGGGCTATGTTTCATGGGCGCAGACGGCGATGGCTTTCTTACTGCCGCCAAGAGTTTGCGCATCTGTGGGTGATGTCAGTGTGTACAGGACAAGGATCTATTGGATAAAGTATTTTATGATTTGGTGCTCAGGACCATGTTTCATTTTTTCTCTTCACCCCCATAGAGATCCCATATTTACAAAAGTATACTAATTGTCCAGATGGTGGCGCTATAACAAGCGATTGATAACGCACGTTTTAAAAGGTTACGTCCCTAATCCCGTTTGACCTAAAATCATGAAATTCGGTACATAGTTCCCTCTCTTCACAAGGAACAATTTGGCCTTAGGCACCTATACCTACAAGGTCAGCAATTATGAATTTTCCTCCATTTTGAATGTTGGGGAAGAACACTAAAAATGCTACTCCTCTGGCACCGAATGACTGATCTGCATGAAAGTTGATATGTGTCAACAATGGACAAAAGGTCTCTCAACACACTATTTTTCAGAGGAGTACTTAAAACAACATGGCTGCTATCGACCAATAAACATTCATGTGGGCATGGTCTGGCACAAATGCATATAAATCTGTCAAAGATGTTCATATTGTAACAAAACTTGGCACACATGTTGCAAACCCTGTCAAAGGGGGTTGCTATAGTAATCAACTGTACATACGTTAGTCAGAAGCAATATTTCAGACACCGCTGGCTTGATTTTGACGGAACTTGGATGAATGATGTGTCTTGCCATAGAGATCAGTCATTTACAAAAGTACACTAATTGGCCCAAAGGCAGCAATGCATCATTCACGTGGGACGATGTCATCAAAAACCTGTTCTCCTACTGTCGACGTCGGAAGTTTACATACACCTTAGCCAAATACATTTAAATTCATTTTTTCACAATTCCTGACATTTAATCCTAGTAGTAATTCCCTGTTTTAGATCAGTTAGGATCACCACTTTATTTTAAGAACATAAAATGTCAGAATAAAAGCAGAGAGAATGATTTATCTCAGCTTTAATTTCTTTCATCACATTCCCAGTGGGTCAGAAGTTTACATACACTCAATTAGTATTTGGTAGGATTGCCTTTAAATAGTTTAACTTGGGTCAAACCCCCGTGCTTCACGGTTGGGATGGTGTTCCTCAGCTTGCAAGCATCCCCCTTATTCCTCCAAACATAACGATGGTCATTATGGCCAAACAGTTCTAGTTTTGTTTCTTCAGACCAGAGGACATTTCTCCAAAAAGTACAATCTTTGTCCCCATGTGCAGTTGCAAACTGTAGTCTGTCTTTTTTATGGAGGTTTTGGAGCAGTGGCTTCTTCCTTGCTGAGCGGCCTTTTAGGTTATGTTGATATAGGACTCGTTTTACTGTGGATATAGATACTTTTGTCCCTGTATCCTCCAGCATCTTCACAGGGTCCTTTGCTGTTGCTCTGGGATTGATTTGCAACTTTTTGCACCAAAGTACTTTCATCTCTAGGAGACAGAACGTGTCTCCTTCCTTAGCAGTATGACGGCTGCGTGGTCCCATGGTGTTAATACTTGCGTACTATTGTTTGTACAGATGAACGTGGTACCTGCAGGTGTTTTGAAATTGCTCCCAAGGATGAACCAGATTGGTGGAGGTCTACAATTCTGAGGTCTTGGCTAATTTCTTTTGATTTTCCCATGATGTCAAGCAAAGAGGCACTGGGTTTGAAGGTAGGCCTTGAAATACACCCACAGGTACACCTCCAATTGACTCAAATTATGTCAATTAGGCTATCAGAAGCTTCTAAAGCCATGACATAATATTCTGGAATTTTCCAAGCTGTATAAAGGCACAGTCAACTTAGTGTATGTAAACTTCTGACCCACTTTGTGATACAGTGAATGATAAGTGAAATAATCTGTCTGTAAACAATTGTTGGAAAAATTACTTTTGTCATGCACAAAGTATATGTCCTCACCGACTTGTCAAAACTATAGTTTGTTAACAAGAAATTTGTGGAGTGGTTGAAAAACGAGTTTTAATGACTCCAACCTACTAAGTGTATGTAAACTTCCGACTTCAACTGTATCTTACTGTATGCATTCAACTAGTTCAGAACATTAAAGTGCAGGTTTCACAGACCCAGATTAAGTCTAGTCCTGGATTAAGAATCACTTTCAATTGAGATTATCCATTAACAATGCTTTTAAATCCAGGAGTAGGTTTAATCTGGGTCCTGCAATCTGTCCCTAAAAGTAAAAACGGGGCTAATACATTATAATAGAATATATTATGTACATGAACTGTATGGGAGGATTCTCCATAGATGCTTTTCCTGCAGTCCATCGCCCTCTAGTGGCCTCATGGGTGGAATGTTAGTCATATCTTTCATGATGTAATAACTAATAAACATATATTGTTTTAAACTGCAGAAAATCCATTGTTTTGATGTCAACCGGTTTGTTATATTTCAGTCTTGTGTGATGTATATAAAGTCCAATATTGGGATGCAACCTCAAAATGGAATACATTTCAACTGTATCTGACATGGTACAGGTGTCTTCTTTTGTTAAGCCCATAACCATGTTTTAATAATATAAAGGCTAGTATATTAATTTAATATTCTGTTTGATTTGAATTAAAAATGACCAAACAACCACATTGGTCTTTGAGATGGTCCTTTATTCATTAGGCTATAAACAACATTTTGCATTACTGACATTCTCCATGGATTCATGAGAGAACCAAAAAATTATTTACTGAGTGTGCTTGCTGCAGCAGCTGTAGAAACAGTAACAGCAGCCAGTACACCAAGCAGGCCTGCAGTACCAGTTAACAAATCCTTCATGAAGTCATCTGCCTATAAGGAAAAAGAAAAATAAACATTAATATGGAGTGCATCTCATCAAGCAAAGCATTCATTAGAATATTCTCTCATTTATACTGTCATGGCTACCTGTTTGGACTTTGATTTTCCATAACGGAGGAAAGTAACAAAATGCTCGCAGTTGTTTCCAAGGAGGCCATATTTTATTGTACGGCCTCTCATTTTGTCCACTTCCTTCATAATGACGTCAGTCGGCCTTGGTTTGAACTCGTCATCCAAGTAGTTGTGGATTTTGTAAGGATTCCCTGCTGCCACATCCTTTAACATCTCTATTGTAATCGTGCCTTTACAGGAAAGACTGCCGCTGGATGAGCTAACACTGCAGAAAGCTACTCTTGAAGGCCCATCTACAAAACAGGAGGAAAGAAAAAGGTTTGTGTTTTGCTGATGAGAGAAATAAAGAGACTGAGAGAACACAGCAGATGCTGTAGCTGATTGATTACGTTCATAAAGTTCTGACTCCATCGACCATGTTCAGATATCAGTTTTACTGTGCTGTTAAGGGCAGCAGGTAGTCTAGTGGTTAGAGCATTGGGCCAGTACTCTGCTGTTAAGGGCAGCAGGTAGACTAGTGGTTAGAGCATTGGGACAGTACTCTGCTGTTAGGAGCAGCAGGTAGCCTAGTGGTTAGAGCATTGAGCCAGTACTCTGCTGTTAAGGGCAGCAGGTAGCCTAGTGGTTAGAGCATTGGGCCAGTACTCTGCTGTTAGGAGCAGCAGGTAGCCTAGTGGTTAGAGCATTGGGCCAGTACTCTGCTGTTAGGGGCAGCAGGTAGACTAGTGGTTAGAGCATTGGGCCAGTACTCTGCTGTTAGGAGCAGCAGGTAGCCTAGTGGTTAGAGCATTGGGCCAGTACTCTGCTGTTAGGGGCAGCAGGTAGCCTAGTGGTTAGAGCATTGGGCCAGTACTCTGCTGTTAAGGGCAGCAGGTAGACTAGTGGTTAGAGCATTGGGCCAGTATTCTGCTGTTAGGGGCAGCAGGTAGCCTAGTGGTTAGAGCATTGGGCCAGTATTCTGCTGTTAGGGGCAGCAGGTAGCCTAGTGGTTAGAGCATTGGGCCAGTACTCTGCTGTTAGGAGCAGCAGGTAGTCTAGTGGTTAGAGCATTGGGCCAGTACTCTGCTGTTAGGGGCAGCAGGTAGCCTAGTGGTTAGAGCATTGGGCCAGTATTCTGCTGTTAGGGGCAGCAGGTAGCCTAGTGGTTAGAGCATTGGGCCAGTATTCTGCTGTTAGGGGCAGCAGGTAGCCTAGTGGTTAGAGCATTGGGCCAGTATTCTGCTGTTAGGGGCAGCAGGTAGCCTAGTGGTTAGAGCATTGGGCCAGTATTATGCTGTTAGGGGCAGCAGGTAGCCTAGTGGTTAGAGCATTGGGCCAGTATTCTGCTGTTAGGGGCAGCAGGTAGCCTAGTGGTTAGAGCATTGGGCCAGTATTCTGCTGTTAGGGGCAGCAGGTAGCCTAGTGGTTAGAGCATTGATCCAGTACTCTGCTGTTAGGAGCAGCAGGTAGCCTAGTGGTTAGAGCATTGGGCCAGTATTCTGCTGTTAGGGGCAGCAGGTAGCCTAGTGGTTAGAGCATTGGGCCAGTACTCTGCTGTTAGGGGCAGCAGGTAGACTAGTGGTTAGAGCATTGGACCAGTACTCTGCTGTTAGGGGCAGCAGGTAGACTAGTGGTTAGAGCATTGGGCCAGTATTCTGCTGTTAGGGGCAGCAGGTAGCCTAGTGGTTAGAGCATTGGGCCAGTATTCTGCTGTTAGGGGCAGCAGGTAGCCTAGTGGTTAGAGCATTGATCCAGTACTCTGCTGTTAGGAGCAGCAGGTAGCCTAGTGGTTAGAGCATTGGGCCAGTATTCTGCTGTTAGGGGCAGCAGGTAGCCTAGTGGTTAGAGCATTGGGCCAGTACTCTGCTGTTAGGGGCAGCAGGTAGACTAGTGGTTAGAGCATTGGACCAGTACTCTGCTGTTAGGGGCAGCAGGTAGACTAGTGGTTAGAGCATTGGACCAGTACTCTGCTGTTAACATTTGACTTCAGATGATGTTTACACCCTGCCCCATTTCTGGAATGAGCCATAAATACATTTCCAGATAAACATCATACCTGGAATTACCACATGGATGACCTCTCCATTTCCAATGTACAGAGCCCAGTGTTTGTATGCACCTCTGTTTATCTCAATCATGTCACCGATCTCCATCTAAGAATAAGGTGGGTAAGAAGACATGTAATTATGTAACACCCCCCCCCCCCCCCCCCCCCCCACACACACACACAGTCCTGTTTTACTAAACTATTTTCTCTAACCCCTAACACAAAACCTAACTCTAAATCTGGTCGCCACAAGTATAGTTAAACATGTCCACACAAAAACTCCTTTTATGGTACTGTTGATTATTAAAAATTAGTATTAGTCAAAGATCAGCAACAGTACTTACTGTGGTTGGACTCCTGGTTTGCGTGTGAATGTCTCACTGTGGGCTGTGTCTCGTGAAAAAAAAAAACATGCCCTCATATTACAAGATCCAAAACGAACATCCTGTTATTCAATTTAACTCTTTTAGACCCAACCGTTTTTGCAACTAGCTCTACCTCTGGTTTAGAATGTTTGTTTCTCTATAAAATGTTTTCTACATAATTACTACTTCAGAAAGGAAACACCTCGTACAAATATGTTTAACCATTTATTAAAGAATAAATAAGGCAAGTCTTGACTCTGCTCCTTCAGGTCAGTTCACAGCAGAAAGCTTTGTTTAGATATAATCAAATAGACCAGCTAAAGTCATCCTACCATTTCAGACTGTATACTATAAACCAGCTAAAGTTATCCTACCATTACAAGACTGTATACTATAGACCAGATAAAGTCATCCTACCATTACAGACTGTATACTATAGACCAGCTAAAGTCATCCTAACATTACAAGACTGTATACTGTAGACCAGCTAAAGTCATCCTACCATTACAAGACTGTACACTATAGACCTGCTAAAGTCATCCTACCATTACAGACTGTATACTATAGACCAGCTAAAGTCATCCTACCATTACAAGACTGTATACTATAGACCAGCTAAAGTTATCCTACCATTACAAGACTGTATACTATAGACCAGCTAAAGTTATCCTACCATTACAAGACTGTATACTATAGACCAGCTAAAGTTATCCTACCATTACAAGACTGTATACTATAGACCAGCTAAAGTCATCCTACCATTACAAGACTGTATACTATAGACCAGCTAAAGTCATCCTACCATTACAGACTGTATACTATAGACCAGCTAAAGTCATCCTACCATTACAGACTGTATACTATAGACCAGCTAAAGTCATCCTACCATTACAAGACTGTATACTATAGACCAGCTAAAGTTATCCTACCATTACAAGACTGTATATTATAGACCAGCTAAAGTCATCCTACCATTACAGACTGTATACTATAGACCAGCTAAAGTCATCCTAACATTACAAGACTGTATACTGTAGACCAGCTAAAGTCATCCTACCATTACAAGACTGTACACTATAGACCTGCTAAAGTCATCCTACCATTACAGACTGTATACTATAGACCAGCTAAAGTCATCCTACCATTACAAGACTGTATACTATAGACCAGCTAAAGTTATCCTACCATTACAAGACTGTATACTATAGACCAGCTAAAGTTATCCTACCATTACAAGACTGTATACTATAGACCAGCTAAAGTTATCCTACCATTACAAGACTGTATACTATAGACCAGCTAAAGTTATCCTACCATTACAAGACTGTATACTATAGACCAGCTAAAGTCATCCTACCATTACAAGACTGTATACTATAGACTAGCTAAAGTCATCCTACCATTACAAGACTGTATACTATAGACCAGCTAAAGTTATCCTACCATTACAAGACTGTATACTATAGACCAGCTAAAGTCATCCTACCATTACAAGACTGTATACTATAGACCAGCTAAAGTCATCCTACCATTACAAGACTGTATACTATAGACAAGCTAAAGTTATCCTACCATTACAAGACTGTATACTATAGACCAGCTAAAGTCATCCTACCATTACAAGACTGTATACTATAGACCAGCTAAAGTCATCCTACCATTACAGACTGTATACTGTAGACCAGCTAAAGTCATCCTACCATTACAGACTGTATACTATAGACCAGCTAAAGTCATTCTACCATTACAGACTGTATACTATAGACCAGCTAAAGTCATCCTACCATTACAAGACTGTATACTATAGACCAGCTAAAGTCATTCTACCATTACAGACTGTATACTATAGACCAGCTAAAGTTATCCTACCATTACAGACTGTATACTATAGAACAGCTAAAGTCATCCTGCCATTTACAGACTGTGTACTCTGTGGTATGACCTTTGTAACTTACTGTATGTATTATATTTTTATATGAAGCTCTGCAGGATTCCCTCTCAAGATAGGCTGTTATCTGGGCATATGGGGATATTCTACTGGAGACACACCTCCGGGTTCTCTCGCTGAAATCATCTGGTGGGTCTACATTAAAAGATCTCCTTATCTAGCAAGCAACCTTAAGCAATGACACAGCCAACCACCTGTAGCTATATGCAATGTACTTCATATCAAGTAACCAGAAAAGACGACAACATGTAAGCTATTGACCGTGGCTAATGACGTCATAGCAAACTTAATGAGGCATGATACTGGCAGGTAACCTCCTCGTGTTTAGGAGTTTTTAATAGACTAGCGAATGGCATTGTAACATTACATGGTTGTCTCCCATGCCTACGTGTGAATGCTAACTATGTAGGTTCAACGTTAGCTAGCTAGTTAACATTAGCTATAACTAGGAATGCAAATGGCTTTCTCTTACTACTCAGATCATACACGTAACGTTACCCATCGAGCCAGCAAGCTAACTTTCGCTAGCTAGCTACCAGTACGCTTTAACTTGCATTGAAAATGACTTCCTGACGAAATTTGACACATATAATATCTGAAAATGTAGATAGACTCTTACCCGTATGTATACATGGATGAAAGCTTCACAGCAGACTGTAACCCTTTAACCTTTACCTCAGTTTACCTTTACCTTTGTAGCTACATCTTGTTTGGCCCGAGTTGTGTCAAGTCACTCAGATTCACACGGCCAGTGTGCTAGCGAGTAGACCGTGTTACGGGATTTTTGTGTTTAATGACTAAAATATGTATACATTTGACTTAGAATTATAACTCATAAATGTTGAATGTCATGTGTCAAATAATTATCTTACAAATTCTTATTTATGGGCAGAGTGTTTTAATTGAATTGGTTAATAAACAGGAATCCAAATTCCTTTAACAACCGTCACAACTTTTTCCCACTGAGTTTTGTTGATAGCGCTAAATTCAGGATAGCAATGTTGTTGAGAGCAGTAGCAACACTTTTGCAGTTATTCAAGGCTAATGTTATATCTTTCAAAAACTCCGCAGTAGCAGAGATTATCTACACATACTGAGCAGCTCACGTTAGAGACAGAAGCATGTTACATGGCAGACCAATCCGAACTCATCTCCGAGCATGTCCAGCCCATTCATTATCTCAGCCAATCAAGTTCCTTTATTTTTCTGTGGCTAAATCAACTAGGCTCATAATTTAACAATTGTATTCGTATTTACAGATGGGATACAAGTCTGTTATTAAGGCACATGAAAGTTCACATGAAGGCATTTCTGCCAATATCCAGCAACTTGCACAGCGATTGAAGAGGAGTGGGACAACATTCCACAGGCCACAATCAACAGCCTGATTAACTCTATGTGAAGGATATGTGTCGAGCTGCATGAGGCAAATGGTGGTCACACCAGATGCTGACTGGTTTTCTGATCCACGCCTCTACCTTTACAAAAAAAGTTATCTGTGACCAACAAACAAATATCTTTATTCCCAGTCATTTGAAGTCCATAGATCAGGGTTTAATGAATTGATTTCAATTGACTGATTTCCTCAAATGAAATGTAACAGTAAAATCTTTGAAATTGTTGCATGTTGCGTTTATATTTTTGTTCAGTATATACTACCTTCTTGCATCTACGCTCTCTCCTCCTCTCAACTTTTCCCTTCACTTGTGGACTTCAGTGCACAACACATCAGCTGTCTGTGACCAGGCGAAAAAAAACTTTCCAAGCCAAACTTTCACACCATAACCGCTACATACAGCCTACCTCGTTTTCACCATATTAATGTCATAGTCAACATACTGTAGCTACTAAAACTAACGTGTTCGTAAGCCTGCTACAATCATGCAGTACAGTGTACAGCAAACAGTTTAGCAGTTACATCGGTGGGCTCCGGTGGCAATAAATTAATCAAACCAAAAGCTTACCTTGACATGGAAGAGTTCCAGTTTTGGATAGCCAGCTAGCTAACATTGCAAACATTTGAACCAGGTGTTTGACTAGGCTAAAGTAGCTAGCTGTATTTGCTAGCTAACAATCTGATGTCAATCTAATGTCATAGTCTCAGCACTGTCTGGTAACAATCTACAATCCATAATCCAACAATCTGATGTCATATATATATATATATATATACTGTATTTATATACTGTATATACTGTACAACTGTTGTGGAAATGTCGATCCAAAGATTATGGCAGAAACTATTTAATGATGAAATAGAACACTCTTTAATCAAGCAGCTGCAGGGGAGATCTACCTCTGATTTCACAGGGAAGAACTCAAAGAATAAATGGTTCCATGTCCCTTATATAGTGTGAGGTTATAATACAATCATAATGTTTACACAACAGTTCTTTCTATACTAGCAACAGTTCCGGAACACAATGGCCTTGTGTTAGGGTGCAGACATCCCAGGAGTCTATAAAAGGCATAACATCACAGTGTCACACCCTGACCTCAGATATCTCTGTTTTCTATATATTTTGGTTACGTCAGGGTGTGACTAGGGTGGGTACTCTAGGGGGTTTTGTATGTCTAGGGTTTTTGTAGGTCTAGGGGGTTTTGTATATCTATGTTGGCCTGATATGGTTCCCAATCAGAGACAGCTGTTTATCGTCGTCTCTGATTGGGGATCATATTTAGGCAGCCCTAAATATGAACGAACGTGACACACAGTCCAACACAAAACATATCCCTTGTAACGTCCTGACCAGAGTTCTTATGTGTTTTGCTTGTTTAGTGTTGGTCAGGACGTGAGCTGGGTGGGAATTCTATGTTGTGTGTCTAGTTCGTCTGTTTCTGTGTTCAGCCTAATATGGTTCTCAATCAGAGACAGCTGTCAATCGTTGTCCCTGATTGAGAATCATATATAGGTGGCTTGTTTTGTGTTGGGGAGTGTGGTGGTTGTTTCCTGTCTCTGTGTTTTGCACCAGATAGGACTGGCTCGGTTTTCACGTTTGTTATTTTGTATTTTGTATAGTGTTCACTTTATTGTCATTCTTTATTAAACATGTTGAACACTAACTGCGCTGCATTTTGGTCCTCTCCTTCATCCCAGGAAGAAAGCCGTTACATCCCTTGAGATGTTACAACAGCTCACCTAAAATTCTGCCTCCACAATTCCCCCTTTGACACTATAGAAACCATAAGCATCACCATATATGATATATCTGAGCTGTTGTCAGACAGAACTTAAAACCTTCTGGTTTCTGTAAAATTGGCATTTTACACAGAATGTGGCTCCTGAAAGGTAACTTAATAACAATCTGGGGAAAAGGGAGGTTTTTAGGGATCAGAATAATTTCTATGGCAGTTACTATCATCTCCAATAAGGCAATTTGGATCCCCTATAAAGGGTGACAGTGACGAG
Organism: Salvelinus fontinalis; assembly: GCF_029448725.1. Lineage (NCBI taxonomy): Eukaryota > Metazoa > Chordata > Actinopteri > Salmoniformes > Salmonidae > Salvelinus > Salvelinus fontinalis. The sequence goes on along the minus strand of NC_074678.1, from coordinate 2,435,396 downwards.
ATCTGTCAGGTCATTCAAGTTTACTTTTGTGGTCACATGACCATCTGGTGGAAGGAAGATACTTCTGTTTCACACAATCTCCTTACTGTTAAAGTAATTTAATTCCTATATGTTATCAACCAATTCAATTAAACACTCTGCCCGTACATAAGAATTTGTAAGATACTTATCAGCATTAAATGGACAGAAACCAGTCTCAAAATCAATCAATCAATTGCGTTTATTCTCGAGAGTACTGATCATAGTAAAATTTACACCAGGTTATATAATAAAACTGACGTCATAGGTTTTAAAATGTCCTTCCTCCTCTCGGATACAATGGCAGTACAGTTAGCGTTCTCACATTACTGTCTGCCACGTGTTAAACAATCTGCAACCAACCCAAGGTCTCTCCCCTCCCTGGGTAGAGACAGAATTTCCTGTAAGGAACACAGCATTCAAGCCTGTCTGAAGATAACTCCATTCTTTCTAACAAGGAACACATTATATTCAGCATTATGATTATAATAACATTCATTCATCCATACAGTAACATAGTAGTATTCTATTTAGTTATAATTCACCCATACAGTAACATAGTAGTATTCTGTTTAGTTATAATTCACCCATACAGTAACATAGTAGTATCCTGTTTAGTTATAATTCACCCATACAGTAACATAGTAGTATTCTATTTAGTTATAATTCACCCATACAGTAACATAGTAGTATTCTATTTAGTTATAATTCACCCATACAGTAACATAGAATTATAACTAAACAGGATACTACTAAGTCAAATGTATACATATGTTACTCATTATCCATAACAATCCCGTAACACGTACCAACAGACTCAGTAACCCCATTGGAATCCCCCCCACCCCCCTCATTCATTCTTTATTAAGTTGTTAAACATACTTCTACGTGGTGTGTCCTTTCTGAAGTAGTGATTATGTAGAAACAAATACATAGAGAAATAAACATTCGATGTCAGAGGTAGAGCTAGTTGCAAGAATGCTCGGGTCTCAAAGAGTTAATTTGAATAACAGGATGTTGGTTTTGGACCTTGTAATCTAAGGGAAACGTTTTTGTCATTAGACACAGCCCACAGTGAGACATTCACATATAAACCAGGAGTCCGACCACAGTAAGTACTGTTGCTGATCTTTGACTAATGCTAATTTATAATAATAAAAGGTGTGTGTGTGTGTGTGTGTGTGTGTGTGTGTGTGTGTGTGTGTGTGTGTGTGTGTGTGTGTGTGTGTGTGTGTGTGTGTGTGTGTGTGTGTGTGTGTGTGTGTGTGTGTGTGTGTGTGTGTGTGGACATGTTTAACTATACTTGTGAGGACCAGCATTAGGGTTAGGGGCTAAAGGAAATATGTTAGTAAAACAGGACTGTGTGTGTGGGTGTTACAAAATTACATGTCTTCTTACCCACCTTATTCTTAGATGGAGATCGGTGACATGATTGAGATAAACAGAGGTGCATACAAACACTGGGCTCTGTACATTGGAAATGGAGAGGTCATCCATGTGGTAACTCCAGGTATGATGTTTATCTGGAAATGTATTTGTGGTAGCCTATATTCCAATTCCAGAATTGGGGGAGAGTGTAAACATCATCTGAAGTCAAATGTTAACAGCAGAGTACTGGCCCAATGCTCTAACCACTAGGCTACCTGCTGCCCCTAACAGCAGAGTACTGGCCCAATGCTCTAACCACTAGGCTACCTGCTGCCCCTAACAGCAGAGTACTGGCCCAATGCTCTAACCACTAGGCTACCTGCTGCCCCTAACAGCAGAGTACTGGCCCAATGCTCTAACCACTAGGCTACCTGCTGCCCCTAACAGCAGAGTACTGGCCCAATGCTCTAACCACTAGGCTACCTGCTGCCCCTAACAGCAGAGTACTGGCCCAATGCTCTAACCACTAGGCTACCTGCTGCCCCTAACAGCAGAGTACTGGCCCAATGCTCTAACCACTAGTCTACCTGCTGCCCCTAACAGCAGAGTACTGAACCAATGCTCTAACCACTAGACTACCTGCTGCTCCTAACAGCAGAGTACTGGCCCAATGCTCTAACCACTAGGCTACCTGCTGCCCCTAACAGCAGAGTACTGGCCCAATGCTCTAACCACTAGGCTACCTGCTGCCCCTAACAGCAGAGTACTGGCCCAATGCTCTAACCACTAGACTACCAGCTTCCCCTAACAGCAGAGTACTGGCCCAATGCTCTAACCACTAGACTACCTGCTTCCCCTAACAGCAGAGTACTGGCCCAATGCTCTAACCACTAGGCTACCTGCTGCTCCTAACAGCAGAGTACTGGCCCAATGCTCTAACCACTAGGCTACCTGCTTCTCCTAACAGCAGAGTACTGACCCAATGCACTAACCACTAGACTACCTCCTCTAACAGCAGAGTACTAGCCCAATGCTCTAACCATTTGGCTACCTGCTGCCCCTAACAGCAGAGTACTGCCCCAATGCTCTAACCACTAGGCTACCTGCTGCTCCTAACAGCAGAGTACTGGATCAATGCTCTAACCACTAGGCTACCTGCCTCCCCTAACAGCAGAGTACTGGCCCAATGTTCTAACCACTAGGCTACCTGCTGCCCCTAACAGCAGAGTACTGTCCCAATGCTCTAACCACTAGGCTACCTGCTGCCCCTAACAGCAGAGTACTGGCCCAATGCTCTAACCACTAGGCTACCTGCCTCCCCTAACAGCAGAGTACTGGCCCAATGCTCTAACCACTAGGCTACCTGCCTCCCCTAACAGCAGAGTACTGGCCCAATGCTCTAACCACTAGGCTACCTGCTGCCCCATAACAGCAGAGTACTGTCCCAATGCTCTAACCACTAGGCTACCTGCTGCCCCTAACAGCAGAGTACTGGCCCAATGCTCTAACCACTAGGCTACCTTCTTCTGCTAACAGCAGAGTACTGGTCCAATGCTCTAACCACTAGGCTACCTGCTGCTCCTAACAGCAGAGTACTGTCCCAATGCTCTAACCACTAGGCTACCTGCTGCCCCTAACAGCAGAGTACTGGCCCAATGCTCTAACCACTAGGCTACCTTCTTCTGCTAACAGCAGAGTACTGGCTCAATGCTCTAACCACTAGGCTACCTGCTGCTCCTAACAGCAGAGTACTGTCCCAATGCTCTAACCACTAGACTACCTGCTGCCCTTAACAGCAGAGTAAAACTGATATCTGAACATGGTCGATGGAGTCAGAACTTTATGAACGTAATCAATCAGCTACAGCATCTGCTGTGTTCTCTCAGTCTCTATTTCTCTCATCAGCAAAACACAAACCTTTTTCTTTCCTCCTGTTTTGTAGATGGGCCTTCAAGAGTAGCTTTCTGCAGTGTTAGCTCATCCAGCAGCAGTCTTCCCTGTAAAGGCATGGTAACAATAGAGATGTTAAAGGATGTGGCATCAAGGAATACTTACAAAATCAACAACTACTTGGATGACGAGTTCAAACCAAGGCCGACTGACGTCATTATGGGGGATGTGGACAAAATGAGAGGCCGTACAATAAAATATGGCCTCCTTGGAAACAACTGCGAGCATTTTGTTACTTTCCTCCGTTATGGCAGATCAAAGTCCAAACAGGTAGCCATGACAGTATAATCGAGATAATATTCTAATGAATGCTTTGCTTGATGAGATGCACTCCATATTAATTTGTTTTCTGCTTGTCTTTTTCCTTATAGGCAGATGACTTCATGAAGGATTTGTTCATTGGTTCTGGCCTGCTTGGTGGAGTGGCTGTGGTTGCCGCTGTTGCATTTGCTGCCGCTGCTGCAGCAATCAAAGTTTTTAAATAGGTACCTTGGGTATTTCATGAGTCCATGGAGAATGTCAGTAATGCAAAATGTTGTTTATAGCCTAATGAATAAAGGACCATCTCAAAGACCAATGTGGTTGTGGTCATTTTTCATTCAAATCAAACAGAAAATTAAATTAAGATACCAGTGTTAATAACAGAGGTGTGGACTCGAGTCACATGACTTGGACTCGAGTCAGACTCTTAAACTCAACTTTGACTTTAATACCAATGCCTTAATGCCTGATGTTACTACAGTTCCTAAAACCATTGACATATGTTAGCATACTGTTACCACACACAGATAGGGTGTGTGTGTGTGTGTGTGTGCGGGTGTTAAGGTTGGGCGATTGTCTACAAGCCTACATCGCCCGATTGCGATCCTCGATAGTCGATCGCTATGGGGGGGAGGATATTTCTCATGACTACCCATGTATTTCCATGGAAATATAAAGTTTATTTGGAAAGTAATAAATATATATATTTGTAAAAGCATTCATGATTAGCGTAAATGTAATATACTAACTATTACTCTTGTTAAAAATTTGAAATGGTATTACATTTGGTAAAGAGCACATTATGACTTGTTTAGGACCCGAAACTCAAAGTTTAGGACTTGAGACTTGTCGGTCTTGACTTGGGACTTGACTTGGGACTTGAGTGCTAAGACTTGAGACCTACTTATGAGTTGTTAAAAAGTGACTTGGTCCCACCTCTGGTTTATAGTATTAAAACATGACCTGACCTTGATTAACCTTACTGCAGTGGGCTAAATCAGGGTCACAAGGAGTGTTTCTGGGTAGTCTTAAACAAATCAACTTGGAACAAAAGTATATACTTCACACACATGGATATGGGCTTAACAAAAGAAGACACCTGTACCATGTCAGATACAGTTGAAATGTATTCAATTTCGAGTTTCATCTCAATATTAGTCTTTATATACATCACTGAAAACTAAAATATAACAAAACCGGTTGACATCGAAACTATGGATTTTCGGCTGTTCAAAAAAAAGAAAGTGTATTCATTATTAAATTATGAAAAAAAATACTAACATTCCACCCATGAGGCCACTAGAGGGCGATGGACTGCAAGAAAAGGATCTATGGAGAATCCTCCCATACAGTTCATATTAATAATATATTCTGTTATAACATATTAGCCCCGTTTTTACTTTTAGGGACAGATTGCGGGACCCAGATTAAATCTACTCCTGGATTTAAAAGCATTGCTAATGGATAATCTCAATTGAAAGTGATTGTTAATTCAGAAGTAGGCATAATCTGAGTCTGTAAAACCTGCACTTTAATGTTCTGAACTAGTTCATTGAATGGATACAATAAGTTAGGAAACAATATGCTCTTTATCTACAGTAAACAAGGCAACGGTAAACAGGTCGTACCCCACGAATGATGCAGCGCCCCCCTTTGGGCCAATCAGTGGAATTTAGTAAATGGCGAATCACTATGGCAAGATGCGTCATTCACCCAAGTTTCATCAAAATCAGGCCAGTGGTGTCTGCGATAACGCATGGGTGAACTGGACTCATATCCCTGAGCATATGTGTCAAATTGAATCACTCGGTGAGTCAAATAGATTGAGATATATAAACATGTGTTTACAGCACCACCGTGTGGTTGTTCTGAATGTGCATTCATATTTTGAGTCTTGACAGTGTTTGCAACATTTGTTCCATATTTTGTTACAGTACGAATATCCTTGACTGATTTATATGCATTTGTGCCAGACCACGCCCACGTGAATGTTTATTGGTCAAATTGTTATTTTAAGTACTAATCTGAAAAATAGTGCACCGAGAAAACTTTGTCCATAGATGCACATATCAAGTTAAGTGCAGATCGGTTCTTCCGTGCCACAGAAGTAGCATTTTTAAGTATTTTGCGGAAAATTCATCATTGCGGACCAATTGTTCCTTGTGAGGAAAGGGAACTATGTACCGAATTTCATGACTTTAGGTCAAACGGGGTTAGGGGCGTGACCTTTCAAAGTTTGCATTTCAATCGCTTGTTATAGCGTCTACATAAGGTTGCAACTTTCAAAAAATCACAAAAGCGCTGACGAAGGCCGTGAGGCCGATACGTAAGCTTATTAAATAGACAGACCCACAGTCCCCTCCACGATTTCATTGAGTCAATAAAGATGAAAAATGGTCATGAGCACCAAATCATGAAATACTTTTCCCAAAAGACCCTTTTCCTGTACACACTGACGTCACCCACAGATGCGCGTAACTCTTGGCGGCAGTAAGGAAGCCATCGCCATCTGCACCCATTCAATATAGCCTTACGTTTTTTAATTACTTCTAAACAAAATCACTTTTTGGGGTTCTCATACACTTACAATGATGTTGTGATTCTTGCTTGAACAGTTGCTAAGATTATATTTGGTTGTGATCTTTGCAAAATCACTATTTTCGGTGCAGCAGTTGTTAGCTAGAATGCTAAAGCTCATTGATATTGGCTGTAGCAAAATCTAGCCAAAGAGCCATTTTACTGGTTGAAGTGTTGAAGTGTTTCTTTATGTATAATGCAGTTGATTTGCGATGACACAAACATTATATTAAGCAGGACATTCATAAGAGCCTTAAAATCCTATTATAATCCAATAGTAGTGTGAAATGTACTCATAAGAACATGTAAATAGAGGCTTTATTTGCTGGCATTCTATAAGCACTCCCTTTGTTCTGACACCAACTTGTGTACATCGTCCTCGTGCAGCAATGTTTGCGACACAAAAAGGGGTCTATTAACAGGTATTCAGACCACCAACAGAGGGCAGTAACAGTTTACCTTCTGATGTATGGGGCTGTCAGTCTTGAGTGAGATTTGGGATTAAAACCTAAAATGTTTGAACATTCTAGATAAGGCTTTTAAAGCATGTAAGCATGTTATATCTATGGAAATTTAGAAGATTACAAGCCTCAATGTCCTGAGAAGAATTGAGAAATGGCTTGATTAGACTACAGATGATATCAAATAAAAATCAAATTAAACTTTATTGGTCGCGTACACATATTTGCAGATGTTATCGCAGGTGCAGTGAAATGCTTTTGTTTCTAGCTTCAACAGTGCAGTAACACCTAGCAATACAAACATGAGGTAGTCCTTCACTGTTGAGCTTTATCAAGAACTACATTACTGTAGGGCTGTGTTTCCCAACCTTTTTCGGTTACTGTGCCACCAACTGAAATTTGCTGTCAAATCAAATTTAATCAAATGTATTTATATAGCCCTTCTTACATCAGCTGATATCTCAAAGTGCTGTACAGAAACCCAGCCTAAAACCCCAAACAGCAAGAAATGCAGGTGTAGAAGCACGGTGGCTAGGAAATGTCAGTTGGCTTTTCATAGCCAATCATTGAGAGTATCTCTACCGCTCCTGCTGTCTCTAGAGAGTAGAAAACAGCAGGTCTGGGACAGGTAGCACGTCCGGTGAACAGGTCAGGGTTCCATAGCCGCAGGCAGAACAGTTGAAATTGGAGCAGCAGCACGGCCAGGTGGACTGGGGACAGCAAGGAGTCATCAGGCCAGGTAGTCCTGAGGCATGGTCCTAGAGCTCAGGTCCTCCAAGAGAGAAAGAATTAGAGAGCGCATACATACATTTTTCAATGTGTGAATGTGGAAATGTATGGGGTGTTCAGAATTGGTGTCAAGTAGGTCCCAACTTTTGCAACATTATACGTTAAAGACCCACATTACAGCCATACTGTCCGTTACCCATGTACATAAATGCGCATGGACAGTCAATGTAAGACCTGGAATGCCTTAATTGTGCACCAAAGTCAAGTCCACTCAACAGAGGTTACTAAATAAGAAACTCATAAATGTGGCAATATTCAGTTGTCATCTATGTGCTTGTAATGATTTAGCTTCAGAAAATGATTCTTTTGTAAACATCAACAGCCATCTCAAGAGTAATGAAACTATTACTTGTATGTTTGTAGGCTGTAATTTTCAGACAAACATTACTGGTACATTACTTTTAAATCTCACAAAAATCGCAAACATTGCTCTCACACATGGTTGAATTTTAAACCTGGAGTTGTCACGACTACTAGAGTATCTTCACCATCAGCGGATGAATCACATGCAAATAGTCAGGAAGAAGAGTTTGTTTATGATGCCAATGCTTCTTCTGATTTGCATTGTACAGCTGAAGGCTTAGCAACTATTATGGAGGAAAGATTTGCAGCTTCTCTACTGAAATTAGAGCATTTGGCCAAGCTCTGCTATTAATGAGGGAGCTCCATCATTTGATTTGTTCCGCACCTGTCCCTTTATCTAGTGACTTTGTTGGTGGCATCTTTCATCAACATAATCTCCAAGTGAATGAATCGGCCATTAAAGAAATTGCTGTTGCAGTTTTGTTCTTGTAATCCTGTGCTAAAGTCTATTGAAAAAGGTGGTTGTCTTAGCACTGCTTATCAGCGTAAGCAGTATTACAAGGAGCACTTCAGTGTTGTGGAGCCCCCTTGTACCTGAAGATGAGCCAGCATAGGTTGTACTTATGGACCTGAAAGACATGATTGAGCTTGTTGTTGCCCCTGTGCATAGTGATGACTCTATTTCTTATGTAGAAAGCAAGATAATTGAGCACAGGCATCGATACAAAGAGTTGTTCCCTGGCGTTAGGCTTCTACAGAAGCATCATTATCTGGAACACTACCCCCAGATGATCAGGATCTTTGGTTTTCTTGTAAGGCTATGGACAATGCGGTTTGAGGCCAAACATGACCTCAAGTTATCAGACACACAAGGTGCTTCACAAATGTCTCTTTCATTAGCCTCCAAGCATCAGATGATTGCTTACCAGTTGAACTCTCTGTATCTTAGCAAGTCTGAACTTGAGGTCAAAACTGTCTCCACTCTCCCAGGGAATTTACTGAAAAATGAAATAGCTGAAGCCATTAGACATAGTGTTACGAGTCCCGCCGAGGATGGTGCCTCTTCCCGTTCGGGCGGCGCTCGGCGGTCGTCGTCTCCGGTCTACTAGCTGCCACCGATCCCCTTTTCTGTTATCCTTTTAGTTTGTCTAATTTGTTTCACCTGTTGTGTGTTTAGATTAGGGGTTATTTAAACCCAGTTTGCCCGCTCCCTTTTGTGCGGGCTTGTTTTTCTGTTTCGTGTTTTGTGGTGTGTATTTTTGTGGATTTTGTTATTCTATTGACTTTGGACATTTCTCTTTACGCGCCCAGTGTTTAGTGTGGCGTCACCGGTTTGTAGGTGATTACGTTAAGGAAATAAAATTCCACTTTTTTGAAAGAGATTCCTGCTCTCTGCACCTGACTCTTGTTTCCACCACTGGAATTGTTACAGAAGCCCGCACCAACATAATGGAGTCAGCAGAAGCAGCAACCACCCCTCTCCCATCGATGGAGGAGCGTGTCCAGCATCACACCGCCGTTCTCCATCGAATAGGGACAGCAATTGACATGATGATGGAGAGGATGGAACGATGGGAGAGGAGTGGTATCCCGACTACAACCCCAGCTCCTTCCCAGACGGCGCAACCTTCCCCATCAACGTCAGCATCAGGTTCGGGTGCATTGCGTCTTGCGCTCCCAAGGGAGTACGATGGAGCGGTGGCTGGGTGCCAGGGGATTTTGCTCCAGTTGGAGCTCTACTTGGCCACTGTTCGTCCGACTCCCTCTGGAGAGGAGAGTGTTAGCCTCCTCATCTCCTGTCTGACTGGTAGAGCCCTGGAATGGGCTAATGCGGTCTGGAACGGCCCAGACTCTGTTCGAGACAACTACCCAGAGTTCACTCGCCGCTTTCGGGCCGTATTTGACCACCCTCAGGAGGGCCGAGCGGTGGGTGAGAGACTGTTCCACCTCAGACAGGAGACGAGGAGTGCGCAAGACTTCGCTTTGGAGTTCCGGACCTTGGCTGCTGGCGCGGGGTGGAATGACAGGGCCCTGATGGACCATTATCGATGTAGCCTTCGGGAGGACGTCCGTCGGGAGCTAGCTTGTCGAGACACTACGCTCTCTCTCGATGAGTTAATTGACATGTCTATTCGACTGGACAACCTGCTAGCTGCCCGCGGGCGTTCAGAGGGGGTCCTGTCCGTTCCACCTCCCAGTCCTCCCGCTTCAACCCCGATGGAGTTGGGAGGGGCTGCATCTAGGGGGGCCAGAGGAGGTGGCTTCTCTTGCACCTATTGTGGCAGGAGAGGACACACTTCAGACCGGTGTTGGAGGAGCGCCTCTGGGAGTGGAGATGGCAGGCGGAATACTCCTCGATCACCCCAGGTGAGTAGGCACAAGACTCACCCAGAGCTTCCTGTCGGTCACATGTTTTTGGTTATTTTTTTCCCTGCGTTTTTCCCTTCTCTCCAGCATAAGGCGCTCGTAGACTCAGGCGCAGCTGGGAGTTTTATGGATCGCGGTCTAGCCCGTAAGTTGGGTATTCCGCTGGTACAGATAGACCCTCCTTTTCCCGTGCACTCCTTAGATAGCCAACCGCTAGGGTCAGGGCTGATCAGGGAGGCCACGATTCCGCTGGACATGGTAACACAGGGGGATCATAGGGAGCAGATCAGTTTCTACCTTATTGATTCACCTGGGTTTCCAGTGGTGTTGGGGGTTCCTTGGCTAGCCATTCACAATCCCCTCATTTCCTGGAGACAGGGAGCTCTTCAGGGGTGGTCAGAGGAGTGTTCAGGTAGGTGTGTGGGAGTTTCCATCGGTGCCACCTCGGTGGAGAGTCCAGACCAGGTTTCCACTGTGCGCATTCCCCCAGAATATGCCGATTTGGCTATCGCTTTTAGTAAAAAGAAAGCGACTAAATTACCACCTCATCGACGGTGGGATTGTGTGATAAACCTCCAGGTGAACGCTGCACTTCCCAGGAGTCATGTGTACCCCTTGTCACAGGAGGAGACGTTGGCTATGGAGACATATGTCACGGAAGCTCTGAGACAGGGGTTCATTCGGCCCTCCATGTCACCCGTCTCCTCGAGTTTCTTTTTTGTGAGAAAGAAGGAGGGAGGTCTGCGTCCGTGCATTGATTATCGATGTCTAAATTCAATCACAGTGGGATTTAGTTATCCGCTACCTCTCATCGCTACGGCGGTGGAATCATTCCACGGAGCACGTTTTTTCACAAAACTGGATCTTAGGAGCGCGTATAATTTGGTGCGTATTCGGGAGGGAGACGAGTGGAAAACAGCGTTTAGTACCACATCAGGCCACTATGAGTACCTCGTCATGCCGTATGGGTTAAAGAATGCTCCAGCCGTTTTCCAATCCTTTGTAGATGAGATTCTCAGGGACATGCACGGGCAGGGTGTGGTAGTGTATATTGATGACATCCTGATCTATTCTGCTACACGCGCCGCGCATGTTTCCCTGGTGCGCAGGGTTCTTGGGAGGCTGCTGGAGCATGACCTATACGTCAAGGCTGAGAAATGTGTGTTTTCCAAACAAGCCGTTTCCTTCCTGGGTTATCGCATTTCCACCTCAGGGGTGGTTATGGAGAGTGATCGCGTTAACGCCGTGCGTAATTGGCCGACTCCAACCACGGTAAAGGAGGTGCAGCGGTTTTTAGGGTTTGCCAATTACTACCGGAGGTTTATCCGGGGTTTTGGCCAAGTGGCGGCCCCCATTACCTCACTGCTAAAGGGAGGGCCGGTGCGTCTACAGTGGTCGGCCGAGGCTGAGAGAGCTTTTAACCAGTTGAAGGCACGTTTCACTGAGGCTCCCGTGTTGGCGCATCCGGACCCTTCATTAGCGTTCATAGTGGAGGTGGATGCGTCCGAGGCTGGTGTTGGAGCCGTGCTATCACAGCGCTCGGGCACGCCACCGAAGCTCCGTCCCTGTGCTTTCTTTTCTAAGAAGTTGGGTCCGGCGGAGCGGAACTATGATGTGGGGGACAGGGAGTTACTAGCTATGGTAAAAGCCCTGAAGGTGTGGAGACACTGGCTTGAGGGGGCTAAGTACCCTTTTCTCATCTGGACTGACCATCGCAATCTGGAGTATATCCGAGAGGCGAGGAGATTGAATCCGCGTCAGGCGAGGTGGGCCATGTTTTTTACTCGTTTTAGATTTACGATCTCTTACCGACCAGGTTCCCTCAACACAAAGGCCGACGCGCTGTCTCGTCTCTATGACACGGATGACCGGCCCATCGATCCGACTCCCATCCTTCCCGCCTCATGTCTGGTGGCTCCGGTGGTATGGGAGGTGGACGCGGACATCGAGCGGGCGTTGAGGGTAGAACCTGCGCCGTCCCAGTGTCCGACTGGCCGTAGGTACGTACCGCTTGGTGTTCGTGATCGATTGATTCGGTGGGCTCACTCAATACCTGCTTCGGGTCATCCGGGGGTGGAGAGGACAGTGCGTGGTCTTAGAGGGAAATACTGGTGGCCCACCTTGGCTAAGGACGTGAGACTCTATGTCTCCTCCTGCTCGGTATGCGCTCAGAGTAAGGCTCCTAGGCACCTACCAAGGGGGAAGTTACAACCCCTTCCGGTTCCACAACGGCCATGGTCTCATCTATCAGTAGATTTTTTGACGGATCTTCCTCCGTCTCAGGGGAACACTACCATTTTGGTCGTTGTGGATCGGTTCTCTAAGTCCTGTCGTCTCCTCCCATTGCCTGGTCTCCCCACGGCCCTCCAGACTGCGGAGGCTCTATTTACCCACGTCTTCCGGCATTATGGGGTGCCGGAGGATATCGTATCTGATCGAGGTCCCCAGTTCACGTCCCGGGTATGGAGGGCGTTTATGGAGCGTCTGGGGGTCTCGGTCAGCCTCACCTCTGGGTATCACCCCGAAAGTAATGGGCAGGTGGAGAGAGTGAACCAGGAGGTGGGTAGGTTTCTGAGGTCGTATTGCCAGGACCGGCCAGGAGAATGGGCCAGGTACGTCCCGTGGGCGGAGTTGGCCCAGAACTCACTCCGCCACTCATCTACGAACATGTCGCCCTTTGAGTGTGTACTGGGGTACCAGCCGGTCCTGGCTCCGTGGCACCAGAGCCAGACTGAGGCTCCTGCGGTGGAGGAATGGGTACAGCGCTCTAGAGAGACCTGGCGAGCGGTCCAGGACTCTCTCAAGCAGGCCAGTGAACGGCAGAAGAGGAGCGCTGACCGCCACCGCAGTGAGGCCCCTGTGTTTGCACCAGGGGACAGGGTCTGGCTCTCGGCCCGAAACCTGCCCCTCCGCCTGCCCTGCCGGAAGCTGGGCCCGCAGTGTGTGGGGCCATTTAAAGTCCTGAGGAGGATAAACGAGGTGTGTTATAGGTTACAACTTCCCTCTTACTATCGTATTAACCCCTCGTTTCATGTGTCTCTCCTCAGGCCGGTGGTAGCTGGTCCCCTGCAGGAAGGTGAGGTACCGGAGGTCCCTCCTCCCCCTCTCGACATCGAGGGGTCCCCGGCGTATAAGATCAGAGCCATTCTGGACTCAAGACGCCGGGTGAGGGGCCTGCAGTACCTCGTGGACTGGGAGGGGTACGGTCCGGAGGAGAGATGCTGGGTACCGGTGGGGGACATCTTAGATCCGTCCCTGTTGAGGGACTTTCACCGCCTCCATCCGGAGCGCCCTGCTCCTCGCCCTCCGGGTCGTCCTCGAGGCCGGAGTCGGCGCGCTGCGGGAGCCGCGCGTCGGGAGGGGGGTACTGTTACGAGTCCCGCCGAGGATGGTGCCTCTTCCCGTTCGGGCGGCGCTCGGCGGTCGTCGTCTCCGGTCTACTAGCTGCCACCGATCCCCTTTTCTGTTATCCTTTTAGTTTGTCTAATTTGTTTCACCTGTTGTGTGTTTAGATTAGGGGTTATTTAAACCCAGTTTGCCCGCTCCCTTTTGTGCGGGCTTGTTTTTCTGTTTCGTGTTTTGTGGTGTGTATTTTTGTGGATTTTGTTATTCTATTGACTTTGGACATTTCTCTTTACGCGCCCAGTGTTTAGTGTGGCGTCACCGGTTTGTAGGTGATTACGTTAAGGAAATAAAATTCCACTTTTTTGAAAGAGATTCCTGCTCTCTGCACCTGACTCTTGTTTCCACCACTGGAATTGTTACACATAGTCCTGCTCCCACAAGAGATGTCCCTCTAGTGGCACTAAGTGAACTGGCAGACAGTTATCCACTGGTTGACCACATCATTGGATCAGTCCGCATGGTGACTTTGAAATGGCTTAGCCAAAAAGAGGTTAAGTATGTTTAGCACATACTGGTTGAATATAAATGAATATGTATGGCTGCCTAATCAGTAGAAAATAGATATGAAAACTATTTCTTACAACGTTCAAATGTAATTTACATTTTATGGACCATGAAGAATAATTGACTGTCGTTGTTTTCTGTCTTCTATGCAGACTAAGAAGCAAGATGATGTCAACTCCTGCAATCATGAAGATCATCCTGATTGATGGCAGCTGCCAGAGACTGACTTTCCCTTGTGGACTACCTGAGCGATGTACAGAAGCAGTGTGGACTTCACGGCGACTTCGGACTTCAGTTCATGAATCCTTTTTTTAATCCTGACCTCAATGGCAGAAGTAGAGGACAATGGTACTCTTAAAGTTATTGACATGTCAGAGACCCCCACAATTCCCTGTGCTGAAACCTCCAGCAGTATCAACACCCCACTCCCAACAACCTCTGCTTTCAATCGTCCCCACATCGATGACTTGTCAACACTATCCATTGGCTCAGTTGACACTGATATACTGTCTTCTCCAGAGTCTACTAGCTCATGGTCCTCTTGGCCTACTTTGTTCTGTGTGCCTCAATTCTCCTATGATGCTGAGCTAAAACCTCAGCAGGCCAATTCAGTTTACCTTGAAAGTGGCACTCTACTTGATCCAGAGCCTAAGTTGAAGTCAGACATACTCGACGGATTGTTTCAAGAAATTGTCCAGTATAAAGTTTATGCCACTGATGGAGAGATGGAACAGGTTGCACAGAATCTAATCAAGAAGCATCCATGTTGTGCCTGAGAAGTGTTCCTTCACTGGATGTGGCGGATGGGAAAACCTTTTTGAAATATTAAACTGGTAAACTACCTCACTCGCCTGAGAAGACTGGGATGTCCAGAGGTGATGATAAACTCCTTGATGCACAAACCTGCACGGAAGTCAAGTGCAGCCTATGGTGTTAAAAAGACAAAGAGAACAGAAGTGAACTTTTACCCCACATATCCCTCAGGAGAAACAGAAGAGAGCCTCGAGGACATGCGGAAAGCTCTTACTGTCCGATGTGAAGAAAAGAAACAGAGACAGTGAAGTTCAAAATGGAGAAGACGTTTGCATACTGTAGACATGAAGTTGTCCGTGACGCATCCATGGTAGAGGACTTCATGGCAAGATGGCCTGCGTTCTTTGAAGTCACTGAGGTTAAGTCAGCCATGCTTGTCTTATTGTTTATCTATTGTTTATGTTATCTGGGATTTATTGGTGAAGGTAGAAGATTATTTTCCCTCAGCTTGCCACATAAGTATTATTCAGAGTTGTCACCACGTGTAGCTGCCTAGTTATTTCTCTCCCTATAGAGAACCCTCTAGTTTACTGCTTGTGTAATCATCTCCAGTCTATTTTCCTTTCTGCAGTTTTTAATTTAAGTTGTTTAATTACTATTTTCAGGTCAATGCTGAGTTTAAGAGAAGAAGTAAACTGAAAAAGTATAATTGTGTTTATCTAACATGTTTTATTCATGTGGAACCGATGTACAAATTTGAATTAAGTTTATTCAAAGCACAATTATTTTTTCAGTGATTAGACAACTTTGCAGTGTTGTATTTTTGGGGTGTTAATTCGTACATTATTTCCTCAGAACGTTCCCATGTGTGTTTTTTTATTTGTATTGCTAGATTTTACTGCACTGTTGAAGCTAGAGACAAAAGCATTTCGCTGCACCTGCGATGTGAAAAGATAAGAAACCCGCACACTGATCCATCCAGCATCACTGCTCCATCCAGCATCACTGCTCCAGCCAGCATCACTGCTCCATCCAGCATCACTGATCCATCCAGCACCACTGCTCCAGCCAGCATCACTGCTCCAGCCAGCATCACTGCTCCAGCCAGCATCACTGCTCCAGCCAGCATCACTGCTCCAGCCAGCATCACTGCTCCTTATATTTAGGTATCGTTGTCACGTTCTGACCTTAGTTCCTTTTTTATATCTCTATTTTGTTTGGTCAGGGCGTGAGTTGGGGTGGGCATACTATGTGTTGTTCTATGTTTTGTATTTCTATGTTTTGGCCGGGTAGGGTTCCCAATCAGAGGCAGCTGTCAATCGTTGTCTCTGATTGAGAACCCTACTTAGGTAGCCTGTTCCCACCTGTGTTTGTGGGTAGTTGTTTTCTGTATGTTACCTGACAGAACTGTTTCGTTTTCGTTCTCCCTCGTTATTTTGTTTAGTGTTCAGTTTTGATTAAATTTATATCATGAACACTTGACACGCTGCGTTTTGGTCCGATCCTTCATATTCATCATCAGACGAAGATGAAGTTCGTTACAATCGTCCTCAAGGCCTTCGTCAGGGCTTTGGTGAGCGTTTATCGTTTGTATCCTTATGTAGACATTGCTCCACCCACATCCGTTAAATTAATCAAATGGGGTTGGAGTCGAGGGGAAATTATATTTCCAAATATAACAATGTGCATTTCACAAGTATTCCAATACACTGTGTACATAAAATCATTGGGTACAGTGCAAGAAAATACGTCAGAGTAGTCTGAAGTGGTAGCATTAATTCATGTTCACATTTACAACATAACATGCATGGGCATTTCATCAAGACCTTTGGGGAATAATGTCTGGAGGGTTGAAATCCCAAAACATTCTCTTTTACTCAGAGTATTATTAATATCTCCTCCCCTGTCTGATATCTTAACTTTCTCTACGCCACAAAAACTAAAGGTAGAAATGTCATGTTTTAGGTCATTAAAATGTACAGCGACTGGATAATCACTGTCGTTTCTCCTGATTGAACTTTTATGTTCCCTAATTCTCTGTTTGAGAGAAAGAGAGGTTTTACTTATATAACACAGCATACATGGACATTTAATCATGTACTGTAGATAATATGGGTTATGGACACATACAACAACACAGTTACACATGAAACAAACAAAACATACAGTCAATAATACAGTAGAAAACAAAAAGTCTATATACAGTGAGTGCAGATGAGGAAAGGTAAGGGAGTTAAGGCAATAAATATAGTGACTTTTTCTGCCTCCACAATTCCCCCTTTGACACTATAGAAACCATAAGCATCACCATATATGATATATCTGAGCTGTTGTCAGACAGAACTTAAAACCTTCTGGTTTCTGTAAAATTGGCATTTTACACAGAATGTTATTAAGTTACCTTTCAGGAGCCACAATCTGGGGAAAAGGGAGGTTTTTAGGGATCAGAATAATTTCTATGACAGTTACTATCATCTCCAATAAGGCAATTTGGATCCCCTATAAAGGGTGACACATTGACGAGATCTGTCAGGTCATTCAAGTTTACTTCTGTGGTCACATGACCATCTGGTGGAGGGAAGGTACTTCTGTTTCACACAATCTCCTTACTGTTAAAGGAATTTAATTCCTATATCAACCAATTCAATTAAACACTCTGCCCGTACATAAGAATTTGTAAGATACTTATCAGCATTAAATGGACAGAAACCAGTCTCAAAATCAATCAATCAATCGCGTTTATTCTCGAGAGTACTGATCATAGTACAATTTACATCAGGTTATATAATAAAACTGACGTCATAGGTTTTAAAATGTCCTTCCTCCTCTCGGATACAATGGCAGT
This sequence comes from Salvelinus fontinalis, assembly GCF_029448725.1. Lineage (NCBI taxonomy): Eukaryota > Metazoa > Chordata > Actinopteri > Salmoniformes > Salmonidae > Salvelinus > Salvelinus fontinalis. Next base: position 2,417,795 of record NC_074678.1, on the reverse strand, counting down.
ACAGTTAGCGTTCTCACATTACTGTCTGCCACCTGTTAACAATCTGCAACCAACCCAAGGACTCTCCCCTCCCTGGGTAGAGACAGAATTTCCTGTAAGGAACACAGCATTCCAGCCTGTCTGAAGATAACTCCATTCTTTCTAACAAGGAACACAATATATTCAGCATTATGATTATAATAACATTCATTCATCCATACAGTAACATAGTAGTATTCTGTTCAGTCATAATTCTAAGTTAAATGTATACATGTTTTAGTCATTATCCATAAAAATCCCGTAACACGTACCAACAGACTCAGTAACCCCATTGGAATCTCCCCCCCCCCCCCTCATTCATTCTTTATTAAGTTGTTAAACATTTTTCTATGTGGTGTGTCCTTTCTGAAGTAGTGATTATGTAGAAACAAATACATAGAGAAATAAACATTCTAAGTCAGAGGTAGAGCTAGTTGCAAGAACGCTCGGGTCTCAAAGAGTTAATTTGAATAACAGGATGTTGGTTTTGGACCTTGTAATCTAAGGGAAACGTTTTTGTCATTAGACACAGCCCACAGTGAGACATTCACATATAAACCAGGAGTCCGACCACAGTAAGTACTGTTGCTGATCTTTGACTAATGCTAATTTATAATAATAAAAGGTGTGTGTGTGTGTGTGTGTGGACATGTTTAACTATACTTGTGAGGACCAGCATTAGAGTTAGGGGCTAGAGGAAATATGTTAGTAAAACAGGACTGTGTGTGTGGGGGGGGGGGGGGTGTTACAAAATGACATGTCTTCTTACCCACCTTATTCTTAGATGGAGATCGGTGACATGATTGAGATAAACAGAGGTGCATACAAACACTGGGCTCTGTACATTGGAAATGGAGAGGTCATCCATGTGGTAACTCCAGGTATGATGTTTATCTGGAAATGTATTTGTGGTAGCCTATATTCCAATTCCAGAAATGGGGCAGGGTGTAAACATCATCTGAAGTCAAATGTTAACAGCAGAGTACTGGCCCAATGCTCTAACCACTAGGCTACCTGCTGCCCCTAACAACAGACTAATTGCCCAATGCTCTAACCACTAGGCTACCTGCTTCCCCTAACAGCAGAGTACTGGCCCAATGCTCTAACCACTAGTCTACCTCCCCTAACAGCAGAGTACTGGCCCAATGCTCTAACCACTAGACTACCTCCCCTAACAGCAGAGTACTGGCCCAATGCTCTAACCACTAGACTACCTGCTGCCCCTAACAGCAGAGTACTGGCCCAATGCTCTAACCACTAGACTACCTCCCCTAACAGCAGAGTACTGGCCCAATGCTCTAACCACTAGTATACCTGCTGCCCCTAACAGCAGAGTACTGGCCCAATGCTCTAACCACTAGGCTACCTGCTGCCCCTAACAGCAGAGTACTGGCCCAATGCTCTAACCACTAGGCTACCTGCTGCCCCTAACAGCAGAGTACTGGCCCAATGCTTTACCCACTAGTCTACCTGCTGCCCCTAACAGCAGAGTACTGGCCAAATGCTCTAACCACTAGGCTACCTGCTGCCCCTAACAGCATAGTACTGGCCCAATGCTCTAACCACTAGGCTACCTGCTGCCCCTAACAGCAGAGTACTGGCCCAATGCTCTAACCACTAGTCTACCTGCTGCCCCTAACAGCAGAGTACTGGCCCAATGCTCTAACCACTAGGCTACCTGCTGCTCCTAACAGCAGAGTACTGTCCAAATGCTCTAACCACTAGGCTACCTGCTGCCCTTAACAGCAGAGTACTGGCCCAATGCTCTAACCACTAGGCTACCTGCTTCCCCTAACAGCAGAGTACTGGCCCAATGCTCTAACCACTAGGCTACCTGCTGCCCCTAAGAGCAGAGTACTGGCCCAATGCTCTAACCACTAGGCTACCTGCTGCCTCTAACAGCAGAGTACTGGCCCAATGCTCTAACCACTAGGCTACCTGCTGCCCATAACAGCAGAGTACTGGCCCAATGCTCTAACCACTAGACTACCTGCTGCCCCTAACAGCAGAGTACTGGCCCAATGCTCTAACCACTAGACTACCTCCCCTAACAGCAGAGTACTGGCCCAATGCTCTAACCACTAGGCTACCTGCTTCCCCTAACAGCAGAGTACTGGCCCAATGCTTTACCCACTAGTCTACCTGCTGCCCCTAACAGCAGAGTACTGGCCCAATGCTCTAACCACTAGGCTACCTGCTGCCCCTAACAGCATAGTACTGGCCCAATGCTCTAACCACTAGGCTACCTGCTGCCCCTAACAGCAGAGTACTGGCCCAATGCTCTAACCACTAGTCTACCTGCTGCCCCTAACAGCAGAGTACTGGCCCAATGCTCTAACCACTAGGCTACCTGCTGCTCCTAACAGCAGAGTACTGTCCCAATGCTCTAACCACTAGGCTACCTGCTGCCCTTAACAGCAGTGTACTGGCCCAATGCTCTAACCACTAGGCTACCTGCTGCCCCTAACAGCAGAGTACTGGCCCAATGCTCTAACCACTAGTCTACCTGCTGCCCCTAAGAGCAGAGTACTGGCCCAATGCTCTAACCACTAGGCTACCTGCTGCTCCTAACAGCAGAGTACTGTCCCAATGCTCTAACCACTAGTCTACCTGCTGCCCCTAACAGCAGAGTACTGGCCCAATGCTCTAACCACTAGGCTACCTGCTGCCCCTAACAGCAGAGTACTGGCCCAATGCTCTAACCACTAGGCTACCTGCTGCTCCTAACAGCAGAGTACTGGCCCAATGCTCTAACCACTAGGCTACCTGCTGCCCCTAACAGCAGAGTACTGGCCCAATGCTCTAACCACTAGGCTACCTGCTGCCCCTAACAGCAGAGTACTGGCCCAATGCTCTAACCACTAGGCTACCTGCTGCTCCTAACAGCAGAGTACTGGCCCAATGCTCTAACCACTAGGCTACCTGCTGCCCCTAACAGCAGAGTACTGGCCCAATGCTCTAACCACTAGGCTACCTGCTGCCCTTAACAGCAGAGTACTGGTCCAATGCTCTAACCACTAGGCTACCTGCTGCCCCTAACAGCAGAGTACTGGCCCAATGCTCTAACCACTAGGCTACCTGCTGCTCCTAACAGCAGAGTACTGGCCCAATGCTCTAACCACTAGGCTACCTGCTGCTCCTAACAGCAGAGTACTGGCCCAATGCTCTAACCACTAGGCTACCTGCTGCCCTTAACAGCAGAGTACTGGTCCAATGCTCTAACCACTAGGCTACCTGCTGCCCCTAACAGCAGAGTACTGGCCCAATGCTCTAACCACTAGGCTACCTGCTGCCCTTAACAGCAGAGTACTGGCCCAATGCTCTAACCACTAGGCTACCTGCTGCTCCTAACAGCAGAGTACTGGCCCAATGCTCTAACCACTAGGCTACCTGCTGCTCCTAACAGCAGAGTACTGTCCCAATGCTCTAACCACTAGACTACCTGCTGCCCTTAACAGCAGAGTACTGGACCAATGCTCTAACCACTAGGCTACCTGCTGCTCCTAACAGCAGAGTACTGGCCCAATGCTCTAACCACTAGACTACCTGCTGCCCTTAACAGCACAGTAAAACTGATATCTGAACATGGTCGATGGAGTCAGAACTTTATGAACGTAATCAATCAGCTACAGCATCTGCTGTGTTCTCTCAGTCTCTTTATTTCTCTCATCAGCAAAACACAAACCTTTTTCTTTCCTCCTGTTTTGTAGATGGGCCTTCAAGAGTAGCTTTCTGCAGTGTTAGCTCATCCAGCGGCAGTCTTTCCTGTAAAGGCACGATTACAATAGAGACGTTAAAAGATGTGGCATCAAGGAATACTTACAAAATCAACAACTACTTGGATGACGAGTACAAACCAAGGCCGACTGACGTCATTATAAAGGAAGTGGACAAAATGAGAGGCCGTACAATAAAATATGGCCTCCTTGGAAACAACTGCGAGCATTTTGTTACTTTCCTCCGTTATGGAAAATCAAATTCCCAACAGGTAGCCATGACAGTATAATCGAGAGAATATTCTATTTAATTCTTTGCTTGAGGAGATGCACTCCATATTCATTTGTTTTCTGCTTGTCTTTTTCCTTATAGGCAGATGACTTCATGAAGGATTTGTTAGCTGGTCAGCTAGGCCTGCTTGGTGTACTGGCTGCTGCTGTTGTTTCTACAGCTGCTGCAACAAGCAAACTTAGTAAATAATTTATTGGTTCTCTCATGAGTCCATTGAGAATGTCAGTAATGCAAAATGTTGTTTCTAGCCTAATGAATAAAGGACCATATCAAAGACCAATGTGGTTGTGTGGTCATTTTTCATTCAAATCAAACAGAATATTTCATTCATACAGTTGCCTTTATATTACCAAAACCATATTACCATGACCGTGATTAATACTGCAGTGGGATAAATCAGGGTCACACAGAGTGTTTCTGGGTAGTTTTAAACAAATCTACTTAGAAATAAAAGTATACACTTCACACACATGGTTATGGTATTAACAAAGGAAGACACCTGTACCATGTCAGATACAGAGTTGAAGTGTATTACATTTTGAGTTTGCATCCCAATATTAGACTTTATATACACTACCGTTCAATCGTTTTTGTGACATCCGGTTTGGGGCGAGCGGTCGCATTTGCATTCGCTCTGCATTCGCTCTGCAGGTAGTATAACTTTTATAACTTTTCATTACATTTCATTATAGTACAACGATTTAATTTGTCCAACCTTAGCAATTTCTTCTTAACTAGCTACATAGCCGTCTGTGTATCAAAGATAACTGCGTAATTATCGTATTTCGTCGTCTCGTTGTCCACTGCTATCTGCCCAGCAGCTAGCAAACGTCCACCGTCTACCGAATAGTAGCATAACTTTTCATTACATTTCATTATAGTACAACGGTCTGATTTTCATTTTTCATTACAGTACAACGGTTTGATTTGTTTGATCTTAGCTAGCTACATAGCCGTCTTTTTATCAAACATAATTGCGTCGTTATTGAGGTTCGCTAGCGAGCTATTTTCGTTCGAAATTAACGCAACGTAGCCATCACTGCTAGCTAGCCAGCTTGCCACCGAAGAGCATTGTAGAAACGATTACAATACAACGGAACGACTTGTTTTGTGTAGTGTTAGCTAGCTACATAGTTTTCTTTGCTAGCTTTGTATCTAAGATAATTGTGTAACTTTGAGTAATTATCGGTTAGCTAGCCAGCTAGTTTCGCCTGCCGCGCTGCTGTCCTCCTACCTAGCCAACACTGCTAGCTAACACTGCTAGCTAGCCAACTTCTACCGAATAGCAGCACTGTAGAAACTTACATTACAACGGAACGACTTGATTAGCGTAGTGTTAGCTAGTTGTCTTTGCTGTCCTTGTATCCATGATAATTGTGTAGTTTAGAGAAATTTAGAGAAACTGTCGAGGTCACCTAGCCAGCTTCACTTTCAACAACGCAGCTACTGCTAGCCAGGCTACTTCACCAGCCAGCAGTACTATATCATTTTAGTCAATAAGATTTGTAATTTTATTGATTTTTTGCTACGTAAGCTTAACTTTCTGAACATTCGAGACGTGTAGCCCACTTGTCATTCTAATCTCCTTTGCTTTAGCGTAGCCTCTTCTGTAGCCTGTCAAATATGTGTCTGTCTATCCCTGTTCTCTCCTCTCTGCACAGACCATACAAACGCCTCACACCGCGTGGCCGCGCCCACCCTAACCTGGTGGTCCCAGCCCGCACGACCCACGTGGAGTTCCAGGTCTCCGGTAGCCTCTGGAACTGCCGATCCGCGGCCAACAAGGCAGAGCTCATCTCAGCCTATGCCTCCCTCCAGTCCCTCGACTTCTTGGCACTGACGGAAACATGGCTCACCACAGATAACACTGCTACTCCTACTGCTCTCTCTTCGTCTGCCCACGTGTTCTCGCACACCCCGAGAGCTTCTGGTCAGCGGGGTGGTGGCACCGGGATCCTCATCTCTCCCAAGTGGTCATTCTCTCTTTCTCCCCTTACCCATCTGTCTATCGCCTCCTTTGAATTCCATGCTGTCACAGTTACCAGCCCTTTCAAGCTTAACATCCTTATCATTTATCGCCCTCCAGGTTCCCTTGGAGAGTTCATCAATGAGCTTGATGCCTTGATAAGCTCCTTTCCTGAGGACGGCTCACCTCTCACAGTTCTGGGTGACTTTAACCTCCCCACGTCTACCTTTGACTCATTCCTCTCTGCCTCCTTCTTTCCACTCCTCTCCTCTTTTGACCTCACCCTCTCACCTTCCCCCCCTACTCACAAGGCAGGCAATACGCTTGACCTCATCTTTACTAGATGCTGTTCTTCCACTAACCTCATTGCAACTCCCCTCCAAGTCTCCGACCACTACCTTGTATCCTTTTCCCTCTCGCTCTCGTCCAACACTTCCCACACTGCCCCTACTCGGATGGTATCGCGCCGTCCCAACCTTCGCTCTCTCTCCCCCGCTACTCTCTCCTCTTCCATCCTATCATCTCTTCCCTCTGCCCAAACCTTCTCCAACCTATCTCCTGATTCTGCCTCCTCAACCCTCCTCTCCTCCCTTTCTGCATCCTTTGACTCTCTATGTCCCCTATCCTCCAGGCCGGCTCGGTCCTCCCCTCCCGCTCCGTGGCTCGACGACTCATTGCGAGCTCACAGAACAGGGCTCCGGGCAGCCGAGCGGAAATGGAGGAAAACTCGCCTCCCTGCGGACCTGGCATCCTTTCACTCCCTCCTCTCTACATTTTCCTCTTCTGTCTCTGCTGCTAAAGCCACTTTCTACCACTCTAAATTCCAAGCATCTGCCTCTAACCCTAGGAAGCTCTTTGCCACCTTCTCCTCCCTCCTGAATCCTCCTCCCCCTCCCCCCCCCCTCCTCCCTCTCTGCAGACGACTTCGTCAACCATTTTGAAAAGAAGGTCGACGACATCCGATCCTCGTTTGCTAAGTCAAACGACACCGCTGGTTCTGCTCACACTGCCCTACCCTGTGCTTTGACCTCTTTCTCTCCCCTCTCTCCAGATGAAATCTCGCGTCTTGTGACGGCCGGCCGCCCAACAACCTGCCCGCTTGACCCTATCCCCTCCTCTCTTCTCCAGACCATTTCCGGAGACCTTCTCCCTTACCTCACCTCGCTCATCAACTCATCCCTGACCGCTGGCTACGTCCCTTCCGTCTTCAAGAGAGCGAGAGTTGCACCCCTTCTGAAAAAACCTACACTCGATCCCTCCGATGTCAACAACTACAGACCAGTATCCCTTCTTTCTTTTCTCTCCAAAACTCTTGAACGTGCCGTCCTTGGCCAGCTCTCCTGCTATCTCTCTCAGAATGACCTTCTTGATCCAAATCAGTCAGGTTTCAAGACTAGTCACTCAACTGAGACTGCTCTTCTCTGTATCACGGAGGCGCTCCGCACTGCTAAAGCTAACTCTCTTTCCTCTGCTCTCATCCTTCTAGACCTATCGGCTGCCTTCGATACTGTGAACCATCAGATCCTCCTCTCCACCCTCTCCGAGTTGGGCATCTCCGGCGCGGCCCACGCTTGGATTGCGTCCTACCTGACAGGTCGCTCCTACCAGGTGGCGTGGCGAGAATCTGTCTCCTCACCACGCGCTCTCACCACTGGTGTCCCCCAGGGCTCTGTTCTAGGCCCTCTCCTATTCTCGCTATACACCAAGTCACTTGGCTCTGTCATAACCTCACATGGTCTCTCCTATCATTGCTATGCAGACGACACACAACTAATCTTCTCCTTTCCCCCTTCTGATGACCAGGTGGCGAATCGCATCTCTGCATGTCTGGCAGACATATCAGTGTGGATGACGGATCACCACCTCAAGCTGAACCTCGGCAAGACGGAGCTGCTCTTCCTCCCGGGGAAGGACTGCCCGTTCCATGATCTCGCCATCACGGTTGACAACTCCATTGTGTCCTCCTCCCAGAGCGCTAAGAACCTTGGCGTGATCCTGGACAACACCCTGTCGTTCTCAACTAACATCAAGGCGGTGGCCCGTTCCTGTAGGTTCATGCTCTACAACATCCGCAGAGTACGACCCTGCCTCACACAGGAAGCGGCGCAGGTCCTAATCCAGGCACTTGTCATCTCCCGTCTGGATTACTGCAACTCGCTGTTGGCTGGGCTCCCTGCCTGTGCCATCAAACCCCTACAACTCATCCAGAACGCCGCAGCCCGTCTGGTGTTCAACCTTCCCAAGTTCTCTCACGTCACCCCGCTCCTCCGCTCTCTCCACTGGCTTCCAGTTGAAGCTCGCATCCGCTACAAGACCATGGTGCTTGCCTACGGAGCTGTGAGGGGAACGGCACCTCAGTACCTTCAGGCTCTGATCAGGCCCTACACCCAAACAAGGGCACTGCGTTCATCCACCTCTGGCCTGCTCGCCTCCCTACCACTGAGGAAGTACAGTTCCCGCTCAGCCCAATCAAAACTGTTCGCTGCTCTGGCACCCCAATGGTGGAACAAACTCCCTCACGACGCCAGGACAGCGGAGTCAATCACCACCTTCCGGAGACACCTGAAACCCCACCTCTTCAAGGAATACCTAGGATAGGATAAAGCAATCCTTCTGCCCCCCCCCCCCCCCTTAAAAGATGTAGATGCACTATTGTAAAGTGGCTGTTCCACTGGATGTCATTAGGTGAATGCACCAATTTGTAAGTCGCTCTGGATAAGAGCGTCTGCTAAATGACTTAAATGTAAATGTAAATGTAAAAATATCCTTGTTTTTCAAAGAAAGGCACATTTTTTGTCCATTAAAATATAATCAAATTGATCAGAAATACAGTGTAGACATTGTTATGTTGTAAATGACTATTGTAGCTAGAATCGGTTGATTTTGAATGGAATATCTACAGTACATAGGTGTACAGAGGCCCATTATCAGCTACCATCACTCCTGTGTTCCAATGGCACGTTGTGTTAGCTAATCCAAGTTTTTAATTTTAAAAGGCTCATTGATCATTAGAAAACCCTTTTGCAATTATGTTAGCACGGCTGAAAACTGTTGTTCTGATTAAAGAAGCAATACAACTAAGCTTTCTTTAGACTAGTTGAGTATCTGGAGCATCAGCATTTGTGGGTTCGATTACAGGCTCGAAATGGCCAGAAACAAAGACCTTTCTTCTGCAACTCATCCGTCTATTCTTGTTCTGAGAAATGAAGGCTATTCCATGCAAGAAATTGCCAAGAAACTAAAGATCTCGTACAACGCTGTGTACTACTCCCTTCACAGAACAGTGCAAACTGTCTCCAACCAGAATAGAAAGAGGAGTGGGAGGCCCCGGTGCACAACTGAGCAAGAGGACAAGTACATTACAGTTTCTAGTTTGGGAAACAGATGCCTCACAAGTCCTCAACTGGCAGCTTCATTAAAAAGTACCCGCAAAACACCATTCTCAACGTCAACAGTGAAGAGGCGACTCCGGGATGCTGGCCTTCTAGGCAGAGTTGCAAAGAAAAAGCCATATCTCAGACTGGCCAATAAAAAGAAAAGATTAAGACGGGCAAAAAAACACAGACACTGAACAGAGGAACTCTGTTTTCTCCCTACACTGTATTTCAGATCAATTTGATGATATTTAAATGGACAAAAAATGTGCTTTTCTTTTAAAAGCAAGGACATTTCTAAGTGACCCCAAACTTTTGAACGGTAGTGTACATTACAGAAGACTGAAATATAACAAAACATTTTCACATTGAAACACTTTAACAAAAATAAAGTTGATTCATTATAAAATTATGAAAAAACATGACTAACATTCCACCCATGAGGCCACTAGAGGGCGAATGACTGCAGGAAAAGGATCTATGGAGAATCCTACTATACAGTTCATGTTAATCATATATTCTGTTATAACATATTAGCCCACGTTTTTACTTTTAGGGACAGATTGCGGGACCCAGATTAAATCTACTCCTGGATTTAAAAGCATTGTTAATGGATAATCTCAATTGAAAGTGATTCTTAATTCAGGACTAGGCTTAATCTGAGTGTGAAACCTGCACTTTAATGTTCTGAACTAGTTCCTTGAATACAGTAAGACAGGAGAACAATATACTTTATCTACAGTAAACAAGGCAAAATAACAGGTCATTCCCCATGAATGATGCAGCGCTCCCTTTGGGCCAATCAGTGGAATTGTATAAATGACTGAGCTCTATGGCAAGACACAGTATTCCCCCAAATGTCATCAAAATCAGGCCAGTGGTGTCTGAGATATCGCTTGGGTTAGCTAGACTCATATCCCTGAGCATATGTGTCAAATTTGACTTTGAGTTTATTTTATTTTTACAGGGACAGTGCACATTAATCAACATTTCAGTAAAAGTGACGGTTTTAGCCAGCCGGCTAATTTTCAACCACAGTCCCTGGGCAGGTTATTAAAAACAATTACAATATAGACAATCATTGAGCAGTGAGCACACGCAGAGCAACATAGGACAAGCAAGACATAGCATACAGACAGAGCAACATAGAACAAGCAAGACATAGCATACAGACAGAGCAACATAGGACAAGCAAGACGTAGAATACAGACAGAGCAACATAGAACAAGCAAGACGTAGAATACAGACAGAGCAACATAGAACAAGCAAGACATAGCATACAGACACAGCAACATAGAACAAGCAAGACGTAGCATACAGACAGAGCAACATAGAACAAGCAAGACGTAGCATACAGACAGAGCAACATAGGACAAGCAAGACGTAGAATACAGACAGAGCAACATAGAACAAGCAAGACGTAGAATACAGACAGAGCAACATAGGACAAGCAAGACGTAGAATACAGACAGAGCAACATAGAACAAAAAGCAGCAAGACAAAATTTATAAAAGCAACAAAGTGTTTCCACACCTCACAAGCTACAGACAACATGGAAAGCAGCAATACACAGCTAGGGATGTTATCGCAGGTGCAGTGAAATGCTTTTGTTTCTAGCTTCAACAGTGCAGTAACACCTAGCAATACAAACATGAGGTAGTCCTTCACTGTTGAGCTTTATCAAGAACTACATTACTGTAGGGCTGTGTTTCCCAACCTTTTTCGGTTACTGTGCCACCAACTGAAATTTGCTGTCAAATCAAATCAAATCAAATGTATTTATATAGCCCTTCTTACATCAGCTGATATCTCAAAGTGCTGTACAGAAACCCAGCCTAAAACCCAAAACAGCAAGCAATGCAGGTGTAGAAGCACGGTGGCTAGGAAATGTCAGTTGGCTTTTCATAGCCAATCATTGAGAGTATCTCTACCGCTCCTGCTGTCTCTAGAGAGTAGAAAACAGCAGGTCTGGGACAGGTAGCACGTCCGGTGAACAGGTCAGGGTTCCATAGCCGCAGGCAGAACAGTTGAAACTGGAGCAGCAGCACGGCCAGGTGGACTGGGGACAGCAAGGAGTCATCAGGCCAGGTAGTCCTGAGGCATGGTCCTAGGGCTCAGGTCCTCCAAGAGAGAAAGAATTAGAGAGAGCATACATACATTTTTCAATGTGTGAATGTGGAAATGTATGGGGTGTTCAGAATTGGTGTCAAGTAGGTCCCAACTTTTGCAACATTATACGTTAAAGACCCACATTACAGCCGTACTGGCCGTTACCCATGTACATACATTGACTGTCCATGCGCATTTAAGACCTGGAATGCCTTAATTGTGCACCAAAGTAAAGTCCACTCAACAGAGGTTACTAAACATCTCACAAACGTGGCAATATTCAGTTGTCATCTATGTGCTTGTAATGATTTAGCATCAGAAAATGATTATTTTGTACACATCAACAGCCATCTCAAGAGTAATGAAACTATTACTTGTATGTTTGTAGGCTGTAATTTTCAGACAAACATTTCTGGTACCTTTTAAATCTCACAAAAATCGCAAAACATTGCTCTCACACATGGTTGAATTCTAAACCTGGAGTTGTCATGACTACTAGAGTATCTTCACCATCAGCGGATGAATCACATGCAAATAGTCAGGAAGAAGAGTTTGTTTATGATGCCAATGCTTCTTCTGATTTGCATTGTACAGCTGAAGGCTTAGCAACTATTATGGAGGAAAGATTTGCAGCTTCTCTACTGAAATTAGAGCATTTGGCCAAACTCTGCTATTAATGAGGGAGCTCCATCATTTGATTTGTTCCGCACCTGTCCCTTTATCTAGTGACTTTGTTGGTGGCATCTTTCATCAACATAATCTCCAAGTGAATGAATCGGCCATTAAAGAAATTGCTGTTGCAGTTTTGTTCTTGTAATCCTGTGCTAAAGTCTATTGAAAAAGGTGGTTGTCTTAGCACTGCTTATCAGCGTAAGCAGTATTACAAGGAGCACTTCAGTGTTGTGGAGCCCCCTTGTACCTGAAGATGAGCCAGCATAGGTTGTACTTATGGACCTGAAAGACATGATTGAGCTTGTTGTTGCCCCTGTGCATAGTGATGACTCTATTTCTTATGTAGAAAGCAGAATAATTGAGCACAGGCATCGATACAAAGAGTTGTTCCCTGGCGTTAGGCTTCTACAGAAGCATCATTATCTGGAACACTACCCTCAGATGATCAGGTTCTTTGGTTTTCTTGTAAGGCTATGGACAATGCGGTTTGAGGCCAAACATGACCTCAAGTTATCAGACACACAAGGTGCTTCACAAATGTCTCTTTCATTAGCCTCCAAGCATCAGATGATTGCTTACCTGTTGAGCTCTCCATATATTAGCAAGTCTGAACTTGAGGTCAAAACTGTCTCCACTCTCCCAGGGAATTTACTGAAAAATGAAATAGCTGAAGCCATTAGACATAGTCCTGCTCCCACAAGAGATGTCCCTCTAGTGGCACTAAGTGAACTGGCAGACAGTTATCCACTGGTTGACCACATCATTGGATCAGTCCGCATGGTGACTTTGAAATGGCTTAGCCAAAAAGAGGTTAAGTATGTTTAGCACATACTGGTTGAATATAAATGAATATGTATGGCTGCCTAATCAGTAGAAAATAGATATGAAAACTATTTCTTACAACGTTCAAATGTAATTTACATTTTATGGACCATGAAGAATAATTGACTGTCGTTGTTTTCTGTCTTCTATGCAGACTAAGAAGCAAGATGATGTCAACTCCTGCAATCATGAAGATCATCCTGATTGATGGCAGCTGCCAGAGACTGACTTTCCCTTGTGGACTACCTGATTCTGTGACTGACCTTCCCTTGTGGACTACCTGATTCTGTGACTGACCTTCCCTTGTGGACTACCTGACTCTGTGACTGACTTTCCCTTGTGGACTACCTGACTCTGTGACTGACCTTCCCTTGTGGACTACCTGACTCTGTGACTGACCTTCCCTTGTGGACTACCTGATTCTGTGACTGACCTTCCCTTGTGGACTACCTGACTCTGTGACTGACTTTCCCTTGTGGACTACCTGATTATGTGACTGACCTTCCCTTGTGGACGACCTGACTCTGTGACTGACCTTCCCTTGTGGACTACCTGACTCTGTGACTGACCTTCCCTTGTGGACTACCTGACTCTGTGACTGACCTTCCCTTGTGGACTACCTGATTATGTGACTGACCTTCCCTTGTGGACTACCTGACTGTGACTGACTTTCCCTTGTGGACTACCTGATTATGTGACTGACCTTCCCTTGTGGACTACCTGATTATGTGACTGACCTTCCCTTGTGGACTACCTGATTATGTGACTGACCTTCCCTTGTGGACTACCTGACTCTGTGACTGACCTTCCCTTGTGGACTACCTGACTCTGTGACTGACCTTCCCTTGTGGACTACCTGACTCTGTGACTGACCTTCCCTTGTGGACTACCTGATTATGTGACTGACCTTCCCTTGTGGACTACCTGACTCTGTGACTGACTTTCCCTTGTGGACTACCTGACTGTGACTGACCTTCCCTTGTGGACTACCTGATTATGTGACTGACCTTCCCCTGTGGACTACCTGACTCTGTGACTGACCTTCCCTTGTGGACTACCTGACTCTGTGACTGACCTTTTGAACGATGTACAGAAGCAGTGTGGACTTCACGGCGACTTCAGACTTCAGTTCATGAATCCTATTTTTGGAACTGAGTTCTTTTAACCTGACCTCAGTGGCAGAAGTAGAGGACAAAGGTACTCTTAAAGTTATTGACATGTCAGAGACCCCCACAATTCCCTGTGCTGAAACCTCCAGCAGTATCAACACCCCACTCCCAACAACCTCTGCCTTCAATCGTCCCCACATCGATGACTCGTCAACACTATCCATTGGCTCAGTTGACACTGATATACTGTCTTCTCCAGAGTCTACTAGCTCATGGTCCTCTTGGCCTACTTTGTTCTGTGTGCCTCAATTCTCCTATGATGCTGAGCTAAAACTTCAGCAGGTCAATTCAGTTTACCTTGAAAGTGGCACTCTACTTGTTCCAGAGCCTAAGTTGAAGTCAAACATACTTGACGGCTTGTTGAAAGAAATTGTCCAGTATAAAGTTTATGCCACTGATGGAACAGGTTGCACAGAATCTAATCAAGAAGCATCCATGTTTGACTGAGAAGTGTTCCTTCACTGAATGTGGGGATGGAAAACCAGTTTGAAATACTACCTGGCGAACTACTGCATTCGCCTGAGAAGACTGGGATGTCCAGAGGTGACGATAAACTCCTTGATGCACAAACCTGCAGGGAAGTCAAGTGCAGCCCATGGTGTTAAAAAGACAAAGAGAACAGAAGTGAACTTTTGCCCCACATATCCCTCAGGAGAAACAGAAGAGAGCCTCGAGGACATGCGGAAAGCTCTTACTGTCCGATGTGAAGAAAAGAAACAGAGACAGTGAAGTTCAAAATGGAGAAGACGTTTGCATACAGGAGACATGAAGTTGTCCGTGACTGTAATAGCTGTCGCTTTCCTCATCCTCAGATGAGGTGAGGAGAGAAGGATCTTCAGACCAATATGCGGAGTCAGGGAAATATGCCATCTTTATTATTAATACGATGGTCACGAAACAAAACACTTTAACAAACTACAAAATAAGAAAACGACGTACAACGGAACCTGAACATAAACTTACATGGACAAACGTAAACTCACGAACAGGAACGGACATCAAAACGAACGAACAGCCAAACAGCTCTAAAAGTGAATACATCGAACATAACGAAGACATCACAGGAGACAATCACCCACAAACAAACAGTGAGAATGCCCTACCTAAATATGACTCTTGATTAGAGGAAAATGCAAACCACCTGCCTCTAATCAAGAGCCATACCAGGCAAACCGAAACCAACATAGAAACAGATAACATAGACTGCCCACCCAAAACACATGCCCTGACCATAAACACATAAAAACTAACATAAATAGGTCAGGACTGTTACAGTACCCCCCCCCCCCAAGGTGCGAACGCCGGGCGCACCAGCACAAAGTCCAGGGGAGGGTCCGGGTGGGCAGTTGACCACGGTGGTGGTTCCGGTTCAGGACGCTGTCCCCGCACCACCATAGTCACTCCCCTCTTCTTTCTACCCCTTCTACTGACCACCCTAACACTACCTTCCCCTAAATAAACAGCTAGCACCGGGACAAGGGGCAGCACCGGGACAAGGGGTAGCACCGGGACAAGGGGTAGCACCGGGACAAGGGGCAGCACCAGAACAAGGGGCAGCACCAGGATAAGGACCATCACTGGAATAAGGGGCAGCACCGGGACAAGGGGCAGCACCGGGACAAGGGGCAGCACCGGGACAAGGGGCAGCACCGGGACAAGGGGCAGCACCGGGACAAGGGGCAGCACCGGGACAAGGGGCAACACCGGGACAAGGGGCAACACCGGGACAAGGGGCAGATCCCGGCTGAAGGACTCTGGCAGGTCCTGTTTGGACGGCTCTGGCAGGTCCATGCAGGCTGACGGCTCTCGACGCTCATGGCTCAGATGGCGCTGGGGAGACGGATGGCTCTGGCCGTATACGGCGCACTGTAGACCTGGTGCGTGGTGCCGGAACTGGAGGCACTGAACTGGATACACGCACTATAGGGAGAGTGCGTGGAGGAGGAACAGGGCTCTGGAAATGCACTGGTAGCCTAGTGCGTAATGTAGGCACTGTAGGTACTAGGCTGGGGCGGGGAGGTGGCGCCGGAAATACCGGACCGTGCAGGCGTACTGGCTCTCTTGAGCATTGAGCCTGCCCAACCTTACCTGGTTGAATGCTCCCAGTCGCCCTGCCAGTGCGGCGAGGTGGAATAGCCCGCACTGGGCTATGCAGGCGAACCGGGGAAACCATGCGTAAGGCAGGTGCCATGTATGCCGGCCCGAGGAGACGCACTGGAGACCAGACGCGTTGAGCCGGCCTCATGACACCTGGCTCAATGCCCAATCTAGCCCTACCAGTGCGGGGAGGTGGAATAACCCGCACCGGGCTATGCACACGTACAGGAGACACCGTGCGCTCTACTGCGTAACACGGTGTCTGCCCGTACTCCCGCTCTCCACGGTTAGCCTGGGAAGTGGGCGCAGGTCTCCTACCTGCCCTTGGCCCACTACCCTTTAGCCCCCCCCCAAGAAATTTTTGGGAGTTACTCACGGGCTTTTTCGGCTTCCGTGCCAGACGCGTTCCCTCATAATTCCGGTTTCGAGCTTGATTCTCCGGCTTCCATCCACGTCTCCTAGCTGCCTCCTTAAACCACCGCTCCTGGGCTGTGACTGCCTCACTCTTCTCACGAGAGCAGCGATATTCCCCAGTTTGCGCCCAGGGTCCTCTACCAGACAGGATCTCCTCCCAAGTCCAAAAGTCCTTGTTGCTCCGTCGAGCATTCCCATACCGCTTGGTCTCTGTATTTTGGTGGGTGATTCTGTAATAGCTGTCGCTTTCCTCATCCTCAGATGAGGTGAGGAGAGAAGGATCTTCAGACCAATATGCGGAGTCAGGGAAATATGCCATCTTTATTATTAATACGATGGTCACGAAACAAAACACTTTAACAAACTACAAAATAAGAAAACGACGTACAACGGAACCTGAACATAAACTTACATGGACAAACGTAAACTCACGAACAGGAACGGACATCAAAACGAACGAACAGCCAAACAGCTCTAAAAGTGAATACATCGAACATAACGAAGACATCACAGGAGACAATCACCCACAAACAAACAGTGAGAATGCCCTACCTAAATATGACTCTTGATTAGAGGAAAATGCAAACCACCTGCCTCTAATCAAGAGCCATACCAGGCAAACCGAAACCAACATAGAAACAGATAACATAGACTGCCCACCCAAAACACATGCCCTGACCATAAACACATAAAAACTAACATAAATAGGTCAGGACTGTTACAGTGACGCACCCATGGTAGAGGACTTCATGGCAAGATGGCCTGTGTTCTTTGAAGTCACTGAGTCATTAACATCTGCTAACCATGTGTATGCGACAAATAAAATTTGATTTGATTTATTCAGAGTTGTCATGACGTGTGCTGGCTGCCTAGTTATTTCTCTCCCTGTAGAGAACCCTCTAGTTTACTGCTTGTGTAATCATCTCCAGTCTATTTTCCTTTCTGCAGTTTTTAGTTTAAGATGTTTAATTACTATTTTCAGGTCAATGCTGAGTTTAAGAAAAGAAGTAAACTGAAAAATAATTATTGTTTATCTAGCATGTTTCATTCATGTGGAACCGATGTACACATTTGAATTAAGTAAATTCAAAGCACCATTTTTTTTTCAGTGATTAGACACTTTGCAGTATTGTATTTTTTGTGGTGTTATTTCTTACATTATTTCTTCGGGACATTTCCATGTGTGTTTTTTTATTTGTATTGCTAGGTTTTACTGCGCTGTTGAAGTTAGAGACAAAAGCTTTTCACTGCACCTGCGATGTGAAAAGATAAGAAACCCGCACACTGCTCCGTCCAGCATCACTGCTCCATCCAGCATCACTGCTCCAGCCAGCATCACTGCTCCATCCAGCATCACTGCTCCATCCAGCATCACTGCTCCATCCAGCATCACTGCTCCATCCAGCATCACTGCTCCATCCAGCATCACTGCTCCATCCAGCATCACTGCTCCTTATAACGCTTTAGGTATCGGCCTCAAGGCCTTCGTCAGAGCTTTGGTGAGTGTTTATAGTTTGTACCCTTATATAGACATTGCTCCACCCACATCCGTTCAATGCATCAAATGGGGTTGGAGTCGAGGGAAAATTAGAACGTGTTTCCAAGTATAACAATGTGCATTTCACAAGTATTCCAATACACTGTGTACATAAAACGTATTAAAACACGTCTGTAAAACCACAATGTGGACATCGACCTATCAAGTATGTGTTCATAAATCATTGGGTACAGTGCAAGAAATACGTCAGAGTAGTCTGAAGTGGTAGCATTAATTCATGTTCACATTTACAACATAACATGCATGGGCATTTCATCAAGACCTTTGGGGAATAATGTCTGGAGGGTTGAAATCCCAAAACATTCTCTTTTACTCAGAGTATTATTTATATCTCCTCCCCTGTCTGATATCTAGACTTTCTCTACGCCACAAAATCTAAAGGTAGAAATGTCATGTTTTAGGTCATTAAAATGTACAGCGACTGGATAATCCCTATCGTTTCTCCTGATTGAACTTTTATGTTCACTAATTCTCTGTTTGAGAAGACGAGAGGTTTTACCTCCATAACAGCTGCGTATGATGATTAAACATGCCAGTGTTTCATGACAGCATTTTCTACTTTGCGTGAGTTCAAAGTATATGTGGTGTTACCGTGGTAAACATTACAGAGTGTTGTTTAGCTCTAGTGGGTCTTTTTTGTCAAAGTGAATCTCCTGTTTTCCCTAATGACAAATGAAGAGCTTCATCCACACATTGTGGAGAGTAGCCCCTTTTCACAAAATGGCCTCCAAAAGGTTTTTCCAAAAACCCCATAGGAGGTGGGGTTCATCGAGGAACCTCCTTAGGTTCCTGCAAGAACCCCCACCAACTAACAGCCCAACGGAAACATTTGGATTTTAATTTGAAAGGACAGCAGTTGCAGGCACTTAACTTGTAAAGATCTCCTCAATTTAAGGTAAGGTTTGTCCCTTGTATGATCTAAATGTATATTGTTTTATGATGATACTATCTATCTTTTCATGTTTGTGAAAATATCACTCAACAAAGAGGTAAGAATATGTATGCTATAAGAATATGTTGAATCCTAGCTGTATTGGGTGCAGATGACTGAACTGCTCACTTTTGTGTCTGTGTCTGCAGGTATACAGACAAGGAGACATACAGAAAGGTATGCCTATTGATATGTTATGCTGATCACATGTACCATCCTCCTCCCTTACCTCTTCAATGAATATCCCACAGGCCTCTACATTATGGACAAGATATGTGTATGAAAACTATTATCAAAAGTTGTTTTTTCATTCACATTCACCACAAAAGACAAGGTATAAATACTGTCATGTGCATGTTTTGATAGTCATCTCCCACCTCCCTCTGAATATAACATAGTAGCATTATTATTACCAATAATCATAATAATGGGGGGGAGTCAAGAAATGTACCCCAAAAGGTTCTATAAAAGGTTATTCGAGGATCCATTAAAAGGGGGTCTTTGAAGAACTTATAGGGGTTCCCCCAGAGTTTTAATTTGAAGAACCCCTAAAAGATACTCCAGGAACCTTTTCTTTTTAGAGTGCACTGCCGCCAAGAGTTGCATGCATCTGTGCGTGATGTCAGCGTGTACTGGAAAAGGCTCTATTGGGCAAAGTATTTCATGATTTGGTGCTCAGGACCATGTTTCATCTTTATTGTCCCCTACAATGAAATTGAGGAGGGGACTGTGGATCTGTCTCCGTCCTTAAGCATGTTCTGTACGAACTGTTCTTTCATCACACGCAATATCTCAGACAGCGCTGGCACGATTTGGTGAATGATGCATCTTGCCATAGAGATCCGGCATTTACAAAATTATACTGATTGGCCAGATGGTGGCAATATAACAAGCGATTGATTGAAAATGAAAACTTTGAAAGGTCATGCCCCTAACCAGGATTGGGTAGGTTTCTTTCTAAATGTAATCCGTAAAAATTACAAGTTACCTGTCCAAAATTGTAATCTGTAACGTAACTTTTGGATTACCCAAACACTGATTACATTCCATTACTTTTAGATTACTTTCCCCTTAAGAGGCATTAGAAGAAGACAAAAATGAATAAATCTGTCACGTTCCTGACCTGGTTTCTGTTAGTTTTGTATGTGTTAGTTGGTCAGGACGTGAGTGTGGGTGGGCAGTCTATGTTTTCTGTTTCTATGTTGGTTTTGGGTGACCTGATATGGCTCTCAATTAGAGGCAGGTGTTTTTCATTTCCTCTGATTGAGAGTCATATTAAGGTAGGTGTGTTCACACTGTTTGTTTGTGGGTGATTGTCTTCCGTGTCTGTGTCTGCGCACCACATGGGACTGTTTTCGGTTTGTTTTGTACATCTTTCTTTTGTGTAGTCTATTCTCCCTGTTCGTGAGTTCTTCGTGTTATTTGTAAGTTCGTATTGTTCAGGTCTGTCTACACATTCGTTTTTGTTATTTTGTAGTTTATTCAAGTATAGTTCGTGTCATTGTTTCGTCGTGTCTAATAAATCATTATGTATTCAACACCCGCTGCGTTTTGGTTCAATCCATGCTCCTCCTCATCCGAGGAGGAGGAATCTGACAACGATTGTTACAAAATCAATGTTAAAGTTGACATAGTGTAACGTTCGTCTTTCGGGGAGAGAGTGGACCAAGACGCAGCGGGTGATAAATACATGATGATTTAATTAGACAAGACGAACACTGACACGAAAGACACTAGATAATTTTACAAAACAACAAACGACGTTAAACAGACCTGAACTTGTGAACTACATATAACGAAGAACGCACGAACAGGAAAAAACGAAACAGTACCGTGTGGTGTAACAAACACAGACACAGCAACAATCACCCACAAACAAACAGTGAGAACAGCCTACCTTAATATGGTTCTCAATCAGAGGAAACGTCAAACACCTGCCTCTAATTGAGAACCATATCAGGCAACACATTTAACCCAACATAGAAACACATAACATAGAATGCCCACCCCAACTCACGCCCTGACCAACTAAACACATACAAAAACAACAGAAAACAGGTCAGGAACGTGACACTTAGCTGGCCACATTTGGATGTTACATTACATTATGGGTTGGTTATGTAGGCTTCTTCTAACCCATCGCTGTCTACAACATATAATAATACGATTAAATTATATTTACATTAAAAACCAAAGTCTATCAGAATTCCAGTCATTCCAATAAATGTTATACCTCTTGATCTTCAAGAATAGGACTTGGAAATATGGAAGTATAGATTAGCCAAATTGTTTTACCTGAGCATAATCCCAAAACGAATTCATTAGCCAGCTCTACTCTGTTGTCATGGAGGACTGATTGGGATCATTGAATCGAGTTGAAAAATAAATGCGGCTCTCATGGAATGGCATGCTTTGCCAAGAGTGTTCAAAGCTGCCATCAAGGCAGAGTGGCTACTTTGAAGAATCTAAAATATATGTTGATTTGTTTAACACTTTTTTGGTTACTACATGATTCCTAAGTGTTATTTCATAGTTTTGATGTTTTCACTATTATTCTACAATGTAAAAATAAAGAAAAACCCTTGAATGTGTAGGTGTGTCCAAACATTTCACTGGTACTGAATATATAATTTATACATTAAAAAATGGATTAGGCAACTACAGATTGCCCCTTTAAGTCTATGAAAAGTTTGAGCAATAAAAGCCCCACTTTTATTCTATAGGCTTGGACCTGCACTATGCAGCTGTTGCCAGAGCGCATTTTTCATTGGCTGTCCACTGGTTCCAAAAACAATGATTGATAGGCAGCTTAAACTTCTTGAATTCAAATACACATTTAGATTTGTGAACAGCCATCCACAACAACCACAATCCGTAAAGCGCAAATAGCTAAATGAGAGAGCAGCAGTGGGATTCACATCAATGCGCTATGTAGATCAATAATAAGTGAGATCCGTATCGCCGTCATCCTTACCTCCAAGTGTTTATTCAAGTTGGATCATCTTTGGATGCCGACAGCAGTCGCACCATTGGAAGACGTAGCTTGGACTGTAGCCTACAAAAAGCCTATTCCTGCTGTTTTCCCGCGATCCATAAAACACATTTGGTGTGTCATCATAGTGGTCTCTGACTTGTGGTCAGTCTCGCTCAGTTGCAACAAACATTTGTGCCTTTTTTCAAAGCTGATTTGAATGTCATTGAGAAAACAGAGAAGTGTCAAAGATTTTTTCCCGACAACATCCTTTCTGAATTTCAAAGTAATCCTCAAAGTAATCATCTAGTTTTCCAAATTCATCTGTAATGTGATTGCAATATTTTTGCTGGTAACGTTAAAAATTAAAACAACATGGCCGCTATTGACCAATAAACATTCATGTGGGCGTGGTCTGGCACAAACGCATATAAATCAGTCAAGGATATTCTTATTGTAACAAAACTTGGCACACATGTTGCAAACCCTGTCAAGGGGGTAAGTAATCAACTGTACGCATGTTAGTCACAAGCAATTTTTCATACACCACTGGCCTGATTTTGACGGAACTTGGGTGAATGATGTGTCTTGCCATAGAGATCAGTAATTTACAAAAAAATTGTTCCCAAATTAAACTGCCTCGTACTCAATTCTTGCTCGTACAATATGCATATTATTATTACTATTGGATAGAAAACACTCTCAAGTTTCTAAAACCGTTTGAATTATATCTGTGAGTAAAACAGAACTCATTTTGCAGCAAACTTCCTGTCAGGAAGTGAAAAATCTGAAATCGAGGCTTGGTTCCAGGGCCTTCCTATTCATTTGCTTGAAATCTATGGATATACATGCACTTCATACGCCTTCCACTAGATGTCAATAGGCAGTGAGAGGTGGAATGGGGTGTCTAGCTTGATCTGAGGCCGAATAAGGGCTCTTGGAATGACGTGACCACTTTTTCCTTTGTTCAGCAAGGCGTGGGAAGGAACCCTGGATTGCGTTCTGAAAAGCTTTCGTTATAGACGGCTAATATCTCCGGCTTTGATTTTATTTGATAAATGTGATAATATCATCGTAAAGTATGTTTTTTTCAATATAGTTTTATCAGATTATTGAAAGTTTATCGGGAGTTTTGGCTTTTTCCGTTCTCTGCGTTTGGTGATGATGGACAGCTTCGTGCCACTTGGCTAGCTTTGGTTGCTAATTCGACAGGAGAAAAGGACATTCTAAAACCAAACAACGATTGTTCTGGACAAAGGACCCCTTGTACAAGATTCTGATGGAAGCTCAGCAAAAGTAGGAACCATTCATGATGTTATTTCGTATTTCTGTTGAAAATGTTTAGTAATATTTTCCGCCCTGATTTTGGGCGCTGTCTCGCTATAACGTAAGCTGTATGTCGTACTAAAGTTATTTTTAAAAATCTAACAGCGGTTGCATTAAGAACTAGTGTATCTTTCATTTGCTGTCCAACATGTATTTTTTTGTAAAGTTTATGATAAGTTATTTGGTAAGATTAGGTGAGTGTCAGAAATATATTCGGACATTCTGGGAAAAAGTTGCTACGTTTTCACAATGTATAACCACGGATTTCAGCTCTAAATATGCACATTTTCGAACAAACCATATATGTATTGTGTAATATGATGTTATAGGACTGTCATCTGATGAAGATTGTGAAGGTTAGTGAATAAATGTATATCTTTTGCTGTTTTTTCCCCTATCGCTACCTTTGCGTTGAATGAATGAGGTTGTGTGGTTGGCTATTGTAGTAAGCTAATATAATGCTATATTGTGTTTTCGCTGTAAAACACTTAAAAAATCTGAAATATTGGCTGGATTCACAAGATGTTTGTCTTTCATTTGCTGTACACCATGTATTTTTCATAAATGTTTTATGATGAGTATTTACTTATTTCACGTTGGTCTCTGTAATTGTTCTAGCTGCTTCGGTGCTATTTGTGATTGTAGCTGCAATGTAAAACTACGATTTATACCTGAAATATGCACATTTTTCGAACAAAACATAGATTTATTGTATAACATATTATAAGACTGTCATCTGATGAAGTTGTTTCTTGGTTAGTGACTAATTCTATCTCTATTTGGTCAGTTTTATGCAAGCTACCTGTGCTGTGAAAGAAATGTCTGTGCTTTTTTGTATTTGGTGGTGAGCTAACGTAAATATACATGGTGTTTTCGCTGTAAAACATAAAAAAATCGGACATGTTGGCTGGATTCACAAGATGTTTATCTTTCATTTGCTGTATTGGACTTGTTAACCTCTACTTCCACACAATCCCGGATCCGGGAGCACCCCCATCAGTAAAAAAGCTGACTAGCATAGCCTAGCATAGCGTCACAAGTAAATACTAGCATCTAAATATCATTAAATCACAAGTCCAAGACACCAGATGAAAGATACACATCTTGTGAATCCAGCCATCATTTCTGATTTTTAAAATGTTTTACAGGGAAGAGACAATATGTAAATCTATTAGCTAACCACGTTAGCAAAAGACACAACTTTTTTTACTCCACCATTTTTTTCCTGCATAGGTAGCTATCACAAATTCGACCAAATAAAGATATAAATAGCCACTAACCAAGAAACAACTTCATCAGATGACAGTCTGATAACATTTATTGTATAGCATATGTTTTGTTAGAAAAATGTGCATATTTCAGGTATAAATCATAGCTTACCATTGCAGCCACCATCACAACTCTCACCAAAGCGACTAGAATAGCTACAGAGAGCAACGTGAATGACCTAAATACTCATCATAAAATACACAGCGTACAGCAAATGAAAGACAAAGATCTTGTGAATCCAGCCAATATTTCAGATTTTTTAAGTGTTTTACAGCGAAAACACAATATAGCATTATATTAGCTTACTACAATAGCAAACCACACAACAGCATTGATTCAAGCCAAAAATAGCGATAACGTATAAACCAGCAAAAGATATACATTTTTTCACTGACCTGCTCAGAATTCTTCAGATGACAGTCCTATAACATCATATTACACAATACATATACAGTTTGTTCGAAAATGTGCATATTTAGCGGCACAAATTGTAGTTATACAATGAGAAAAGTAGCCAAGCTGCCAACAAAATGTCGGGAGAAATCTTGGGAGAGGCACCTATTCTAATCGATAACTAATCATAAACTTGACAAAAAAATACAGGTTGGACAGCAAATGAAAGATACATTAGTTCTTAATGCAATCGCTGTGTTACATTTTTAAAATTAACGTTACTACGACATACAGCGTGCGTTAAAGCGAGACCGCACCGAAATTAATGGCGGATTATGCATTTTACATTTTTCAACAGAACAACGAATTAACAGCATAAATAGTTCTTACTTTTTGATGTGCTTCCATCAGAATCTTGGGAAAGTTGTCCTTTGTCCAAAAGAATCGTTGCTCGGTTGTAGAATGTAGTCTTCAACGTTGCAATTAGCAGTAAACATT
Source organism: Salvelinus fontinalis (assembly GCF_029448725.1). Lineage (NCBI taxonomy): Eukaryota > Metazoa > Chordata > Actinopteri > Salmoniformes > Salmonidae > Salvelinus > Salvelinus fontinalis. Next base: position 2,392,200 of record NC_074678.1, on the reverse strand, counting down.
AGCCATGTGGGCCAGACATCCCCAACTCCCTAGAACGCAACACAAATAAATACCCGAAGATCGCAATATACTGACATAAACTGATATAACTCGGTTTAAAATAACAACATTATGATGTCTTTAACAGCTATATCGAATAAAAACAGAGCCGGATATATCTAAGAGCTATAACCGGAGCTTTCTAGTACGACATGCCAAGGTCCTTCCTGCGTCAGAGCGAAGTGAACAAAGACCGGACCCTTCGTTCCCAAGCCATTTATAACCTCTCAGATCTGCCTAGAGACTCCATTTCAAATCTCACTATTCGCTGACATCCAGGGGAAGGCGTATGCAGTGCATCTCAACCAATAGAAGACAGGCAAATTAATAAACTGACCTGGGAACAGCTTGCAGAATTCAGCATTCTCACATCCACATAGTAAAAAGGCTCCAACTCGAGTTCTGTTTTACTCACAGATATAATTCAAACGGTTTTAGAAACTAGAGAGTGTTTTCTATCCAATAGTAATAATAATATGCATATTGTGCGAGCAAGAATTGAGTACGAGGCAGTTTAATTTGGGAACGAAATTATTACAAAGTGCAAATAGCACCCCCTATTGAGAAGAAGTTGTGTGAAAGTTGAATTTCGCGCGCTGCCTTTTCAGTGGAATGTGCTAGCGGAACCCAGGGGCTAGACTTAACAATGCTTTTAAACCCAGGAGTAGGTTTAATCTGGGTCCTGCAATCTGCCCCTAAAAGTAAAAACGGGGCTAATACGTTATAACAGAATATATGATTAACATGAACTGTATAGGAGGATTCTCCATAGATCCTTTCCTGCAGTCAATCGCCCTCTAGTGGCCTCATGGGTGGAATGTTAATGTTTTTCATGATGTAACAACGAATGAACATTACCTTTTTTTTTTACTGTAGAAAATCCAGTGTTTCTATGTCAAACGGTTTTGTCATATTTCAGTCTTCTGTGATGTATATAAAGTCTAATATTGGGTTGCAAACTCAAAATTGAATACACTTCAACTCTGTATCTGACATGGTACAGGTGTCTTCTTTTTGTTAGGCCCATAACCATGTGTGTGAAGTGTATTCTTTTGTTTCTAAGTAGATTTGTTTAAGACTACCCAGAAGCACTCTGTGTGACCCTGATTTAACACAAATTCTTCAGGAAGTCATCTGCCTGTAAGGAAAAAGACAAACAGAAAACAAATTAATATGGAGTGCATCTCATCAAGCAAAGCATTCATTAGAATATTCTCTCAATTATACTGTCATGGCTACCTGTTGGGACTTTGATTTGCCATAACGGAGGAAAGTAACAAAATGCTCGCAGTTGTTTCCAAGGAGGTCATATTTTAAAGTGCGGCCTCTCATTTTGTCCACTTCCCCCATAATGACGTCAGTCGGCCTTGGAGTGTACTTGTTATCCAAGTAGTTCTTGATTGTGTAAGTATCCATTGATGCCACATCCTCTAATGTATCTATTGTAATCATGCCTTTAGTGGAGAGACTGGATGAGCTGGATGAGAAAGCACTCAATACAGCTGAAAACACATCTACAAAACAGCAAGAAAGAAAAAAGATTTGTGGTCAATCAAACTTAATCAATACGAATTGTAATAATGGAGCGGTCAACATCCACCTGAACACACTGCTACTCTCTGTTTATTATTAATTCATAGTCAATTTACCTCTACCTACATATTACACTGTACCTACATATTACACTTCTACCTACATATTACACTTCTACCTACATATTACACTTCTACCTACATATTACACTTTACCTACATATTACACTTCTACCTACATATTACACTTCTACCTACATATTACACTTTACCTACATATTACACTTCTACCTACATATTACACTTCTACCTACATATTACACTTCTACCTACATATTACACTTCTACCTACATGTTACACTTCTACCTACATGTTACACTTCTACCTACATATTACACTTCTACCTACATATTACACTTTACCTACATATTACACTTCTACCTACATATTACACCTCTACCTACATATTACACTTTACCTACATAATACACTTTACCTACATATTACACTTCTACCTACATATTACACTTCTACCTACATATTACACTTCTACCTACATGTTACACTTCTACCTACATGTTACACTTCTACCTACATATTACACTTCTACCTACATATTACACTTCTACCTACATGTTACACTTCTACCTACATATTACATTTCTACCTACATATTACACTTCTACCTACATGTTACACTTCTACCTACATGTTACACTTCTACCTACATATTACACTTCTACCTACATATTACACTTCTATCTACATGTTACACTTTACCTCTACCTACATAAAACACTTCTACCTACATATTACACTTCTACCTACATATTACACTTTACTTCTACCTTTACCTCTACCACTTTACCTCTAAAACAGCAAGAAAGAAAAAAGATTTGTTGTCAATCAAACTTAATCAATGCGAATTGTAATAATGGAGCGGTCAACATCCACCTGAACACACTGCTACTCTCTGTTTATTATTTATTCATAGTCAATTTACCTCTACCTACATATTACACTGTACCTACATATTACACTTAACCTACATAATACACTTTACCTACATATTACACTGTACCTACATATTACACTTTACCTACATAATACACTTTACCTACATATTACACTGTACCTACATAATACACTTTACCTACATATTACACTGTACCTACACAATACACTTTACCTACATATTACACTTCTACCTACATATTACACTTCTACCTACATATTACACTTTACCTACATATTACACTGTACCTACACAATACACTTTACCTACATATTACACTTCTACCTACATATTACACTTCTACCTACATATTACACTTTACCTACATATTACACTTTACCTACATATTACACTTCTACCTACATATTACACTTCTACCTACATGTTACACTTCTACCTACATATTACACTTCTACCTACATGGTACACTTCTACCTACATATTACACCTCTACCTACATATTACACTTCTACCTACATATTACATTTCTACCTACATGTTACACTTCTACCTACATATTACACTTCTACCTACATAATTACACTTCTACCTACATATTACACTTCTACCTACATGTTACACTTTACCTCTACCTACATAAAACACTTATACCTACATATTACACTTTACCTCTACCTACATATTACAATTCTACCTACATATTACACTTCTACCTACATATTACACTTTACCTCTACCTACATATTACACTTCTACCTACATATTACACTTCTACCTACATGTTACACTTCTACCTACATATTACACTTCTACCTACATATTACACTTCTACCTACATATTACACTTCTACCTACATGTTACACTTCTACCTACATATTACACTTCTACCTACATATTACACTTTACTTCTACCTACATATTACACTTTACCTCTACCTACATATTACACTTCTACCTACATATTACACTTCTACCTACATGTTACACTTCTACCTACATATTACACTTCTACCTACATATTACATTTCTACCTACATATTACACTTCTACCTACATATTACACTTCTACCTACATTTTACACTTCTACCTACATGTTACACTTCTACCTACATGTTACACTTCTACCTACATATTACACTTCTACCTACATATTACACTTCTACCTACATATTACACTTCTATCTACATGTTACACTTTACCTCTAACTACATATTACACTTCTACCTACATATTACACTTCTACCTACATGTTACACTTGACCTCTACCTACATATTACATTTCTACCTACATATTATACTTTACCTCTACCTACATAATACACTTCTACCTACATGTTACACTTTACTTCTACCTACATATTACACTTCTACCTACATGTTACACTTCTACCTACATGTTACACTTCTACCTACATATTACACTTCTACCTACATATTACACTTCTATCTACATGATACACTTCTACCTACATGTTAAACTTTACCTCTACCTACATATTACACTTCTACCTACATGTTACACTTCTACCTACATGTTACACTTCTACCTACATATTACACTTCTACCTACATATTACACTTCTACCTACATGTTACACTTCTACCTACATATTACACTTCTACCTACATATTACACTTCTACCTACATATTACACTTCTACCTACATATTACACTTCTACCTACATATTACACTTCTACCTACATGTTAAACTTCTACCTACATATTACACTTCTACCTACATGTTACACTTCTACCTACATATTGCACTTCTATCTGCATATTACACTTCTACCTACATATTACACTGCTACCTACATGTTACACTGCTACCTACATGTTACACTTTACCTACATGTTACACTTTACCTCTACCTACATATTACACTTCTACCTACATATTACACTTTACCTACATATTACACTTATACCTTTATATTACACTTTACCTCTACCTACATATTACACTTCTACCTACATATTGCACTTCTACCTACATGTTACACTTCTACCTACATATTACACTTCTATCTGCATATTACACTTCTACCTACATATTACACTGCTACCTACATGTTACACTGCTACCTACATGTTACACTTTACCTCTACCTACATATTACACTTCTACCTACATATTACACTTTACCTACATATTACACTTCTACCTACATATTACACTTTACCTCTACCTACATAATACACTTCTACCTACATATTACACTTCTACCTACATGTTACACTTCTACCTACATATTACACTTTACCTACATATTACACTTTACCTACATATTACACTTCTACCTACATGTTACACTTTACCTCTACCTACACATTACACTTCTACCAACATGTTACACTTCTACCTACATATTACACTTCTACCTACATATTACACTTCTACCTACATATTACACTTTACCTCTACCTACATATTACACTTCTACCTACACATTACACTTCCAACTACATATTACACTTCTACCTACATATTACACTTGACCTCTACCTACATATTACACTTCTACCTACATGTTACACTTTACTTCTACCTACATATTACACTTCTACCTACATGTTACACTTCTACCTACATGTTACACTTCTACCTACATGGTACACTTCTACCTACATGTTAAACTTCTACCTACATATTGCACTTCTACCTACATGTTACACTTCTACCTACATATTACACTTCTATCTGCATATTACACTTCTACCTACATGTTACACTACTACCTACATTTTACACTTTACCTACATGTTACACTTTACCTCTACCTACATATTACACTTCTACCTACATATTACACTTTACCTACATATTACACTTATACCTTTATATTACACTTCTACCTACATATTACACTTCTACCTACATATTACACTTTACCTCTACCTACATAATATACTTCTACCTACATATTACACTTCTACCTACATGTTACACTTCTACCTACATATTACACTTTACCTACATATTACACTTTACCTACATATTACACTTCTACCTACATGTTACACTTTACCTCTACCTACACAGTACACTTCTACCAACATGTTACACTTCTACCTACATGTTACACTTCTACCTACATGTTACACTTCTAACTACATATTACACTTCTACCTACATATTACACTTCTACCTACATATTACACTTCTATCTACATGTTACACTTTACCTCTAACTACATATTACACTTCTACCTACATATTACACTTCTACCTACATATTACTCTTCTACCTACATGTTACACTTGACCTCTACCTACATATTACATTTCTACCTACATATTATACTTTACCTCTACCTACATAATACACTTCTACCTACATATTACACTTTACCTCTACCTACATAATACACTTCTACCTACATCTTACACTTTACCTCTAACTACATATTACACTTCTACCTACATATTACACTTCTACCTACATGTTACACTTCTACCTACATATTACACTTCTACCTACATATTACATTTCTACCTACATGTTACACTTCTACCTACATGTTACACTTCTACCTACATATTACACTTCTACCTACATATTACACTACTACCTACATATTACACTTCTATCTACATATTACACTTTACCTCTACCTACATATTACACTTCTACCTACATGTTACACTTCTACCTACATGTTACACTTCTACCTACATATTACACTTCTACCTACATATTACACTTCTACCTACATGTTACACTTCTACCTACATATTACACTTCTACCTACATATTACACTTCTACCTACATATTACACTTTACCTCTACCTACATAATACACTTCTACCTACATATTACACTTTACCTCTACCTACATATTACACTTCTACCTACACATTACACTTCCAACTACATATTACACTTATACCTACATTTTACACTTGACCTCTACCTACATAATACACTTCTACCTACATGTTACACTTTACTTCTACCTACATATTACACTTCTACCTACATGTTACACTTTTACCTACATGTTACACTTCTAACTACATATTACACTTCTACCTACATATTACACTTCTACCTACATATTACACTTCTATCTACATGTTACACTTTACCTCTAACTACATATTACACTTCTACCTACATATTACACTTCTACCTACATATTACACTTCTACCTACATGTTACACTTGACCTCTACCTACATATTACATTTCTACCTACATATTATACTTTACCTCTACCTACATAATACACTTCTACCTACATATTACACTTTACCTCTACCTACATAATACACTTCTACCTACATATTACACTTTACCTCTACCTACATATTACACTTCTACCTACATATTACACTTCTACCTACATGTTACACTTCTACCTACATGTTACACTTCTACCTACATATTACACTTCTACCTACATATTACACTTCTACCTACATATTACACTTCTACCTACATGTTACACTTGACCTCTACCTACATATTACACTTCTACCTACATATTACACTTTACCTCTACCTACATAATACACTTCTACCTACATATTACACTTCTACCTACATGTTACACTTCTACCTACATATTACACTTTACCTACATATTACACTTTACCTACATATTACACTTCTACCTACATGTTACACTTTACCTCTACCTACACATTACACTTCTACCAACATGTTACACTTCTACCTACATATTACACTTCTACCTACATATTACACTTCTACCTACATATTACACTTTACCTCTACCTACATATTACACTTCTACCTACACATTACACTTCCAACTACATGTTACACTTCTACCTACATATTACACTTGACCTCTACCTACATATTACACTTCTACCTACATGTTACACTTTACTTCTACCTACATATTACACTTCTACCTACATGTTACACTTCTACCTACATGTTACACTTCTACCTACATGGTACACTTCTACCTACATGTTAAACTTCTACCTACATATTGCACTTCTACCTACATGTTACACTTCTACCTACATATTACACTTCTATCTGCATATTACACTTCTACCTACATGTTACACTACTACCTACATTTTACACTTTACCTACATGTTACACTTTACCTCTACCTACATATTACACTTCTACCTACATATTACACTTTACCTACATATTACACTTATACCTTTATATTACACTTCTACCTACATATTACACTTCTACCTACATATTACACTTTACCTCTACCTACATAATATACTTCTACCTACATATTACACTTCTACCTACATGTTACACTTCTACCTACATATTACACTTTACCTACATATTACACTTTACCTACATATTACACTTCTACCTACATGTTACACTTTACCTCTACCTACACAGTACACTTCTACCAACATGTTACACTTCTACCTACATGTTACACTTCTACCTACATGTTACACTTCTAACTACATATTACACTTCTACCTACATATTACACTTCTACCTACATATTACACTTCTATCTACATGTTACACTTTACCTCTAACTACATATTACACTTCTACCTACATATTACACTTCTACCTACATATTACTCTTCTACCTACATGTTACACTTGACCTCTACCTACATATTACATTTCTACCTACATATTATACTTTACCTCTACCTACATAATACACTTCTACCTACATATTACACTTTACCTCTACCTACATAATACACTTCTACCTACATCTTACACTTTACCTCTAACTACATATTACACTTCTACCTACATATTACACTTCTACCTACATGTTACACTTCTACCTACATATTACACTTCTACCTACATATTACATTTCTACCTACATGTTACACTTCTACCTACATGTTACACTTCTACCTACATATTACACTTCTACCTACATATTACACTACTACCTACATATTACACTTCTATCTACATATTACACTTTACCTCTACCTACATATTACACTTCTACCTACATGTTACACTTCTACCTACATGTTACACTTCTACCTACATATTACACTTCTACCTACATATTACACTTCTACCTACATGTTACACTTCTACCTACATATTACACTTCTACCTACATATTACACTTCTACCTACATATTACACTTTACCTCTACCTACATAATACACTTCTACCTACATATTACACTTTACCTCTACCTACATATTACACTTCTACCTACACATTACACTTCCAACTACATATTACACTTATACCTACATTTTACACTTGACCTCTACCTACATAATACACTTCTACCTACATGTTACACTTTACTTCTACCTACATATTACACTTCTACCTACATGTTACACTTTTACCTACATGTTACACTTCTAACTACATATTACACTTCTACCTACATATTACACTTCTACCTACATATTACACTTCTATCTACATGTTACACTTTACCTCTAACTACATATTACACTTCTACCTACATATTACACTTCTACCTACATATTACACTTCTACCTACATGTTACACTTGACCTCTACCTACATATTACATTTCTACCTACATATTATACTTTACCTCTACCTACATAATACACTTCTACCTACATATTACACTTTACCTCTACCTACATAATACACTTCTACCTACATATTACACTTTACCTCTACCTACATATTACACTTCTACCTACATATTACACTTCTACCTACATGTTACACTTCTACCTACATGTTACACTTCTACCTACATATTACACTTCTACCTACATATTACACTTCTACCTACATATTACACTTCTACCTACATGTTACACTTCTACCTACATATTACACTTCTACCTACATATTACACTTTACTTCTACCTACATATTACACTTTACCTCTACCTACATATTACACTTCTACCTACATATTACACTTCTACCTACATGTTACACTTCTACCTACATATTACACTTCTACCTACATATTACATTTCTACCTACATATTACACTTCTACCTACATATTACACTTCTACCTACATTTTACACTTCTACCTACATGTTACACTTCTACCTACATGTTACACTTCTACCTACATATTACACTTCTACCTACATATTACACTTCTACCTACATATTACACTTCTATCTACATGTTACACTTTACCTCTAACTACATATTACACTTCTACCTACATATTACACTTCTACCTACATGTTACACTTGACCTCTACCTACATATTACATTTCTACCTACATATTATACTTTACCTCTACCTACATAATACACTTCTACCTACATGTTACACTTTACTTCTACCTACATATTACACTTCTACCTACATGTTACACTTCTACCTACATGTTACACTTCTACCTACATATTACACTTCTACCTACATATTACACTTCTATCTACATGATACACTTCTACCTACATGTTAAACTTTACCTCTACCTACATATTACACTTGTACCTACATGTTACACTTGTACCTACATATTACACTTCTACCTACATATTACACTTCTACCTACATGTTACACTTCTACCTACATGTTACACTTCTACCTACATGTTACACTTATACCTACATATTACACTTCTACCTACATATTACACTTCTACCTACATATTACACTTCTACCTACATGTTACACTTTACCTCTACCTACATATTACACTTCTACCTACATATTACACTTCTACCTACATATTACACTTTACCTCTACCTACATATTACACTTCTACCTACATGTTACACTTCTACCTACATGTTACACTTCTACCTACATATTACACTTCTACCTACATATTACACTTCTACCTACATGTTACACTTCTACCTACATATTACACTTCTACCTACATGTTACACTTCTACCTACATATTACACTTCTACCTACATATTACACTTCTATCTACATGATACACTTCTACCTACATGTTAAACTTTACCTCTACCTACATATTACACTTGTACCTACATGTTACACTTGTACCTACATATTACACTTCTACCTACATATTACACTTCTACCTACATGTTACACTTCTACCTACATGTTACACTTCTACCTACATGTTACACTTATACCTACATATTACACTTCTACCTACATATTACACTTCTACCTACATATTACACTTCTACCTACATGTTACACTTTACCTCTACCTACATATTACACTTCTACCTACATATTACACTTCTACCTACATATTACACTTTACCTCTACCTACATATTACACTTCTACCTACATGTTACACTTCTACCTACATGTTACACTTCTACCTACATATTACACTTCTACCTACATGTTACACTTCTACCTACATATTACACTTCTACCTACATATTACACTTCTACCTACATGTTACACTTCTACCTACATGTTACACTTCTACCTACATGTTACACTTCTACCTACATATTACACTTTTACCTACATATTACACTTCTACCTACATATTACACTTCTACCTACATGTTACACTTTCCCTCTACCTACATATTACACTTCTACCTACATATTACACTTTACCTCTACCTACATATTACACTTCTACCTACACATTACACTTCCAACTACATATTACACGTCTACCTACATATTACACTTGACCTCTACCTACATATTACACTTCTACCTACATGTTACACTTTACTTCTACCTACATATTACACTTCTACCTACATGTTACACTTCTACCTACATGTTACACTTCTACCTACATGTTACACTTCTACCTACATATTACACTTCTACCTACATATTACACTTCTACCTACATGTTACACTTCTACCTAGATATTACACTTCTACCTACATATTACACTTCTACCTACATGTTACACTTCTACCTACATGTTACACTTCTACCTACATGTTACACTTCTACCTACATATTACACTTTTACCTACATATTACACTTCTACCTACATATTACACTTCTACCTACATGTTACACTTTCCCTCTACCTACATATTACACTTCTACCTACATGTTACACTTCTACCTACATGTTACACTTCTACCTACATATATTACACTTCTACCTACATGTTACACTTCTACCTACATATTACACTTCTACCTACATGTTACACTTCTACCTACATATTACACTTTACCTACATATTACACTTATACCTTTATATTCCACTTCTACCTACATATTCCACTTCAACCTACATATTACACTTTACCTCTACCTACATATTACACTTCTACCTACATGTTACACTTCTACCTACATGTTACACTTCTACCTACATATTACACTTCTACCTACATATTACACTTTACCTACATATTACACTTATACCTTTATATTACACTTCTACCTACATATTCCACTTCTACCTACATATTACACTTAACCTCTGTAAGAGCTGTCGCTTTCCTCATCCTCAGATGAGGTGAGGAGAGAAGGATCTTCGGACCAAAATGCGGAGTCAGGGAAATATGCCATCTTTATTTTATAACGAAAACCGATGACACGAAAACAAACACTTTAACAAACTACAAAATAAGAAAACGACGTACAACGGAACCTGAACATAAACTCACATCAACAAACGTAAACTCACGAACAGGAACGTACATCAAAACGAACGAACAGCCAAACAGCTCCAAAAGTGAATACATCGAACATAACGAAGACATCACAGGAGACAATCACCCACAAACAAACAGTGAGAATGCCCTACCTAAATATGACTCTTGATTAGAGGAAAATGCAAACCACCTGCCTCTAATCAAGAGCCATACCAGGCAAACCGAAACCAACATAGAAACAGATAACATAGACTGCCCACCCAAAACACATGCCCTGACCAAAAACACATAAAAACTAACATAAATAGGTCAGGACTGTTACAGTACCCCCCCCCCCAAGGTGCGAACGCCGGGCGCACCAGCACAAAGTCCAGGGGAGGGTCCGGGTGGGCAGTTGACCACGGTGGTGGTTCCGGTTCAGGACGCTGTCCCCGCACCACCATAGTCACTCCCCTCTTCTTTCTACCCCTTCTACTGACCACCCTAACACTACCTTCCCCTAAATAAACAGCTAGCACCGGGACAAGGGGCAGCACCGGGACAAGGGGTAGCACCGGGACAAGGGGCAGCACCAGAACAAGGGGCAGCACCAGGATAAGGACCATCACTGGAATAAGGGGCAGCACCGGGACAAGGGGCAGCACCGGGACAAGGGGCAACACCGGGACAAGGGGCAACACCGGGACAAGGGGCAACACCGGGACAAGGGGCAGATCCCGGCTGAAGGACTCTGGCAGGTCCTGTTTGGACGGCTCTGGCAGGTCCATGCAGGCTGACGGCTCTCGACGCTCATGGCAGACTGACGGCTCTCTACGCTCATGGCAGGCTGACGGCTCTCGACGCTCATGGCAGACTGACGGCTCTCGACGCTCATGGCAGGCTGACGGCTCTCGACGCTCATGGCAGGCTGACGGCTCTCGACGCTCATGGCAGGCTGACGGCTCTCGACGCTCATGGCAGGCTGACGGCTCTCGACGCTCATGGCTCTCTGACGGCTCTGGCTGCTCATGGCTCTCTGACGGCTCTGGCTGCTCATGGCTCTCTGACGGCTCTGGCTGCTCATGGCTCTCTGACGGCTCTGGCTGCTCATGGCTCTCTGACGGCTCTGGCTGCTCATGGCTCTCTGACGGCTCTGGCTGCTCATGGCTCTCTGACGGCTCTGGCTGATCATGGCTCGCTGGCGGCTCTGGCAGATCCTGTCTGGTTGGCGGCTCTGGCAGATCCTGTCTGGCGGGCGGCTCTAGCGGCTCCTGTCTGGCTGACGGCTCTAGCGGCTCCTGTCTGGCGGATGGCTCTGTAGGCTCATGGCAGACGGGCGGCTTTGCAGGCTCATGGCAGACGGGCGGCTTTGCAGGCTCCTGGCAGACGGATGGCTCAGATGGCGCTGGGGAGACGGATGACTCAGATGGCGCTGGGGAGACGGATGGCTCAGATGGCGCTGGGGAGACGGATGGCTCAGATGGCGCTGGGGAGACGGATGGCTCTGGCCGTATACGGCGCACTGTAGACCTGGTGCGTGGTGCCGGAACTGGAGGCACCGGGCTAATGATAAGCACCTTCCTACTAGTGCGTGGAGCAGGGACAGGGCACACTGAACTCTCAAAGCGTACTCTATACCTGGTGCGTGGTACCGGCACTGGTGGCACCTGGCTGAGGGCACGCACCTCAGGACTAGTACGGGGAGAAGTGACAGTGTGTACAGGACTTAGGAGACGCACAGGTGGCTTAGTGCGTGGGGCCGGAACTGGAGGCACTGAACTGGATACACGCACTATATGGAGAGTGCGTGGAGGAGGAACAGGGCTCTGGAAATGCACTGGTAGCCTAGTGCGTAATGTAGGCACTGTAGGTACTAGGCTGGGGCGGGGAGGTGGCGCCGGAAATACCGGACCGTGCAGGCGTACTGGCTCTCTTGAGCATTGAGCCTGCCCAACCTTACCTGGTTGAATGCTCCCGGTCGCCCTGCCAGTGCGGCGAGGTGGAATAGCCCGCACTGGGCTATGCAGGCGAACCGGGGAAACCATGCGTAAGGCAGGTGCCATGTATGCCGGCCCGAGGAGACGCACTGGAGACCAGACGCGTTGAGCCGGCCTCATGACACCTGGCTCAATGCCCAATCTCGCCCTACCAGTGCGGGGAGGTGGAATAACCCGCACCGGCCTATGCACACGTACAGGAGACACCGTGCGCTCTACTGCGTAACACGGTGTCTGCCCGTACTCCCGCTCTCCACGGTTAGCCTGGGAAGTGGGCGCAGGTCTCCTACCTGCCCTTGGCCCACTACCCTTTAGCCCCCCCCCCAAGAAATTTTTGGGAGTTACTCACGGGCTTTTTCGGCTTCCGTGCCAGACGCGTTCCCTCATAATTCCGGTTCCTCTCTCCGGTAGCCTCCGCTCTCCTAAGTGCCTCCAGCTGTTCCCATGGAAGGCGATCTCTACCTGCTAGGATCTCCTCCCATGTGTAGACACCTTTTCCATTCAATACATCGTCCCATGTCCATTGCTCCTTCTTCTGTCCCTTACTCCGTTTAGCATTCCCATACCGCTTGGTCTTTGTATTTTGGTGGGTGATTCTGTAAGAGCTGTCGCTTTCCTCATCCTCAGATGAGGTGAGGAGAGAAGGATCTTCGGACCAAAATGCGGAGTCAGGGAAATATGCCATCTTTATTTTATAACGAAAACCGATGACACGAAAACAAACACTTTAACAAACTACAAAATAAGAAAACGACGTACAACGGAACCTGAACATAAACTCACATCAACAAACGTAAACTCACGAACAGGAACGTACATCAAAACGAACGAACAGCCAAACAGCTCCAAAAGTGAATACATCGAACATAACGAAGACATCACAGGAGACAATCACCCACAAACAAACAGTGAGAATGCCCTACCTAAATATGACTCTTGATTAGAGGAAAATGCAAACCACCTGCCTCTAATCAAGAGCCATACCAGGCAAACCGAAACCAACATAGAAACAGATAACATAGACTGCCCACCCAAAACACATGCCCTGACCAAAAACACATAAAAACTAACATAAATAGGTCAGGACTGTTACAACCTCTACCTACATCTTGCACTTCTACCTACATATTACACTTCTACCTACATGTTACACTTCTACCTACATATTACACTTTACCTACATATTACACTTTACCTCTACCTACATATTACACTTCTACCTACATATTACACTTTACCTACATATTACACTTATACCTTTATATTACACTTCTACCTACATATTACACTTCTACCTACATATTACAATTTACCTCTACCTACATAATACACTTCTACCTACATATTACACTTCTACCTACATGTTACACTTCTACCTACATATTACACTTTACCTACATATTACACTTTACCTACATAATACACTTCTACCTATATGTTACACTTTACCTCTACTTACACATTACACTTCTACCAACATGTTACACTTCTACCTACATATTACACTTTTACCTACATATTACACTTCTACCTACATATTACACTTCTACCTACATGTTACACTTTCCCTCTACCTACATATTACACTTCTACCTACATGTTACACTTCTACCTACATGTTACACTTCTACCTACATATATTACACTTCTACCTACATGTTACACTTCTACCTACATATTACACTTCTACCTACATATTACACTTCTACCTACATGTTACACTTGACCTCTACCTACATATTACATTTCTACCTACATATTATACTTTACCTCTACCTACATAATACACTTCTACCTACATATTACACTTTACCTCTACCTACATAATACACTTCTACCTACATATTACACTTTACCTCTACCTACATATTACACTTCTACCTACATATTACACTTCTACCTACATGTTACACTTCTACCTACATGTTACACTTCTACCTACATATTACACTTCTACCTACATATTACATTTCTACCTACATATTACACTTCTACCTACATATTACACTTCTACCTACATTTTACACTTCTACCTACATGTTACACTTCTACCTACATGTTACACTTCTACCTACATATTACACTTCTACCTACATATTACACTACTACCTACATATTACACTTCTATCTACATATTACACTTTACCTCTACCTACATATTACACTTCTACCTACATGTTACACTTCTACCTACATGTTACAATTCAACCTACATATTACACTTCTACCTACATATTACACTTCTACCTACATGTTACACTTCTACCTACATATTACACTTCTACCTACATATTACACTTCTACCTACATATTACACTTCTACCTACATATGACACTTCTACCTACATATTACACTTCTAACTACATGTTAAACTTCTACCTACATATTGCACTTCTACCTACATGTTACACTTCTACCTACATATTACACTTCTATCTGCATATTACACTTCTACCTACATATTACACTGCTACCTACATGTTACACTGCTAACCACATGTTACACTTTACCTACATGTTCCACTTTACCTCTACCTACATATTACACTTCTACCTACATATTACACTTTACCTACATATTACACTTATACCTTTATATTACACTTCTACCTACATATTACACTTCTACCTACATATTACAATTTACCTCTACCTACATAATACACTTCTACCTACATATTACACTTCTACCTACATGCTACACTTCTACCTACATATTACACTTTACCTACATATTACACTTTACCTACATAATACACTTCTACCTATATGTTACACTTTACCTCTACTTACACATTACACTTCTACCAACATGTTACACTTCTACCTACATATTACACTTCTACCTACATATTACACTTCTACCTACATATTACACTTTACCTCTACCTACATAATACACTTCTACCTACATATTACACTTTACCTCTACCTACATATTACACTTCTACCTACACATTACACTTCCAACTACATATTACACTTCTACCTACATATTATACTTGACCTCTACCTACATATTACACTTCTACCTACACGTTACACTTTACTTCTACCTACATATTACACTTCCACCTACATGTTACACTTCTACCTACATGTTACACTTCTACCTACATGTTACACTTCTACCTACATGTTACACTTCTACCTACATATTACACGTTTACCTACATATTACACTTCTACCTACATATTACACTTCTACCTACATGTTACACCTTACCTCTACCTACATATTACACTTCTACCTACATGTTACACTTCTACCTACATGTTACACTTCTACCTACATGTTACACTTCTACCTACATATTACACTTCTACCTACATATTCCACTTCAACCTACATATTACACTTTACCTCTACCTACATATTACACTTATACCTTTATATTACACTTCTACCTACATATTCCACTTCAATCTACATATTACACTTTACCTCTACCTACATATTACACTTCTACCTACATGTTAAACTTCTACCTACATGTTACACTTCTACCTACATATTACACTTCTACCTACATATTACACTTTACCTACATATTACACTTATACCTTTATATTACACTTCTACCTACATATTCCACTTCTACCTACAAACTACACTTCTACCTACATATTACACTTCTACCTACATATTACACTTTACCTCTACCTACATATTACACTTCTACCTACACATTACACTTCCAACTACATATTACACTTCTACCTACATATTACACTTGACCTCTACCTACATATTACACTTCTACCTACATGTTACACTTTACTTCTACCTACATATTACACTTCTACCTACATGTTACACTTCTACCTACATGTTACACTTCTACCTACATGTTACACTTCTACCTACATATTACACTTCTACCTACATATTACACTTCTACCTACATGTTACACTTCTACCTAGATATTACACTTCTACCTACATATTACACTTCTACCTACATGTTACACTTCTACCTACATGTTACACTTCTACCTACATGTTACACTTCTACCTACATATTACACTTTTACCTACATATTACACTTCTATCTGCATATTACACTTCTACCTACATATTACACTGCTACCTACATGTTACACTGCTAACCACATGTTACACTTTACCTACATGTTCCACTTTACCTCTACCTACATATTACACTTCTACCTACATATTACACTTTACCTACATATTACACTTATACCTTTATATTACACTTCTACCTACATATTACACTTCTACCTACATATTACAATTTACCTCTACCTACATAATACACTTCTACCTACATATTACACTTCTACCTACATGCTACACTTCTACCTACATATTACACTTTACCTACATATTACACTTTACCTACATAATACACTTCTACCTATATGTTACACTTTACCTCTACTTACACATTACACTTCTACCAACATGTTACACTTCTACCTACATATTACACTTCTACCTACATATTACACTTCTACCTACATATTACACTTTACCTCTACCTACATAATACACTTCTACCTACATATTACACTTTACCTCTACCTACATATTACACTTCTACCTACACATTACACTTCCAACTACATATTACACTTCTACCTACATATTATACTTGACCTCTACCTACATATTACACTTCTACCTACACGTTACACTTTACTTCTACCTACATATTACACTTCCACCTACATGTTACACTTCTACCTACATGTTACACTTCTACCTACATGTTACACTTCTACCTACATGTTACACTTCTACCTACATATTACACGTTTACCTACATATTACACTTCTACCTACATATTACACTTCTACCTACATGTTACACCTTACCTCTACCTACATATTACACTTCTACCTACATGTTACACTTCTACCTACATGTTACACTTCTACCTACATGTTACACTTCTACCTACATATTACACTTCTACCTACATATTCCACTTCAACCTACATATTACACTTTACCTCTACCTACATATTACACTTATACCTTTATATTACACTTCTACCTACATATTCCACTTCAATCTACATATTACACTTTACCTCTACCTACATATTACACTTCTACCTACATGTTAAACTTCTACCTACATGTTACACTTCTACCTACATATTACACTTCTACCTACATATTACACTTTACCTACATATTACACTTATACCTTTATATTACACTTCTACCTACATATTCCACTTCTACCTACAAACTACACTTCTACCTACATATTACACTTCTACCTACATATTACACTTTACCTCTACCTACATATTACACTTCTACCTACACATTACACTTCCAACTACATATTACACTTCTACCTACATATTACACTTGACCTCTACCTACATATTACACTTCTACCTACATGTTACACTTTACTTCTACCTACATATTACACTTCTACCTACATGTTACACTTCTACCTACATGTTACACTTCTACCTACATGTTACACTTCTACCTACATATTACACTTCTACCTACATATTACACTTCTACCTACATGTTACACTTCTACCTAGATATTACACTTCTACCTACATATTACACTTCTACCTACATGTTACACTTCTACCTACATGTTACACTTCTACCTACATGTTACACTTCTACCTACATATTACACTTTTACCTACATATTACACTTCTACCTACATATTACACTTCTACCTACATGTTACACTTTCCCTCTACCTACATATTACACTTCTACCTACATATTACACTTCTACCTACATGTTACACTTTCCCTCTACCTACATATTACACTTCTACCTACATGTTACACTTCTACCTACATGTTACACTTCTACCTACATATATTACACTTCTACCTACATGTTACACTTCTACCTACATATTACACTTCTACCTACATATTACACTTCTACCTACATGTTACACTTGACCTCTACCTACATATTACATTTCTACCTACATATTATACTTTACCTCTACCTACATAATACACTTCTACCTACATATTACACTTTACCTCTACCTACATAATACACTTCTACCTACATATTACACTTTACCTCTACCTACATATTACACTTCTACCTACATATTACACTTCTACCTACATGTTACACTTCTACCTACATGTTACACTTCTACCTACATATTACATTTCTACCTACATATTACACTTCTACCTACATATTACACTTCTACCTACATTTTACACTTCTACCTACATGTTACACTTCTACCTACATGTTACACTTCTACCTACATATTACACTTCTACCTACATATTACACTACTACCTACATATTACACTTCTATCTACATATTACACTTTACCTCTACCTACATATTACACTTCTACCTACATGTTACACTTCTACCTACATGTTACAATTCAACCTACATATTACACTTCTACCTACATATTACACTTCTACCTACATGTTACACTTCTACCTACATATTACACTTCTACCTACATATTACACTTCTACCTACATATTACACTTCTACCTACATATGACACTTCTACCTACATATTACACTTCTAACTACATGTTAAACTTCTACCTACATATTGCACTTCTACCTACATGTTACACTTCTACCTACATATTACACTTCTATCTGCATATTACACTTCTACCTACATATTACACTGCTACCTACATGTTACACTGCTAACCACATGTTACACTTTACCTACATGTTCCACTTTACCTCTACCTACATATTACACTTCTACCTACATATTACACTTTACCTACATATTACACTTATACCTTTATATTACACTTCTACCTACATATTACACTTCTACCTACATATTACAATTTACCTCTACCTACATAATACACTTCTACCTACATATTACACTTCTACCTACATGTTACACTTCTACCTACATATTACACTTTACCTACATATTACACTTTACCTACATAATACACTTCTACCTATATGTTACACTTTACCTCTACTTACACATTACACTTCTACCAACATGTTACACTTCTACCTACATATTACACTTCTACCTACATATTACACTTCTACCTACATATTACACTTTACCTCTACCTACATAATACACTTCTACCTACATATTACACTTTACCTCTACCTACATATTACACTTCTACCTACACATTACACTTCCAACTACATATTACACTTCTACCTACATATTATACTTGACCTCTACCTACATATTACACTTCTACCTACACGTTACACTTTACTTCTACCTACATATTACACTTCCACCTACATGTTACACTTCTACCTACATGTTACACTTCTACCTACATGTTACACTTCTACCTACATGTTACACTTCTACCTACATATTACACGTTTACCTACATATTACACTTCTACCTACATATTACACTTCTACCTACATGTTACACTTTACCTCTACCTACATATTACACTTCTACCTACATGTTACACTTCTACCTACATGTTACACTTCTACCTACATGTTACACTTCTACCTACATATTACACTTCTACCTACATATTCCACTTCAACCTACATATTACACTTTACCTCTACCTACATATTACACATATACCTTTATATTACACTTCTACCTACATATTCCACTTCAATCTACATATTACACTTTACCTCTACCTACATATTACACTTCTACCTACATGTTAAACTTCTACCTACATGTTACACTTCTACCTACATATTACACTTCTACCTACATATTACACTTCACCTACATATTACACTTATACCTTTATATTACACTTCTACCTACATATTCCACTTCTACCTACAAACTACACTTCTACCTACATATTACACTTCTACCTACATATTACACTTTACCTCTACCTACATATTACACTTCTACCTACACATTACACTTCCAACTACATATTACACTTCTACCTACATATTACACTTGACCTCTACCTACATATTACACTTCTACCTACATGTTACACTTTACTTCTACCTACATATTACACTTCTACCTACATGTTACACTTCTACCTACATGTTACACTTCTACCTACATGTTACACTTCTACCTGCATATTACACTTCTACCTACATATTACACTTCTACCTACATGTTACACTTCTACCTAGATATTACACTTCTACCTACATATTACACTTCTACCTACATGTTACACTTCTACCTACATGTTACACTTCTACCTACATGTTACACTTCTACCTACATATTACACTTTTACCTACATATTACACTTCTACCTACATATTACACTTCTACCTACATGTTACACTTTCCCTCTACCTACATATTACACTTCTACCTACATATTACACTTTACCTCTACCTACATATTACACTTCTACCTACACATTACACTTCCAACTACATATTACACTTCTACCTACATATTACACTTGACCTCTACCTACATATTACACTTCTACCTACATGTTACACTTTACTTCTACCTACATATTACACTTCTACCTACATGTTACACTTCTACCTACATGTTACACTTCTACCTACATGTTACACTTCTACCTACATATTACACTTCTACCTACATATTACACTTCTACCTACATGTTACACTTCTACCTAGATATTACACTTCTACCTACATATTACACTTCTACCTACATGTTACACTTCTACCTACATGTTACACTTCTACCTACATGTTACACTTCTACCTACATATTACACTTTTACCTACATATTACACTTCTACCTACATATTACACTTCTACCTACATGTTACACTTTCCCTCTACCTACATATTACACTTCTACCTACATGTTACACTTCTACCTACATGTTACACTTCTACCTACATATATTACACTTCTACCTACATGTTACACTTCTACCTACATATTACACTTCTACCTACATGTTACACTTCTACCTACATATTACACTTTACCTACATATTACACTTATACCTTTATATTCCACTTCTACCTACATATTCCACTTCAACCTACATATTACACTTTACCTCTACCTACATATTACACTTCTACCTACATGTTACACTTCTACCTACATGTTACACTTCTACCTACATATTACACTTCTACCTACATATTACACTTTACCTACATATTACACTTATACCTTTATATTACACTTCTACCTACATATTCCACTTCTACCTACATATTACACTTTACCTCTACCTACATCTTGCACTTCTACCTACATATTACACTTCTACCTACATGTTACACTTCTACCTACATATTACACTTTACCTACATATTACACTTATACCTTTATATTACACTTCTACCTACATATTACACTTCTACCTACATATTACAATTTACCTCTACCTACATAATACACTTCTACCTACATATTACACTTCTACCTACATGTTACACTTCTACCTACATATTACACTTTACCTACATATTACACTTTACCTACATAATACACTTCTACCTATATGTTACACTTTACCTCTACTTACACATTACACTTCTACCAACATGTTACACTTCTACCTACATATTACACTTCTACCTACATATTACACTTCTACCTACATATTACACTTTACCTCTACCTACATAATACACTTCTACCTACATATTACACTTTACCTCTACCTACATATTACACTTCTACCTACACATTACACTTCCAACTACATATTACACTTCTACCTACATATTACACTTGACCTCTACCTACATATTACACTTCTACCTACACGTTACACTTTACTTCTACCTACATATTACACTTCCACCTACATGTTACACTTCTACCTACATGTTACACTTCTACCTACATGTTACACTTCTACCTACATGTTACACTTCTACCTACATATTACACGTTTACCTACATATTACACTTCTACCTACATATTACACTTCTACCTACATGTTACACTTTACCTCTACCTACATATTACACTTCTACCTACATGTTACACTTCTACCTACATGTTACACTTCTACGTACATGTTACACTTCTACCTACATATTACACTTCTACCTACATATTCCACTTCAACCTACATATTACACTTTACCTCTACCTACATATTACACTTATACCTTTATATTACACTTCTACCTACATATTCCACTTCAATCTACATATTACACTTTACCTCTACCTACATATTACACTTCTACCTACATGTTAAACTTCTACCTACATGTTACACTTCTACCTACATATTACACTTCTACCTACATATTACACTTTACCTACATATTACACTTATACCTTTATATTACACTTCTACCTACATATTCCACTTCTACCTACAAACTACACTTCTACCTACATATTACACTTCTACCTACATATTACACTTTACCTCTACCTACATATTACACTTCTACCTACACATTACACTTCCAACTACATATTACACTTCTACCTACATATTACACTTGACCTCTACCTACATATTACACTTCTACCTACATGTTACACTTTACTTCTACCTACATATTACACTTCTACCTACATGTTACACTTCTACCTACATGTTACACTTCTACCTACATGTTACACTTCTACCTACATATTACACTTCTACCTACATATTACACTTCTACCTACATGTTACACTTCTACCTAGATATTACACTTCTACCTACATATTACACTTCTACCTACATGTTACACTTCTACCTACATGTTACACTTCTACCTACATGTTACACTTCTACCTACATATTACACTTTTACCTACATATTACACTTCTACCTACATATTACACTTCTACCTACATGTTACACTTTCCCTCTACCTACATATTACACTTCTACCTACATATTACACTTTACCTCTACCTACATATTACACTTCTACCTACACATTACACTTCCAACTACATATTACACTTCTACCTACATATTACACTTGACCTCTACCTACATATTACACTTCTACCTACATGTTACACTTTACTTCTACCTACATATTACACTTCTACCTACATGTTACACTTCTACCTACATGTTACACTTCTACCTACATGTTACACTTCTACCTACATATTACACTTCTACCTACATATTACACTTCTACCTACATGTTACACTTCTACCTAGATATTACACTTCTACCTACATATTACACTTCTACCTACATGTTACACTTCTACCTACATGTTACACTTCTACCTACATGTTACACTTCTACCTACATATTACACTTCTACCTACATATTACACTTCTACCTACATGTTACACTTTCCCTCTACCTACATATTACACTTCTACCTACATGTTACACTTCTACCTACATGTTACACTTCTACCTACATATATTACACTTCTACCTACATGTTACACTTCTACCTACATATTACACTTCTACCTACATGTTACACTTCTACCTACATATTACACTTTACCTACATATTACACTTATACCTTTATATTCCACTTCTACCTACATATTCCACTTCAACCTACATATTACACTTTACCTCTACCTACATATTACACTTCTACCTACATGTTACACTTCTACCTACATGTTACACTTCTACCTACATATTACACTTCTACCTACATATTACACTTTACCTACATATTACACTTATACCTTTATATTACACTTCTACCTACATATTCCACTTCTACCTACATATTACACTTTACCTCTACCTACATCTTGCACTTCTACATACATGTTACACTTCTACCTACATATTACACTTCTACCTACATATTACACTTCTACCTACATGTTACACTTCTACCTACATATTACACTTCTACCTACATATATTACACTTCTACCTACATGTTACACTTCTACCTACATATTACACTTCTACCTACATGTTACACTTCTACCTACATATTACACTTCCAACTACATATTACACTTCTACCTACATGTTACACTTTACCTCTACCTACATATTACACTTTACCTACATGTTACACTTTACCTCTACCTACATATTAAACGTCTACCTCCATGTTACACTTCTACCTACATATTACACTTCTACCTACATATTACACTTCTACCTACATATTACACTTTACCTACATATTACACTTTACCTCTACCTACATATTACACTTTACCTCTACCTACATGTTACACATCTACCTACATATTACACTTCACCTACATATTAAACTTTACCTCTACCTACATACTACACTTCTACCTACGTATTTCACTTCTACCTACATATTACACTTCTACCTACATATTACACTTCTACCTACATATTACACTTTACCTCTACCTACATGTTACACTTCTACCTACATATTACACTGTACCTCTACCTACATATTACACTTTACCTCTACCTACATGTTACCTCAACTAAAATGTACCCCTTCCTTGTATATAGCCTCCACATTGACTCTGTACCGGTACCCCCTGTATATAGCCTCCACATTGACTCTGTACCGTAACACCCCGTATATAGCCTCCACATTGACTCTGTACCGTAACACCCTGTATATAGGCTCCACATTGACTCTGTACCGTAACACCCTGTATATAGCCTCCACATTGACTCTGTACTGGTACCCCCTGTATATAGCCTCCACATTGACTCTGTACCTTTACCCCCTGTATATAGCCTCCACATTGACTCTGTACCGTAACACCCTGTATATAGCCTCCACATTGACTCTGTACCGGCACCCCCTGTATATAGCCTCCACATTGACTCTGTACCCATACCCCTGTATATAGCCTCCACATTGACTCTGTACCGGTACCCCCTGTATATAGCCTCCACATTGACTCTATACCCATACCCACTGTATATAGCCTCCACATTGACTCTGTACCCATACCCCCTGTATATAGCCTCCACATTGACTCTGTACCCATACCCCCTGTATATAGCCTCCACATTGACTCTGTACCGGTACCCCCTGTATATAGCCTCCACATTGACTCTATACCCATACCCACTGTATATAGCCTCCACATTGACTCTGTACCCATACGCCCTGTATATAGCCTCCACATTGACTCTGTACCCATACCCCCTGTATATAGCCTCCACATTGACTCTGTACCCATACCCCCTGTATATAGCCTCTCTACTGTTTTTATTGTTGCTCCTTAATTATATGTTATTTTTTCTTATTTTATTTATAGATTTTTTACTCCAGTTTATTTTAGTAAATACTTTGACACTTTATTTTTTTAAACTGCATTGTTGGTTAAGGGCTTGTAGGTAAGCATTTCACTGTAAGGTCGACTACACCTGTTGTATTCAGCACATTTGACAAATACAATTTTAATTGATTTGCTGTGAAGACTGTTTGAGTGCATCGAAACCAGGATGTGGCCCCCAGACCAGTTCCTCTCGTCAGTTGTTGGCCTCAAGCGCAGAAATGATTTCAGACATGTATCAGAGGGAAACATACTAAACCAGCTAGGAAACATAACGACCATATATGGAGGGGTTGTAAGAGACAGAGAACACAGCAGATGCTGTAGCTGATTGATTACGTTCATAAAGTTCTGACTATGGACCATGTTCAGATATCAGTTTTACTCTGCTGTTAACATTTGACTTCAGGAGAAAAACATCATACCTGGAATTACCATCTGGATGACCTCTCCATTTCCAATGTACAGAGCCCAGTGTTTGTATTGACCTCTGTTTATCTCAATCATGTCACCAATCTCCATCTAAGAATAAGGTGGTAAGAAGACCTTTAGTTATGCAACACCCCACACACACAGTCCTGTTTTACTAACCTATTTTCTCCAACACTAACCCTAATTCTAACTCTAAACCCCCTAGAAATAGCCTTTTTCCCAGTTTGCCCATTATTTGTTTGTTTACTATAGTTGTGGGGACTTCTGGTCCCCATAAGTATAGTTAAACACAGTGGTGTAAAGTACTCAACTAAAAGAAGTTTAAAAAAGTACTACTTAAGTTGTTTTTTGGGGTATCTGTACTTTACTTTACTATTTCTATTTTCTTTTACTTCTACTTTACTTTCACTTCACTACATTCCTAAAGAAAATAATGTACCTTTTGCTCCATACATATTCCCTGACACCCAGAAGTACTTGTTACATTTTGAATGCTTAGCAGGACAGGAAAATGGTCCAATTCACGCACTTCTCAAGAGATCCCTGCCTCTGATCTGGCAGATTCACTAAACACAAAATGCTTCGTTTGTTAATTAAGTCTTAGTGTTGGAGTGTGCCCCTGACTATCCGTAAATTTAAAAAACTAGAAAATGGTGCCGTCTGTTTTGCTTAATATAAAGAATTTGAAATGATTTATACTTTTACTTCGGATACTTCAGTATATTTAAAACCAAATACTTTTACACTTTTACTCAGTTACTATTTTACTGGGTGACTTTCACTTTTACTTGAGTCATTTCCTATTAAAGGTATCTTTACTTTTACTCAAGTATGACAATTTGGTACTTTTTCCACCCCTGTTTAAACATGTCCCACCCCACACACACATTAATAGTAATAGTAATTAATAGTAATTAGTATTAGTCAAAGATCAGCAGCAGTACTTACTGTGGTAAGACTCATGGTTTGCATGTGAATGTCTCGCTGTTGATTGTGTCTAGTGAAGAAGACCTTAGCCTACTACTCTTGACAACAAGATGTAATCTAAGGCCCAGTTCTTTTAGAGACACGTTTGCACATTCCCATACTCATGAAGAAGTTTCACTTTCACACACAAAGCACAAAGAATGAGCGTTGAGAGAGAATTGACATTGATTTAACGAAAATAAGAACAAAATGAATTGGGACTGGAATTTATTAAAGTAATGATTAAAGGTTGGAAACAGGGGGAAATATATAGTGGACGATATTATTAAAAGGGGATTCAAGTATTGCAGTAAAAGGGTTAAATATGTTATGATAATGTTTGTGTTAAGGTATTGTGCACATAGACCAAGTTTGTTTAGCTTAGAGCGGGTAATTTTCTTTCCTTCACATTTTCAAACAGTTCATTTATATTTTGCAACGGGGCTATACATTTGGATGAGGTGAGTTTTTTTCTCTCGCCTGAGTAGCCTCGTTTCAAAGCAAAAAATAAAATGAAACCATTATCAGGAATCAAGGTTAAACCCAGATGCAGACAGTCGAAGAAAGAATGTTTATTGTAACAACAGGGGCAGGCAAAGACAGGTCAAGGCAGGCAGGGGTCGATAATCCAGAGTAAGGCAAAGGACGGCAGGCAGGCTCAGGCAGAGAGGACAGGCAAAGGTCAAAAACCAGGAGGACGAGAAAAGAGGCTGGGAAACAATAGGAGCTGACAGGAAAACAAACAAACAGGCAACAAACAGACAGAGAACACAGGTATAAATACACAGGATAATTGGGAAGATGGGCGACACCTGTAGGGGGGTGGAGACAAGCACAAGGACAGGCGAAACAGATCAGGTCGTGACAGTACCCCCCCCCCCCCCCCCCCCCCCCTCCAAAATGTACATGAACAATGTATGTACACCATCGCTCAAAAGTTTGGGTTCACTTAGAAATGTCCTTGTTATTGAAAGAAAAATAAAAAAAATTGTCTATTAACATAACATCAAATTGATCAGAAATACAGTTTATATTCTGTTCAAACATGTTGGAAGGAGACAAAGGGTAGCAGTTTGGTTTAGGCCATAGGGGCCCACCCCGAAGACCATCTGACTACAGTCCTATCCCATACACACACACACACACTTCCACACCCATGAGGGTCCTAGATTTAGGCTGGCCATGACAATACCAGTGAGAGGAACATACTGTGTTTATGCCTAACAGAGAAGGATTGTTTATCTTAGACATGCAAAGTGATGACTAAGCCTAGTTGGTATAAATATATGCTTGTGGGTTGAATAAACTTGGTTTGAGCTTTTTCTTGTCGTCCGTTTTGAGTTGTTGCTCTATTTGTTCAGATCTAACTCCTTCAGGCCACTGCTGCACCTCAGCAACCCACTCCTGAACCTACTGTAACATACCTTCAGGCCACTGCTGCACCTCAGCAACCCACTCATGAACATAACATACCTTCAGGCCACTGCTGCACCTCAGCAACCCACTCCTGAACCTACTGTAACATACCTTCAGGCCACTGCTGCACCTCAGCAACCCACTCCTGAACCTACTGTAACATACCTTCAGGCCACTGCTGCACCTCAGCAACCCACTCATGAACATAACATACCTTCAGGCCACTGCTGTACCTCAGCAACCCACTCCTGAACCTAACATACCTTCAGGCCACTGCTGAACCTAACATACCTTCAGGCCACTGCTGAACCTAACATACCTTCAGGCCACTGCTGGACCTCAGCAACCCACTGCTGAACCTAACATACCTTCAGGCCACTGCTGCACCTCAGCAACCCACTCCTGAACCTAACATACCTTCAGGCCACTGCTGCACCTCAGCTACCCACTCCTGAACCTAACACACCTTCAGGCCACTGCTGCACCTCAGCAACCCACTCCTGAAGCACAGGGTCATCGGTGTCCAGCTCTGACCACTTATCTTCGAAGAAGCTGGTCTCCTCCTTCAGTCTTTTGACATTCTGAAAGAATACTATTCAATTAAGGAATACCATAGGTGAAGGTTCAACATTTTCAAGTGAATCACACTAAAACATTGGATTTTAATGTATACAGCCAAATGGCCTGGACCACTTGCTGCCAACACGGAGCCCTGCCGATCCATCACGACTGGTTTGCCGACGTAACCGTCCGAGGTGGTTTCAAACAGGTCTTCCGTGGCGACGTCGCTGGATGCTCAATGGGAGTGGTGCTGGGGGCTGCAAGGCCAGAGTTCTACAGAGGCTAACTCTCTCATCTAGCAGATGAGCAACCAGCAACGTCGCCACGGAAGAGCCGGTTGAAACTACCTCGGACGGTTACTTCCGTTCAGAGCTTGCGGTAGGAATCCGGTGATGATAGGCACATGATTACTGCCTACAATAGCTGTAGGATCAAGAGGTATTCAGGGCAATTAGGGGGACATAAATTAAGATACTTTACATTGTGTCTGCCAACGCCCCTGGGATAATGTACATTTGAGGAAGCATTATGATAACAACTCATCGTTACGATGTTAGGGATTAATTTAGCTTATTTTGGGTCATTGATAATCATTGTCTCAACGCAGCCTTGAAATGTGTGGACTGTGTCCAGGAGCCAAGATGATTTGGATGGATTCCTAATAAATACAAAATACAACTGACAGTAGACTGATAGGCAGCGCTAGTTATAATACATGTTGATCCCAGAAAGAAACTACAGTCCCGAGAGCTACCTTAAAATGGAAGCTCCCTGCAAAGTTTCTCTCTCCCCTTCTGAATTGTCTGATGTATTTTACAATAGTGGCGCATTACTTGTCAATCTAATAATAATATACATTGAATGAGTGTGAAGCTGAAAGTGAAATTCCAATGGAAATTGGTAATAAATATATAGAGTAACATTGTTAGGGTAGACTAAATACAAACAATGTCTTCCAATAAGGAGAAAGTAAAAGGGGACAATGGCATCCTAGTGAACAGAAGTTATCATCACTCAATGAACTTGGCTGTAAAAGGACACAATGGGACATTTTGGAACAGAGGTATGAATAATTGAATGAGGTAAGAAGAATGCCCCTCTCCCCACCGGTGTGATCACTACCTCTGAGGGTTTGAGTTAGTCACCTCATACAAGTACTTGGGCGTGTGGCTAGACGGTACACTATCCTTCTCTCGGCACATATCCGAGCTGCAGGCTAAGGTTAAATCTAGACTTGGCAATCGCTCCTCTTTCACCCCAGCTGCCAAAAGAACCCTGATTCAGATGACCATCCTACCCATATTAAATTATGGAGACGTAATTTATAGATTGGCAGGTAAGGGTGCTCTCGAGTGGCTAGATGTTCTTTACCATTCGGCAGATCAGATTTGCCACCAATGCTCCTTATAGAACACATCACTGCACTCTATACTCCTCTGTAAACTGGTCATCTCTGTATACCCGTCGCAAGACCCAATGGTTGATGCTTATTTATAAAACCCTCTTAGGCCTCACTCCCCCCTATCTGAGATATCTACTGCAGCCCTCATCCTCCACATACAACACCCATTCTGCCATTCACATTCTGTTAAAGGTCCCCAAAGCACACACATCCTTTGGTTGCTCCTCTTTTCAGTTAGCGACTGGAACGAGCTGCAAAAAACACTCAAATTGAACAGTTTTATCTCCATCTCTTCATTTAAAGACTCAATCATAGACACTCTTACTGACAGTTGTGGCTGCTTCGTGTGATGTATTGTTGTCTCTACCTTCTTGCCATTTGTGTTGTCTGTGTTCAATAATGTTTGGCCAGCACTTCCCAATATTTTTTAGATCAGGAAGAGTAGTGTCACGAGAATTTTCAATCCCAAATGATAATAACTAACAATCAATAAGCTTTGCCCAATCCCCGAGATTTGTAAGACCCTGGGTTTAATAATTAGGCAAAGACTCAGCTTATGCAAAAGGTTAGTACAGTTTATTAATGAGAGCGCTCTGAAGTCTATAATACAAATACATCCATTTTATAACTTGCTCCCCACTTACGCACATACCTCCACACAAACAGTAGATATACTACACACATACATACAAGCGAACAGTAGGTAAGTTGTATCCTTCCCCAGAGTTCTCACCACTGTTTATCACTACCCAGCCAACAGTTCCATTCCCCCGAGATTAGAGGAACTTTGAGAAGGACTCCCTGTCCTATCATAAGTTTCTCAGAGTTCTAGCCAGGTCGGGTCAAACACAGTTGAATTGTTCTCGGTATTTTCTTAGACACACACATACATTTCTCTCCCTCACAGGTCTCTTCTGAACCTTGTTGGACTTACGTTTAATACTTGAATTATTCATTATACATGCTACATAAACTAATAATCACTAATCAGTTACGTTTCAGGGTGGGATCCTTTAATCATTACCTTTAAGTGTAATGGTGGTCCTCCTCCTCTTCAACCGAAGAGGAGGAGTAGTGATGGAACCAAGGCGCAGCGTTGTGAAATGACATATTTAATAAAGACACGACAAAACAACCAAGACAGAAAACGAACTGTACTTGAATAAACTAAAAAAATAACAAAACGAATGTGTAGACAGACCTGAATTATACGAACTTACATAAAACACGAAGAACGCACGAACAGGGAAAATAGACTACACAAAAGAACGATGTACAAATAAACCGAACAGTCCCGTATGGTGCGACAAACACTGACACAGGAGACAACCACCCACAACGAACACTGTGAAACAACCTACCTAAATATGACTCTCAATTAGAGGAACGCCAAACACCTGCCTCTAATTGAGAGCCATACCAGGCAACCCTTAAACCAACATAGAAACAGACAACATAAATTGCCCACCCAAACTCACGTCCTGACCAACTAACACATACAACAAACTAACAGAAATAGGTCAGGAACGTGACATTAAGCATACAATTCCCTTATCAAGGAGTCACGCAGGTTCCCCCTCTCAAGAGGGAGAGGATGTGGAAGAGGCCAACACGGAGGAAGAAATCAAGACTATCCAACCACACAGAGCAGGACCAGAACAAGGCTGTGGTCAACATTTCTGGAGAACCCCTTTCTGATGATTGTGTAAGGGTATTGTCTAAAGGACTGTCCTTTGCCCCCATATACTCAACTAATGAATTTAATACAAAGATTGACCTATTTCGTTTCTACAAGAATCTACATCTGAAGGCCTGGTACAAGCAAAACATCTCTCCAACTACAGACACCAGTGTCTCAGGTCAGGCAGTATCTGTTCCCTCAAAAAACACCTTTAAAGCCCAAGTCCACCTTTTGTCCCATCGTCCAGAATGCCACACTAAATACATTTGCCAAGAAGGGGAATTTTGATGTGGAGAATCTGTTTAAGGGTAAAAACTGAATTGAAAGGGATTCACAGAAGCTAAGGAGAATGGCTACATTTCAGACAATGAGTTCAAATTTCTTTTCAATGGCAGTCCGCGTATGGCTTCTTTTTACCTTCTTCCAAAAGTCCACAAAAATCTTAAATCCCCCAGGCAGACCAGTCATTAGTGGTAATGAAAGTCTGACAGAACCCATCTCTAAGTACATTGATTACTTTATTAAGCCTTTTCTGACGTCACTCCCAGCCTATCTTCAAGATACCACAGATGTGTTGAACAAAATGAAGGAATTAAACAATATAGGTACAGCTTCCTTTTTAGTCAGCATGGATGTGGAGTCTCTATACACCACCATTGAACATGAACAAGGTTTGGCAGCTATGCACCATTTCTTGAGTATCCGACCTGAAACTGAGATGCCTCTTACAGAATTCATTGTCTCACTGACTGAATGGACTCTTAATCATAACATCTTTATCTTTCAGGACCGTATTTTTAAACAGGTCAAAGGATGTGCCATGGGAGCTTGCTACAGCCCTTCCTATGCTGGTTTGTACTTGGGTAAATGGGAAAATGACTTCATTTAGGATCCTTCTAATAACCAGTTCTTTGAACGGATTATATAGTGGGGACGCTATATTGATGTTTGCCTGTTTTGGTCCGGCTCAGAAGATTTACTTATTTCCTTCCACCAATACCTTAATTCTTAATACAATTGCGGAATTACATTTTTTAATTTATCCTTACTTTTCAATACAGTTTGCGCCAAGCGGAGCTACGTCAAAAAACATGGCGTCCTAAGCCACTAAAATTTTTCGACAGAAACACGATTTATCATAATAAAAATGTCCTACTTTGAGCTGTTCTTCCATCAGTATCTTGGGCAAAGGATCCTTTCTTGGGAGTAATCGTCTTTTGGTGGAAAGCTGTCCTCTTGCCATGTGGAAATGCCAACTGCGTTCGGGATGAACTGAAAGCGTGCCCAGCTATTCACAGCGTTAAAGAAATAAATGTCCCAAAATCGCACTAAACGGATATAAATTGCTATAAAACGCTTTAAATTAACTACCTTATGATGTTTTTAACTCCCATAACGA
This sequence comes from Salvelinus fontinalis, assembly GCF_029448725.1. NCBI lineage: Eukaryota > Metazoa > Chordata > Actinopteri > Salmoniformes > Salmonidae > Salvelinus > Salvelinus fontinalis. The sequence goes on along the minus strand of NC_074678.1, from coordinate 2,357,174 downwards.
GTAGAAACATGACCCGAGTAATATTACTCCCTTCACTAATGCTTGGAACAGGTGCGGGCCGGTGTCCTCTAGGCGCATGACGCAGCTCCAAAAGAATGACTAGCCTCAGGGTTTTTTCATTTGTAGTGCCTGTGAACGCGCAATTGACCCCATTGAAATCGTCATCACGTAAAGGCATCCAGGGGAAGACGTAAGCAGTGTCTGTATAGTCATAGCAATAACAGTGCCCTTTTAACTGACTTCAGAACAGTGGCCAACATTTCTGAAATCTGACTCCATGTCAGGGAAATTGCTGTAGAATGGGCTCTGTTCCACTTAGAGACAAAATTTCAACTCCTATAGAAACTATAGACTGTTTTCTATCCAATAATAATAATAATATGCATATTGTACGATCAAGGATTTTGTGGGAAGCCGTTTCAAAAATTACCCAATTAGCATAAATAGTCTCAACAGCGCCCCCATCCCCAACAGGTTAACAGCATTAACCCTAACATCAAACTATGGAGAACAGCAAGAATAACATTCATTTTTGGGACCTCGACATTAGTAAAAATGGCAAAGGTTGTTTGCACACATCAATCTTTAGGAAGCCTACAGATGGGAATACCATTCTGAGGGCAGACAGCTTTCACCCCAAAAGGCTAAAAGAGAATATTCCATCTGGCCAATTCCAAAGAGTCTGCAGAATTTGCGATCAGGAAACAGACTACAGTGTCAAATCTGCTGAATTGGAGAATCGCTTCTTGAATCGGGGCTACATCGTTCAGGTCCTGAAAGATGCAGGTATAAGAGCTGGATTACTTGACAGAGAGAACTTGTTACGAAGAGGAGTGCCTCGTGATACATCAGAGAGTGTATTTTGTTACAAAGTACAACACTGAAGCAGAGCACATTAAAAGAATCATTAAAAATAATTGGGGAATCATCCAAAGTGACACGCTACTAAGCCAAGTCTTTCCTGAGCCACCAGTCATAAGCTTTAACAGATGTCCTACCCTAAATGACAAATTAGTCCACAGTTATCTTCCAGGTGACTCTCAAAAAACTTGGCCACAAACCCAGGGGCTCTTTCAAATGTAACCAGTGCAACCATTGCAGAAATATTGCACGGGAAAAGTATTTTGTTGACACAGCTTCCAAAATGAAGTATTATGTCAAGCATTTCATTAACTGCAAAACCACTCATGTCATCTATAGATTGGAATGTCCACAGTGCAAGGTGTTCTACATTGGACGGACAAAGAGACACTTTCAAGACCGCTTAGCGGAACACAAGTACGCCATACGGGTAGGCAATGAAGACTACCCCATGGCAAGGCACTACAAGTCCGTACACCATGGCAACCCTGCCTCCCTACAAGCTATGGGTATTGATCATATTCCAGCCTCTATTAGAAAAGGGGACCGTCTCAAACAGTTAAACCAAAGGGAATGTTTTTGGATTTACAAACTAAAGGACACTAAATACCCTGGTTTAAATTAAGATATGGATTTCTCACCCTTCCTGTAGGGTCGTGATGGGTCCATTTGCTGTCATCTAGTGGACATTTTGCTCAATTGCCCTCAGCTATGTTTAGACTGTTGTTGTTCATGTTTTGCTGTGTTCTAGTGTACTATGGAATACATTGCTTTCTTATTCTTGACACTTCTCCCAGTCATATTTAAGGTTAGAACTACCTTTCTAAGTGTCCTGATACTTCTAGCTTCGAGTTGTATTTTTATGATAACATAGCGACAGTATTTCACTTTTTAATGTGTATAGTATTGTTTACTAGGTGTGTTCAATCAATTTTGTAACCTCACCCTCTTCAAATTAGGGCTAATTGGAAAAGCTGTTCAAAAGAGGACATTGTATTATTTCATTGTACTCCCTGACGAAGACCATGCAGCCAAAACGGGTCGTTTCCAGACAAATTGCCATACAAATATATGCATTTTAATTAATTATATGAAGAGTGCCTTGGTCCTCCTTTCTTTTTAATGTTTGTACCATGTTTTGTGCTGCTACCATGTTGTGCTGCTACCATGTTGTTGTCATGTGTTGATACCATGCTGTGTCATGTTTTGCTACCATGCTGTGTTATGATGTGTTGTCTTCGATCTCTCTTTATGTAGTGTTGTGATGTCTCCCTTGTTGTGATGTGTGTTTTGTCCTATATATTTTTTCTTAATCCCAGCCCCTGTCCCTGCAGCAGGCCTTTGGCCTTTTGGAGGCTGTCATTGTAAATAAGAATTTGTTCTTAACTGACTTGCTTAGTTAAATAAGTCAAAATAAAACGTTTAGGATTGCAAGATAATTCCCTTAATAATTTTTAACTATTAAGTGGTCCTTATATTTGAGCTCCAGGACACTTCCATTAAAAAGATAAACCTAATTGCCCCTGGACTGTCACCTTGCCGTGGTGGAGAGGCTTGCATACTCCAATGACCCTGAGTGCTAAACCGGAGGGGGTTTATACTCCCGGCAGGTCAAAGGGTAGGAGGAAGACAAAGCAATACAAATTCCTCCATGTTGGGCGTGGGGCTAACTACCCGACCCTGGAAAAACGGAAACATTGACGAATGGAAACCAAATAAATTGCCCCAAAGCAGGACATTTTCTTGGACACATGTTACTGATGAAGGGAGAAGCTGACAGTGAAGGACGGTTACTTTTTGGGCTTAACTGATGCTATGATGATATTAATCTATGTTAATGATTATTGTTTTTTTTTATCTTAAACATGACTGTAATTGCAGTCTTGATGTTGATTGGTTAGGCACACAGTAGTAATGTATTAGAATAGCTGACTAGATGTTTTTCCAACAGTACAGACATTATCACACTAATGGCAGTGGGCTGGAATAAGAGGAAGTTCACCAACATGGATCGCATCTTGTATCAGCTTTCTCCTTCTTTTTGATCTATTTCTACATGTCAGATCTTCTGTCTGCAATCCTGGCTCAGCTTTTTAGTATTTTTATTAGTCATCTTAATGTAGGAAAACATCAAAATGACTGTATACATTAAAGTAAAATATTTTAATGTGATTCACTTGAAAAATTTGAACCTTCACCCTACGTTATTCCTTTATTATTATTATTTTTTTTCAGAATGTCAAAAGACTGAAGGAGACCGGCTTCCTTGAAGATAAGTAGGCAGAGCTGGATATCGACGATGCTGTGCTTCAGGAGTGGGTTGCTGAGGTGCAGCAGTGGCCTGAAAGGTATGTTAGATCTGAACAAATAGAACAAAAAGTAAGACAACCAGAAAAAGCTCAAACCAAGTTTATTCAACCCACAAGCATATATTTATACCTTGTGACTAGACGGTGTCACCGCCTTGCATGTCTAAGATAAACAATCCTTCTCTGTTGCTAGGCAGAAACACAGTATGTTCCTCTTACTGGTATTGTCAGGGCCTGCTTAAACCTAGGACCCTCATGGGCCTGGAAGTGTGTGCGTGTGTATGGGATAGGACTGTAGTCAGATGGTCTTCAGGGTGGGCCCCTATGGCCCCCCACCCAGCAGTGTCTTCTGTCTTTAACTGTTGACTAATCCTGAGTTCCACATCCCTCATTGTCCTAGATCCACAGCAACTGACCGTTCTTATCAGGAACTGAAACCAGACTGATACCCTTTGTCTCCTTCCTGTATTAATATTAACATTCAGCAAAAACGTGTTTGAACAGAATTGAAACGTTCTACACTTCCTCTTGTCTCACTCAATAACTTTCCATGCACAAAGTTCCTATTCACCCTTAACTGACCCCTAAAATATACATGTGTTACACATGTAAAGTAGTCAATATGTTCTAGTATGGTGACAGGAATGAGTATATTTCAAGCCAGAGTTCAACAGGTAGAAAAGTGAATGTTTCGCTGTTTCTCAACTTCATAATTGTATTGATGTCAGTGAAGTCGTGTTTGTAACCTGCCCTATGTTTGACAACCACACTTCAGGATAGTCAGACCGGAAATGTCCAGAAGAAGGCTGATGGGCTTTACCTCAGTGTGAATCAGAGGAAACACTACCTCTACCGTTTGACAGGTAAAGCCCCAACAACAATATGATCTCTAACACATTATGAATCCAGCAGTTCAACTGATTTGGGAATGTCACGTTCCTGACCTATTTCTGTTAGTTTATGTGTGTTAGTTGGTCAGGATGTGAGGTTGGGTGGGCATTCTATGTTTTCTGTTTCTGTGTTGGTTTTTGGGTTGCCTGGTATGGCTCTTAATTAGAGGCAGGTGTTTGGCGTTCCTCTAATTAAGAGTCATATTTAGGTAGGCGTTGTCACAGTGTTCGTTGTGGGTGATTGTCTTCCGTGTCTGTGTAATTGTTTGCACCATACGAGACTGTTGGCTGTTCGTTTGATGTAGTCTGTTCCTGTCCATGAGTTCTACATATAGTTGTGTAAGTTCATGTTCAGGTTTCGTCTACGTCGGTTTCTTATTTTGTTAGTTTTGTAAGTGTTTTGTTTTTGTTTTGCCGTCGTATTCAATAAAAGATGGCTTATTTTCCTACTGCTGCGTATTGGTCCACTGATCCTTCTCTCCTCTCCTCGTCCGAGGAAGAGGAGGACAACAGCCCTTACAGAATCACCCACCAAATCTCCAGAACCAAGCAGCGGAGTAAACGGAGCAGGGACAGGAAAAGGAGGAATGGACTTGGGACGATATATTGGACGGGAAAGGTTGCTACACATGGGAGGAGATCCTGGCTGGTAGGGATCGCCTCCCATGGGAACAGCTGGAGACACTGAGGAGAGCAGAGGCTACCGGAGAGAGGAACCGGAGTTATGAGGGAACACGTCTTGCACGGAAGCCCAAAAAGCCCGTGAGTAACACCCAAAAATTTCTTGGGGGGGGGGCTAAGAGGTAGTGGGCCAAGGGCAGGTAGGAGACCTGTGCCCACTTCCCAGGCTTACCGTGGAGAGCGGGAGTACGGGCAGGCGCCGTGTTACGCAGTAGAGCGCACGGTGTCTCCTGTACGAGTGCATAGCCCAGTGCCGGTTATTCCACCTCCCCGGTTATTCCACCTCCCCGCACTGGTAGGGCTAGATTGGGTATTGAGCCAGGTGTCATGAGGCCGGCTCAACGCGTCTGGTCTCCAGTGCGTCTCCTCGGGCCGGCATACATGGCACCTGCCTTAGGCATGGTTTCCCCGGTTCGCCTACATAGGCCAGTGCGGGTTATTCCACCTCCCTGCACTGGTCTGGCGACGGGGAGCATTCAACCAGGTAAGGTTGGGCAGGCTCAATGCTCAAGAGTGTCAGTACGCCTCCACGGTCAGGTATTTCCGGCGCCACCTCCCCGCCCCAGCCTAGTACCTACAGTGCCTACACTACGCACTAGGCTACCAGTGCGTCTCCTGAGCCCAGTTCCTCCTCCACGCACTCTCCCTGTAGTGCATGTATCCAGTTCGGTGCCTCCAGTTCCGGCACCACGCACTAAGCCTCCTGTGCGTCTCCAGAGCCCTGTACACACTGTTTTTTCTCCCCCTACTAATCCTGATGTGCTTGTCCTCAGCCCGGTGTCACCAGTGCCGGTACCACGCACCAGGTCTACAGTGCGCCTTATCCGGCCAGAGCCATCCGTCTCCCCAGCGCCGTCTGAGCCGTCCGTCTCCCCAGCGCCGTCTGAGCCGTCCGTCTCCCCAGCGCCGTCTGAGCCGTCCGTCTCCCCAGCGCCTGCGAGAGCCGTCCGTCTCCCCAGCGCCTGCGAGAGCCGTCCGTCTCCCCAGCGCCTGCGAGAGCCGTCCGTCTCCCCAGCGCCTGCGAGAGCCGTCCGTCTCCCCAGCGCCTGCGAGAGCCGTCCGTCTCCCCAGCGCCTGCGAGAGCCGTCCGTCTCCCCAGCGCCTGCGAGAGCCGTCCGTCTCCCCAGCGCCTGCGAGAGCCGTCCGTCTCCCCAGCGCCTGCGAGAGCCGTCCGTCTCCCCAGCGCCTGCGAGAGCCGTCCGCCTGCCATGAGCGTCCAGATTCGTCAGTCAGCCAGGAGCTGCCCTTCAGCCAGAAACGGCTATATACCCAGAACTGCCCCTCAGTCCAGAGCTGTCTCTCTGTCCGGAGCTGCCTTTCAGTCCGGAGTTGCCCCTCTATCATGATCTCCCTCTCTATCTTGATCTACCTCTATTTTCTGATCTATCCCTCTGTCTGGTGCTATCCCTCTGTCTTGATTTATCCCTCTGTCCCGGTGCTGTCCCTGTCATGGATGTTATTAAGAGGATTTTGTGGGGGTAAGATATGGGTGGACATTTTTAGGGGTAGATGGAGGCTAGGATTGATTATGGTGGGGTGGGGACCTCGCCCGGAGCCTGAGCCACCACCGTGGTCAGATGCCCACCCAGACCCTCCCCTAGACTTTGTGCTGGTGCGCCCGGTGTTCGCACCTTATGGGGGGGGGGTTATGTCACGTTCCTGACCTATTTCTGTTAGTTTATGTGTGTTAGTTGGTCAGGACGTGAGGTTGGGTGGGCATTCTATGTTTTCTGTTTCTGTGTTGGTTTTTGGGTTGCCTGGTATGGCTCTTAGAGGCAGGTGTTTGGCGTTCATCTAATTGTCATATTTAGGTAGGTGTTGTCACAGTGTTCGTTGTGGGTGATTGTCTTCCGTGTCTGTGTAATTGTTTGCACCATACGGGACTGTTGGCTGTTCGTTCGTTTGATGTAGTCTGTTCCTGTCCGTGAGTTCTACGTATAGTTGTGTAAGTTCATGTTCAGGTTTCGTCTACGTCGTTTTCTTATTTTGTTAGTTTTGTAAGTGTTTTGTTTTCGTTTTGCCGTCGTATTCAATAAAAGAGATGGCTTATTTTCCTACTGCTGCGTATTGGTCCACTGATCCTTCTCTCCTCTCCTCGTCCGAGGAAGAGGAGGACAACAGCCCTTACAGGGAAAGACAATACGTTAGTCAAACACATCAGACCATGTTGATGATCAAATGTAGGCATGACCTATGTTATTAATTGATCTAATGTAAAACATTTAATTCAACTGAGAAATGACGTGACCGTTAACAGCAGACTACCTTGTGAGCCACTCTGCATGCCTTTCAATTATGTTATAACCGCATGACGACAAATGCTTTAGAAATAAGTTGATTGCTTTGTACTCTCTTTGTCTCTGCCTCTATAGTAGTTCTGTAACTTATAGTCATGTATTATATCTGAATCTACAGTGTGTCTAATCACCTCTTTTTATTCAGACGGCAACAAGAGAAGGACAAGGCAGCCTTGACAGCTGCCATTGTTCAACTTGACGAGCAGCAGGCAGAGTTTAGGCTCCCCACAGTGGGCAGAGTTTAGCAGGCAGAGTTTAGGCTCCCCACAGTGGATAAGCTGCTCAATACTGACAACGTTGTGTGGCCATGGGAGAGACTAGGCACCAGTAAGTATATGACTGCAGAAGGTACAAGTATCTATTGTGATTCAATTTTTACCTTCAGCGTAGGCTGCAGTCATTGCTGTTGTTCTGTTACATACCTCTGTGAGTTTACATCTCGCAGGCAACAGCCATCTTGCAATCAAAAAGGCAACGGACGTTGCTGAACAGACTGCAGAGAAAGAGAGGATCCTGGTGCAGGAGACGAAGAGGCACTGGGGGAGCCTACAAAGAGCTGTGGGAACTCTGGAAGCATCATCCCTGCATCTGCAAGGTCAGAGTAAGTTGAGGTTCATACTATTTTTGGACTGAACTTTTTGTCTTGCTTTACACATATCATCCACACTATTTTTTGTAGTGGAATTGTAAATCATTTACTGCTTTACATGTAACTTATAGGCAATGCAGTGGAGTTGTTAGAGGGAGGAATGGCCTTCTCTGCCTCCTGAAGAGAAGATTGAGTGAACCGACACAAGACCAAGACAACAGCAGGAACACCGACCACAAGCTGATTCTGGGAGAAAGCGCTATTTTTGATGACTCTGATGAAGATGAGCACTCAGATGAAGATATGTCCTATTGCTGAGAGCTCAGATGACGACTGCTGTGTTTTCTGAAATCATACACTACCCCTGCCTCTCGCTCTCGCTCTCTCCCGCAGGAGAGGGAGAAGGCCGCCACCACCTCCCTCGGGAGCAGCCTGGTCTCCCGATGTTGACCCCTGACCCCTCACCTTCTGAACCCATCCAGGGAAATGTAATTTGCCTGATGATGCGCTAGTGGAGAAGGAATGTCTAATTTCAGCGCATTTGTTTCCATGTTTCCTCTCCTTCGTTTCTTCTGGTCCTCGACTATGGCGACATCAACAGCAACTCAGAATGTTGACTTAGGACTTCTTTACTGAGGAATGTGGTTGTTTAATGTTATTTTATTATTATATATTTTTTGGTATTTTCTATGCTGCTGGGATTGGGATGGTGTAATTTTGAGTTGCAAAATAGTCCTTGGTCTCAATTGGACTGCTAAAATAAATAAAGTAAAAGTCTTAATAAACAAATCAATAACAGCTCTATGTGTGTTCTTCAATCTATTTACATAGTATGAATGAATTATGTTGATGTAATTAAAAGTGTAATACATTGCTGCCCCTTTCAACATTGTAAGTACAACATCACCTTTCTGAAATGTCACTTGCTAAATCTAACAGTAGCCTATCAATCGTTCTTATGTTTGACTTTAAATCAGTAAACGGTGTATCAACAAAAATCTGATATTGAGTGGAATGTACTGCTGCCCAACCCATGTACTTCAGTTGTGCATCGTACCCTACACCATAGTTTCAAATGGTGGGACATAGGGGCTATTTCCATGTGTCCTACTGAAGCTCCCGAGTGGCTCAGCGGTCTAAGGCACTGCATCTCAATGCTAGAGCCATCACTACAGGCACCCTGGTTAGAATCCAGGCTGTATCACAAACAGCCGTGATTGGGCGTCCCATAGGGCGGTGCGCAATTGGCCCAGCGTTGGCCGGTGTAGGCCGTCATTGTAAATAAGAATTTGTTCTTAACTGACTTGCCGAGTTAGTTAAATAAAGAAATGTACAGCAGCATACGATTTGATAGTTGTTTTACCAAAATTCATTAATATCAATTAATATACTCGTAGTATAAAAAATGTATATATAATTTGACAGTATACAGTTCACAAACTATAGCCTACTAAGACAGGCACCTGGCACAACGCTGATTGACATAGGTTATGAGCAGTGGATTGGTCTGAGCTACTTTAGTAGACCTAGTGATTTTACTGTGAGTAATGAGAAAACAATCATCAAAAGTGATGGGAATATTGCATTTTGAAAAGCAAATACTTAGTTTGAATATGTAGACAAATTCTGAAATCAGTGGACCTGTGTGAGGGGTGTCATGAAGAATTAGGGCGTTTTGAAAGAGCGGATACAGTTTTGCACTACGTAGGCCTCGCAGGGCTCCTTTTACCATTTGTAACAGTGAACTAATTATTAGGCTATAGCTTATTATATTTCTCGACTGAACTTCAAATAGGCTACGCAATATAGGGCTATATACGTTAATAAGCGCATCTTCATAGAGGAGTTTATTATAGGCCTATAGTAGGCTAGGTGGATCTATAGATTAAAATACATATAGGCCTACGTGTATATCATCATATGCTGTATATATAGCCTACCATGCTATTATGTTTATTACCTTACGGGCAGTCTTTCTGAAGGCTACCACTGCATCATATTGACATGCAGGATGTATTGTGACAGGTGTGTTATCTGCTTGGGTTAACAGAGGGATGTATTGTGACAGGTGTGTTATCTGCTTGGGTTCTGTGGGCTACTTAACAGAGGGATGTATTGTTACAGGTGTGTTATCTGCTTGGGTTCTGTGGGCTACTTAACAGAGGGATGTATTGTTACAGGTGTGTTATCTGCTTGGGTTCTGTGGGCTACTTAACAGAGGGATGTATAGTGACAGGTGTGTTATCTGCTTGGGTTCTGTGGGCTACTTAACAGAGGGATGTATTGTTACAGGTGTGTTATCTGCTTGGGTTCTGTGGGCTACTTAACAGAGGGATGTATAGTGACAGGTGTGTTATCTGCTTGGGTTCTGTGGGCTACTTAACAGAGGGATGTATTGTGACAGGTGTGTTATCTGCTTGGGTTCTGTGGGCTACTTAACAGAGGGATGTATTGTGACAGGTGTGTTATCTGCTTGGGTTAACAGAGGGATGCTACTTAACAGAGGGATGTATTGTTTGAAGGTGAAAGCCAAATCATGGCCCAGCTGCTCTATTTGGATAGACAGTCAGAATTCAGTGCATAATTGTCTTGTTTATCAGAAATATGCTGTGCCGAAGACCATGGTAATAGAGGTGCTGCTATGGCCATTATGCAAATAACGGTTATAGGGGTTGAATGCCATATAAAGGGTGTATAATGTTTAAATAGTATATTTTCAAGGGTCTCAAGGCTCCAATATCAATATAAAACAGTTTTTATAAACATTTACATACATAAACCCTAGACAATCTTCTCTTTTAACAAACCATGTCTGTTCATGGAATCCACATTTTCTAATTGTTTGTTTTTTGTTGCTCAGACTTATGGCTTGGAACAAAACATATTTGGGGTGAATCAGACATATTTGTGCAATCCCATACCCCTGGTGGCCCCCCAAACGTGCAATTTCTCCAAACTTTAATGATTTGTAGGTCAAGAACAGATTAACATATCCCAACAATATTTGACATTAAGTTTTTTTTTTATTTTACCTTAATTTAACTACGCAAGTCAGTTAAGAACAAATTCTTATTTACAATGACGGCCTAGGAACAGTGGGTTAACTGCCTTGTTCAGGGGCAGAAAGACAGATTTTTAACTCGTCAGCTCCAAGATTCGATCTAGCAAACTTTCGGTTACTGTCCCAACGCTCTAACTACTAGGCTACCTGCCACCCCAGGTTAACTAAGGGGCCCTAATTAAATCATGAGGCTCCCACATTTCAAATTGAAATATTAAGGACTGAAAAACACGTTTTAAAAACTGCACCAATTGAAACATTGTAAATCAGCATGTGCTGATGCAGTACAGCGTTATGTAGGTTTTAATGAAGGTACATATCAATTTACAGGCATATTATAATGATATTACCGAATATATTGATAAGAATCCGTTTATGGATAGGGTTAGTAAAATAAACTACAAAATGTTTCCATATTTGTAGTTCACAATTTATCCGGTTTAGGGAAGAAAATTTAATTATTGTTGCATACACGATTTAATAAAACGTGATTCAAACTAAAGACAGATGCAGTTACAATAATTGATGAATACTATCAAAAAGTAATATTACAAATCTGACAGGATCACATGATACCCTTACTACAAAGAACTATCAATGTCACGTGACGTCACGCGACGTAACCCGTAACGGAAGAACCAAGCAGTGACTCAAAACACAAAGATTACATAGAGATGTCTGTTCGAAGTGCATGTTTACCATTCTCCCTCTTCATATGTCAGATACTTAGTTGTTGTTGTGATCATAACCTGTAAAATGTATTATATATTTCCTAATTTTAATAATAATAATACAAGCAATTGCGAGCTTTACTAGCAAACGTCGCTGTTGGCAAAAAATATGGGACCTGTTCATCAGGGTCCACGTTACAGAACGGTCACTTAGAAATGTTTTGTGTAGAGGTATAAATAAAATCGTGTCAGCGGTAAAACTATAACACAACTTCAAAATTGACCAGGAACATACCGATGAAGTATGAATTTTATTGTCATCTAATGAATGTATGCCCTTATTGACCTGAGAATTGTTCATGTTGGTAAACAAAATCTTAATATCTTAATTTAACTCTGAAGATCTCTTTGGTCGCCACATAATATTTTTTGGGGGCAGTTATGTGTGGAACAATACACAGAATTCCTTGCATTTAGATATTCTAGTTCCTTAAAATATTGATTGGAGTCTTTTTTTAATGTCTATTTTGTGTTTTATTATAGTCTGTTTTGTTTGTAATGTACAGTACCAGCCAAATGTTTGGACACACCTACAGTACTCATTCCAGGGTTTTTATTTATTTTTACTATTTTCTACATTGTAGAATAATAGTGAAGACTTCAAAACTATGAAATAACACATAACTCATTAAAATAAAATAATAGTCTAGAATTATGTATACCGAAATACAGAAACTACTACATTATTGGTCATTTCTTATTTCATATTTCTTATTCAATAATTTACCTCGCTTTCACTTTAAAATAGCTAGCTAGCTACCTCCAAATAAGCAGCTTTGTTTATTTGTACTAATAGCCCAAACTCGGGGAGCATCGAGTTAAGGGATTCAGAAGGGGCTTGGCATTGATGTAGTTCAATGCACCATGAGTTTGTGCTATTAGTACATAAACACATTGTGCTAATGTGTACATATAGTGGGGCAACTCTACTTCTAGGTTTCAGAGCAAGTGACGTAACTGATTGAAACGCTATTAGCGCGTACCCGCTAACTAGCTAGCCATTTCACATCCGTTACAAATGCACCCTGAGTTTGTGCTATTAGTACATAAACACATTGTGCTAATGTGTACATATAGTACATCATTAATGAGAGACTGGGTTGTGCTGCAGCACCCTCAGCACCTCTACTTATCTCGGCTCTGACTAAAGCAGTTGTTGATTAAGCCACAATACAATGCACCTCATATGATTGGCCAATAGAGGGGGCCATGTAAACATGATCAGTCAGTGATCCAACATCAAGCCAGTCCTCAAGTCTTCTCAGGACTTGTTTGGGGTTTTTGTAATCTTCAACATTTTCAGAGATATAACATGGCTACATGCATAAAATACTAATCTGGTATTTAAAAAATATTTCATGAGCTATTTATTCTCAATCACACTGGCACATTGATGACCATACACAGCCAGCCCCCTGTTGGTCATCTGAAAACCTGTTGTATAGAACATTTAACAGAATATCTCATGATTTGGGACTCAGGACCTTAACATTTGTAATCTTTATTGACTGTAGATAAACATCTTCATCTTGTTTGTTTTTTCCATTTATGTTTTGAGGTTGGACTTTAGCGTGTAGTGCGTCACCTCGTTAGTCAGCACAGTCATCACCTTTAGTTGGCACACCCTATTCTTGAAAAACATTCCTTTATCTGATCTTCCCTGTTTTTGTGTTGCTAAACTTTTTGGTTTGATTCCTGTCTTTGAGTTTGCTGTGGGTTTTTCTAATAATTGCCTCTTGAGCAAATGTTGTGGGCTCTCACAGTGGGTGTCTTTTAGGTTCCAGTTGTTGTTGCTAGGCAACTTTCAGTGGACATCCCAGGAGTGTCTTTCAAAACCCCTCCTAGAATCCCTCCTAGAACCCCTCCTAGAACCCCTCCTAGAACCCCTCCTAGAATCCCTCCTAGAACCCCTCCTAGAATCCCTCCTAGAATCCCACCTGTTTAGTTTTGGTTGATGGTCAGTGACTCTTTGTTAATCCTCCCCTTCTGTTGGAGCTACATTATTTGGTTTTCTTGCTGGGGAACGTAACAACATCGATGTCATCAAAAACCTTTTATGCTACTGTATGCAAGGAACAAAGTTCAGAACATTTAAAGGTGGTTTTCACAGACCCAGATGAAGCCTAGATCTGGACAAGGAATTGCTTTCAATAGATATTTCCCATTGACCAGTTGCCCATTGATTAGTCCAGGAGTAGGTTTAATCTGGGTCCGACAATCCAGCCCTAAAAGTAAAAACGGCCTAATACATTGACAGAATATTTGGTAACAGTTTACATGAAAATAGTCAATGTAGAGCTAATGAACAAAAAGTAGCCTAATACATAATCCTTCTTTGAAAATCTTCTTTACACTCTCTTTGGATAATTCATTCCGATCATTTTAAAGTTAACAGCAGGTATTTTGCATGTAAGTTTAAGTACATAAAGTAACCTAATAATCCATTATTCAAATACGTCTGTTTGCTTTGAGGGGAAAATGACAACACAACCACATTGGCTTTTGAGATTGTATTTTATTCATTTAGCTATGGAAGACCATCTGACATTACTGACATTTCTCCATGGACTCATGGGACAGACAATAACCCTATTTTCTAGCATGGCTACTGTCACCACTTCCACTGATACTGTCACCACTTCCACTGCAACTGTCACCACTTTTCCACTGCTACTGTCACCACTTCCACTGCTACTGTCACCACTTCCACTGCTACTGTCACCACTTCCACTGATACTGTCACCACTTCCACTGCTACTGTCACCACTTCCACTGCTACTGTCACCACTTTTCCACTGCTACTGTCACCACTTCCACTGCTACTGTCACCACTTCCACTGCTACTGTCACCACTTCCACTGCTACTGTCACCACTTTTCCACTGCTACTGTCACCACTTTTCCACTGCTACTGTCACCACTTTTCCACTGCTACTGTCACCACTTTTCCACTGCTACTGTCACCACTTTTCCACTGCTACTGTCACCACTTCCACTGATACTGTCACCACTTCCACTGCTACTGTCACCACTTTTCCACTGCTACTGTCACCACTTCCATTGCTACTGTCAGCACTTCCACTGCTACTGTCACCACTTTTCCACTGCTACTGTCACCACTTCCATTGCTACTGTCACCACTTTTCCACTGCTACTGTCACCACTTCCATTGCTACTGTCAGCACTTCCACTGCTACTGTCACCACTTCCACTGATACTGTCACCACTTCCACTGATACTGTCACCACTTCCACTGCTACTGTCACCACTTCCACTGCTACTATCACCACTACCACTGATACTGTCATCACTTCCACTGATACTATCACCACTTCCAGTGATACTGTCACCACTTCCACTGATACTATCACCACTTCCACTGCTACTATCACCACTTCCACTGCTACTGTCACCACTTCCACTGCTACTGTCACCACTTCCACTGCTACTGTCACCACTTCCACTGCTACTGTCACCACTTCCACTGCTCTGTCACCACTTCCACTGCTACTGTCACCACTTCCACTGATACTGTCACCACTTCCACTGTTACTGTCACCACTTCCACTGATACTGTCACCACTTCCACTGCTACTGTCACCACTTCCACTGATACTGTCACCACTTCCACTGCTACTATCATCACTTCCACTGCTACTGTCACCACTTCCACTGATAATGTCACCACTTCCACTGATACTATCACCACTTCCACTGCTACTGTCACCACTTCCACTGATACTGTCACCACTTCCACTGATAATGTCACCACTTCCACTGCTACTGTCACCACTTCCACTGATAATGTCACCACTTCCACTGATACTATCACCACTGATACTGTCACCACTTCCACTGCTACTGTCACCACTTCCACTGATACTGTCACCACTTCCACTGTTACTGTCACCACTTCCACTGTTACTGTCACCACTTCCACTGATACTGTCACCAATTCCACTGCTACTATCACCACTTCCACTGATACTGTCACCACTTCCACTGCTACTGTCACCACTTCCACTGATAATGTCACCACTTCCACTGATACTATCACCACTGATACTGTCACCACTTCCACTGATACTGTCACCACTTCCACTGATACTGTCACCACTTCCACTGATAATGTCACCACTTCCACTGTTACTGTCACCACTTCCACTGATAATGTCACCACTTCCACTGATACTGTCACCACTTCCACTGATACTGTCACCACTTCCACTGCTACTAACATCACTTCCACTGATACTGTCACCACTTCCACTGCTACTATCACCACTTCCACTGATACTATCACCACTTCCACTGCTACTAACATCACTTCCACTGATACTGTCACCACTTCCACTGATAATGTCACCACTTCCACTGCTACTGTCACCACTTCCACTGATAATGTCACCACTTCCACTGATACTGTCACCACTTCCACTGCTACTATCACCACTTCCACTGATACTGTTACCACTTCCACTGATAATGTCACCACTTCCACTGCTACTGTCACCACTTCCACTGCTACTAACATCACTTCCACTGATACTGTCACCACTTCCACTGTTACTGTCACCACTTCCACTGATACTGTCACCACTTCCACTGATACTGTTACCACTTCCACTGATACTGTCACCACTTCCACTGCTACTGTCACCACTTCCACTGATACTGTCACCACTTCCACTGCTACTGTCACCACTTCCACTGATACTGTCACCACTTCCACTGATACTGTCACCACTTCCACTGCTACTATCACCACTTCCACTGATACTATCACCACTGCTCCAGAAACAGTACCAGCAGCCAGTGCACCAAGCAGTCCTAAAGCAGTTCTTGTTAAAATCACATTTATGGCAATATTTGCCCAAAGGGAAAAAGACAAGCAGAGAAAAAATTGACCCTAATATGAAGTGCAGACAAATCATTGTGTTCTGTATGGAATGTTCTCTCAATCACATGTCTAGTACTCTGACTTGCCAAAAAGTAGGGAAGTAACAAAATGCTTGTAGTTGTTTCCAATGAGGTTATAGGGACTTGTGTGGCCAACTTCCTTCATAATGACGTCAATGTTCCTTGGTGTGTACTTGTCATCAAGGTAGTTGTTGATTTTGTGAACACGCCTTGCTGCCAAATCCTCTAACTTCCCTATTGTAACGTGCCTTTACAGGAACCGCTGGGTGAGCTACTGTTGGAGAAGCAGGCCCGTCTACAAAACAGAAGGGGGAAAAAGGAGTGTGTGTTTTGATGATTAGAGAGAGAGAGAGAGAGAGAGAGAGAACATCAAATGCTGAAGCTGATTAAATAAGTTTAAAAAGTTCTGACTCGAACGTTCTTGTTCAGGAGTCAGTTTAACTGTGCTGTTCAGAAGTCAGTTTAACTGCTGTTCAGAAGTCAGTTTAACTGTGTTGTTCAGAAGTCAGTTTAACTGCTGTTCAGAAGTCAGTTTAACTGTGCTGTTCAGAAGTCAGTTTAACTGTGCTGTTCAGAAGTCAGTTTAACTGGGCTGTTCAGAAGTCAGTTTAACTGGGCTGTTCAGAAGTCAGTTTAACTGGGCTGTTCAGAAGTCAGTTTAACTGTGCTGTTCAGAAGTCAGTTTAACTGTGCTGTTCAGAAGTCAGTTTAACTGGGCTGTTCAGAAGTCAGTTTAACTGTGCTGTTCAGAAGTCAGTTTAACTGGGCTGTTCAGAAGTCAGTTTAACTGCTGTTCAGAAGTCAGTTTAACTGGGCTGTTCAGAAGTCATTTTAACTGTGCTGTTCAGAAGTCAGTTTAACTGTGCTGTTCAGAAGTCAGTTTAACTGGGCTGTTCAGAAGTCAGTTTAACTGCTGTTCAGAAGTCAGTTTAACTGGGCTGTTCAGAAGTCATTTTAACTGTGCTGTTCAGAAGTCAGTTTAACTGGGCTGTTCAGAAGTCAGTTTAACTGGGCTGTTCAGAAGTCAGTTTAACTGGGCTGTTCAGAAGTCAGTTTAACTGGGCTGTTCAGAAGTCAGTTTAACTGGGCTGTTCAGAAGTCAGTTTAACTGTGCTGTTCAGGAGTCAGTTTAACTGTGCTGTTCAGGAGTCAGTTTAACTGTGCTGTTCAGAAGTCAGTTTAACTGTCCTGTTCAGAAGTCAGTTTAATGGTGCTGTTCAGAAGTCAATTTAACTGTGCTGTTTAACTGTGCTGTTCAGAAGTCAGTTTAACTGTGCTGTTCAGAAGTCATTTTAACTGTCCTGTTCAGAAGTCAGTTTAACTGTGCTGTTCAGAAGTCAGTTTAACTGTGCTGTTCAGAAGTCATTTTAACTGTCCTGTTCAGAAGTCAGTTTAACTGTGCTGTTCAGAAGTCAGTTTAACTGTGCTGTTCAGAAGTCAGTTTAACTGTGCTGTTCAGAAGTCAGTTTAACTGTCCTGTTCAGAAGTCAGTTTAACTGTGCTGTTCAGAAGTCAGTTTAACTGTGCTGTTCAGAAGTCAGTTTAACTGTGCTGTTTAGAAGTCAGTTTAACTGTGCTGTTCAGAAGTCAGTTTAACTGTGCTGTTCAGAAGTCAGTTTAACTGTGCTGTTCAGAAGTCAGTTTAACTGTGCTGTTCAGAAGTCAGTTTAACTGTGCTGTTCAGAATTCAGTTTAACTGTGCTGTTCAGAAGTCAGTTTAACTTTGCTGTTCAGAAGTCAGTTTAACTGTGCTGTTCAGAAGTCAGTTTAACTGCTGTTCAGAAGTCAGTTTAACTGCTGTTCAGAAGTCAGTTTAACTGTGCTGTTCAGAAGTCAGTTTAACTGTGCTGTTCAGAAGTCAGTTTAACTGTGCTGTTCAGAAGTCAGTTTAACTATGCTGTTTAGAAGTCAGTTTAACTGTGCTGTTCAGAAGTCAGTTCTGTCCAGAAATATACTGTTAAGATTTAACCTTGCAATTATGTTTACATTCTCCCCCAGTTCTGGAATTGTAATGAGCCATAAATACATTTCCAGATAAACATCATACCTGGAGTTACCACATGGATGACATCTCCATGTCCAATGTACAGAGCCCAGTGGTTGTATGTACCCCTGTTTATCTCAATCATGTCACCGATCTCCATCTAAGATTAAGGTGGGAAAGAATATATATATATACACAGTACCAGTCAAAGGTTTGGACACACCTTTACTATTTTCTACATTGTAGAATAACAGTGAAGACATCAAAACTATGAAATAACACATATGGAATCATGTGGTAACCAAAAAAGTGTTGAACAAATCAAAATATATTTTATATTTGAGATTCTTCAAAGTAGCCACCCTTTGACTTGATGACAGCTTTGCACACTCATGGCATTCTCTCAACCAGCTTCATGAGGTATTCTACAATGTAGAAAATATTTAAAAAATAAGAAAAACCCTTGAATGAGTAGGTATGTCCAAACTTTTGACTGGTAATGTATATATATACTTTTTTACATAATTCCACTTTGACATTATGGGATAATGTGTAGATAAGTGACACAAAATCGAAATGTTAAATTCAGGCTGTAACACAACAAAATGTGGAAAAAGTCAAGGGCTGTGAATAGTTCCTGAAGGCACTCTAGGCCCACACAATTATACCTACGGAGGAGCGGCTTCTATGAAGAAACTTTGAATGTCTTTGGACTTCAGAGAGTTTAACGTTGGACCAGAGATAGCTATCTAACAAGCTTGTGTGTGTGCATAGCGGCACCAGAATTAAAATAAAACAAGTCTTACCTTTTTGTAGTTAATAAATCCTATGTGAAGCGTAATAACTATAGTATCCTTAACTAGCATTGAAAAAGTCAAATTATTCTTCTCGAAAAAAAAATCTCTCTTCCTAATTTCTCAATCACATTTGTAACCTCAGTAGGCTACAGCAATGCATCGGAGGGGAGGGGCTACAGTAGACTATGCTTCGGAGGGGAGGGGCTACAGTAGACTATGTTTCGGATGGGAGGGGCTACAGAAATACTTTGGAGGGGAGGGGCTACAGTAGACTATGCTTTGGAGGGGAGGGGCTACAGCTATGCTTCGGAGGGGAGGGGCTACAGTAGACTATGCTTCGGATCGGAGGGGCTACAGAAATACTTTGGAGGGGAGGGGCTACAGTAGACTATGCTTCGGATGGGAGGGGCTACAGAAATACTTTGGAGGGGAGGGGCTACTGTAGACTATGCTTCGGAGGGGAGGGGCTACAGAAATACTTCGGAGGGGCAGGTAGCCTACATTACATGCACACACACTGGCAAGGATGTCCAGCTGGCAGGCATAGTGAGGGCTTTGCACAGGCCTTTTTGTGGGTCTGGAAAAAAATTACCAGAACATAAAATAACGTTAATAGCCTTTTCCTGGTGACCTCATGGGTGAAATGTAATAACTACATAATTAATAAACTATAAAACAAATTAAACGGCATAAAATCCGGTGTTTCTATGTCAAACGGTTTCGTTAAATTTCAGTTTTCTGTGATGTATGTAAAGTGTAATATTGGGACGCAAACTCAAAATGTAATACACTTCATCTCTATATCTGACATGGTACAGGTGTCTTCTTTGTTCTTAAGCCCATAACCATGTGTGTGAGGTGTATACTTTTGTTTCCAAGTACATTTGTTTAAGACTACCCAGAAACACTCTGCGTGACCCTCATTTAGCCCACTGCAGTAAAAGGTTAACCGGTTCCCATGCTTTTAAAATAACGGTTCTGTTCAAGAAAACACTTTCGTTCCGTGTTCTGATTCTGTTCCCTGAACCTGTTCCAACCCCTTGTATTAAAGCAGTTTATGCCACTATTAACACAGCCATGTCTATACTGGTAATGCCATTTTAATGATGCCTGTTGTCCTGCTTTGTTGATAGTCTGTCTATCAGTCGCTAACTGAAAGCATTCTCAAATCAACCACAGTAAGACTACTTAGACTTTATTTCTAGTTATGCAAAAATATCCATGGTCAGCAGTAGCAATTTTCTTTACATTTTGGTTTGACATAAGCAATAAAAACATGATTCTTATGTAGAACTACACAATGAAGTCGTTAGTCAAAATCCCATCAGAGTAAAACAGATTCTTTGATTTCAGTATTCATATGTCCACTCTGAGTAAGTCATTTGGCAAAAAAATAAAAGCACGGTCACATCAAATTGCAGTCCAGGCCAATATCACTAAGAGTATGAACATAGCCTTGTGCACTGTACCATAGTTTTACTGTTAATACACAGCATAACCTTTAGTCCTTAAAGGGGTCAGTACCTTTAGTTAAATCGTATGACGATCACATGAAATATCTGATCTGAAAGCAACCACTTACCCTAGCTCCCTACCCTTCAGGTCTGCAACCACTTCCCCTAGGCCCCTACTCTTCAGGTCTGCAACCACTTCCCCTAGGCCCCTACCCTTCAGGTCTGCAACCACTTCCCCTAGGCCCCTACTCTTCAGGTCTGCAACCACTTCCCCTAGGCCCCTACCCTTCAGGTCTGCAACCACTTCCCCTAGGCCCCTACCCTTCAGGTCTGCAACCACTTCCCCTAGGCCCCTACCCTTCAGGTCTGCAACCACTTCCCCTAGGCCCCTACCCTTCAGGTCTGCAATCACTTCCCCTAGGCCCCTACCCTTCAGGTCTGCAACCACTTCCCCTAGGCCCCTACCCTTCAGGTCTGCAACCACTTCCCCTAGGCCCCTACTCTTCAGGTCTGCAACCACTTCCCCTAGGCCCCTACCCTTCAGGTCTGCAACCACTTCCCCTAGGCCCCTACTCTTCAGGTCTGCAACCACTTCCCCTAGGCCCCTACCCTTCAGGTCTGCAACCACTTCCCCTAGCCCCCTACCCTTCAGGTCTAAGCAGTACAGTCCTGGCTCCACCTAGCCTTCCAATAGGCCTTATGACAAAGGTCAACCCAACAGTTAGTTTACTTTCAGGCTAATGACATAATGCTGGTGTGTACGATGCTTTGATCCCTTTGTGTTTGTCATCGATCACATCATGGAGGGTTCTTAGTTCCGTTTAAGAATGCAAGGGTTATATTATCAGGTAATCCACTATACAATCTCTGTCATTGGTATAAAACTTGAGGTATCAATGTATAAGACAGGGGTGACTCGTTGGGACTCAGGATGCGTGTGAGGGGTTATCTATCATATACATTCACCTCTGCTAGCTTGTGCAAGTGTTCGGCACCATAGCATGTACTGTAGCATGTATGCTATTGCTTATACTATGGAGAGAGCCTGGTATTTGCATAACATTCAGAGATTTACATGACCACAAATGCATAATGTACACATTACATTTTCCACTATAAGCTCAACATGAATGTAAATCAAACTCAACGATTTACATGAATAGAGGGCTCAGGACAAAACACAATACAATGGCAGTATGTGGCATGGCTGTGGCCTCACAATCCCTGTGGCTGAATCTCAAATGGCACCCTATTCCCTTTATAGTGCACTACGTTTGAGTACCAGAGCCCTATGCACTGTAGCTAAGGGGAATAGGGTCCCATATGAGACCCAGGGGCCTAACACAGCAGCCAGAGAGCCACACAGAACCTGGGGTCAGAGTCACGTTGGGCGCCATGGAGATGGAGGTAGTAGTGGCAGTGGGCCTTTAGTTACAGTCTGTGTTTCAGAGCCCTGTTCTGTATTCCAGAGCCCTGCTCTGTGTTCCGGAGCCCTGTTCTGTGTTCCGGAGCCCTGTTCTGTGTTCCGGAGCCCTGTTCTGTGTTCCGGAGCCCTGTTCTGTGTTCCGGAGCCCTGTTCTGTATTCCGGAGCCCTGTTCTGTATTCCGGAGCCCTGTTCTGTGTTCCGGAGCCCTGTTCTGTGTTCCGGAGCCCTGTTCTGTGTTCCGGAGCCCTGTTCTGTGTTCCGGAGCCCTGTTCTGTGTTCCAGAGCCCTGTTCTGTGTTTCAGAGCCCTGTCTGTATTCCAGAATCCTGTTCTGTGTTCCAGAGCCCCGTTCTGTGTTCCAGAGTCCTGTTCTGTGTTCCAGAGCCCTGTTCTGTGTTTCAGAGTCCTGTCCTGTGTTCCAGAGTCCTGTTCTGTGTTCCAGAGTTCTGTTCTGTGTTTCAGAGCCCTGTCTGTATTCCAGAGTCCTGTTCTGTGTTCCAGAGCCCTGTTCTGTGTTTCAGAGTCCTGTTCTGTGTTCCAGAGTCCTGTTCTGTGTTCCAGAGTCCTGTTCTGTGTTCCAGAGTCCTGTTCTGTGTTCCAGAGTCCTGTTCTGTGTTCCAGAGCCCTGTTCTGTGTTCCAGAGTCCTGTTCTGTGTTCCAGAGTCCTGTTCTGTGTTCCAGAGCCCTGTTCTGTGTTTCAGAGTCCTGTTCTGTGTTCCAGAGTCCTGTTCTGTGTTTCAGAGTCCTGTTCTGTGTTCCGGAGCCCTGTTCTGTGTTTCAGAGTCCTGTTCTGTGTTCCGGAGCCCTGTTCTGTGTTTCAGAGTCCTGTTCTGTGTTCCAGAGTCCTGTTCTGTGTTTCAGACAGGTCAAAAAGAGAGGTCATGATACAGATCAGGAAATATACTCCAAAACAAATGTATAATTTCCTTGGAATACACAGGACAGCTAAACTACCAATGGTTTGATTCCAGCTCCATTCACTGGAAGCTCAGTGTGTGACTCTGTGTGAGTGAGTAGCAAAATAGTCCTCCTCTACTAAATCCTCAAGAATTTAGACATTTATGACATCAGTGGCTAATCCCTCTCCATCCCATTCTAGGTTCTAGGTTCCAGGTTCCTCCAGGGTCCTGTGGATCCCAGGCTCCTGTCCTCACTGCCCAGGGACATAGGGCCAGCTAATGGAGCTCCCAGAGAGTTGCATATCCCTGATAAGGGTCTCGATGGGCGTCTTGCCCACCAGGCGCATAAAGAACAGCTGGGAGATGAGGTTGGCGGGCACGGCCCTGAGGGCAGGCAGGCGGAGGAGCAGACGGCCGAAGCGCTGGGGCTGACCCGGGTACTGCATCCTCTCGTACTCCATCAGAGCCACCTGGGCCTTCTCCTGCAGAGACTCTACGTGGACGGGGTCTGTCAGACCACACGCATCTGAAGAGGACAACAGAGGACACACAGACAGACAGACGTAAGCATGGATTTAAAGTCGATCGGAAGTTCAGAAATGGTCAGTGCTACAGTACAGAAGGCAGGCAGGAGCTACGGTAGAGTGTCTCACAGCCTGAGATCAACGAGACATGCTGACTGAAAGAGCAGATGTGCTATTGCAGAGGTGTAGGTCTACATTTGTCATATTTCTCATATGGACAGAGATATAATGCTTTAAATGGCTGTTCATATGAGAAATGCTGACGTACAGACTGACCTTAGAATCTGCACAACTCATTTTTGTCTAGATTGAAATACTAGTGGGAGTAAAATGAACACTCATTCCAAAGTTATGAGCCTGGGCCTGTATCCCACTTCCTCCCATATTCTCTCTTTCTAATCTGAGAGCACAGAGTTACAGTGCCTTCAGAAAGTATTCACAATGCTGTTGTTACAAAGTGGGATTAAAATTGATTTAATTGTCATTTCTTGTCAACTATTTACACACAAAAAATCATGACAAATAAAACACTAATATACAGTATCTTGATGAGATAAGTGTTCAACCCCCTGAGTCAATACATGTTAGAATCACCTCTGGAAGAGATTACAGCTGTGAGGGTTTCTGGGTAAGTCTCTAAGAGCTTTCCTCACCTGGATTGGGCAACATTTGCTCATTATTCTTTTCAATATTCTTCAAGCACTGTCAAATTGGTTGTTGATCATTGCTAGACAACCATTTCCACGTCTTGCCATAGATTTTCAAGTAGATTTAAGTCAAAACTGTAACTCGGCCACTTCACTGTCTTCTTGGTAAGCAACTCAGTGTAGATTTGGCCTTATTGTCCTGCTGAAAGGTGAATTAATCTCCCAGTGTCTGTATAGGGGTCTTGGTTAGGGCCTTAGAGTGACGACCAACCAGTACACTGACCTGGAGACAAGAGGGCGGTGGCCTTAGAGAGACGACCAACCAATATACTGACCTGGAGACAAGAGGGCGATGGCCTTGAGGCAGCTGTACTCTGCCGAGTCCACCTGAAGCCGGGTCAGCTTATCCACCTGGTCCTGGAACACCCTCACCTGGTCCATGAAGGACACAACCCTCTCTGCTGACATGGGTGAGGAGTGGAAGCCGGCGGCAGCCAGCAGTGGGGCCATGTGCAGCGGCAGGGCGGACTGGGCTGCGTTCAGGACGAACAGCTCGCTCCAGCTCAGTCTCAGCAGAGCCACCTGCTCAGAGACGGGCAGCTCAGGGAAGTAGGGGATGCTCCTGGCCCACTCGATGGTGCTGAAGAGGAGGCGTGCCGCCAGCTCACAGATGTTGTCAATGCCCATGACGGAGCCTCCTCCAGCACCTTGCATCTGCTGCTGCTGGCCGTACTGGGGACCGTAGCGGCTGCTGGGGTACGGTTCGGCACGGAGCAGCTGGGAGATGAGCTCAGACACAGGCTGGCCGTTGAAGAATTCACCGCCTACTGGCCCGGCCCCGGTACCACCACCTCCGCCGACCAAAGAAGTGGGACTGATGCCTGAGTGGGATGGAGGGATGCGTCCACGCTGGACTGCTGGAGGGAAGAGAGAAAGGGAGGAGAGGGAAAGAGGGAGAGAGAAAGGGCTTTGTAGAGGTTATAGAGGCTGATGTAAAATAGGGAAGGGTAGTGTGTTTTTTCTTTTGAATTGGGGAGGGTAGTGTGTTTTGTCTTTTGATTTGGGGAGGGTAGTGTGTTTTTTCTTTTGATTTGGGGAGGGTAGTGTGTTTTTTCTTTTGAATTGGGGAGGGTAGTGTGTTTTTCCTTTTGATTTGGGGAGGGTAGTGTGTTTTTTCTTTTGATTTGGGGAGGGTAGTGTGTTTTTTCTTTTGATTTGGGGAGGGTAGTGTGTTTTTTCTTTTGATTTGGGGAGGGTAGTGTGTTTTGTCTTTTGATTTGGGGAGGGTAGTGTGTTTTGTCTTTTGATTTGGGGAGGGTAGTGTGTTTTTTCTTTTGATTTGGGGAGGGTAGTGTGTTTTTCCTTTTGATTTGGGGAGGGTAGTGTGTTTTTTCTTTTGATTTGGGGAGGGTAGTGTGTTTTTCCTTTTGATTTGGGGAGGGTAGTGTGTTTTTTCTTTTGATTTGGGGAGGGTAGTGTGTTTTTTCTTTTGATTTGGGGAGGGTAGTGTGTTTTTCCTTTTGATTTGGGGAGGGTAGTGTGTTTTTCTTTTGATTTGGGGAGGGTAGTGTGTTTTTTCTTTTGATTTGGGGAGGGTAGTGTGTTTTTTCTTTTGATTTGGGGAGGGTAGTGTGTTTTGTCTTTTGATTTGGGGAGGGTAGTGTGTTTTTTCTTTTGATTTGGGGAGGGTAGTGTGTTTTTTCTTTTGAATTGGGGAGGGTAGTGTGTTTTTTCTTTTGATTTGGGGAGGGTAGTGTGTTTTTTCTTTTGAATTGGGGAGGGTAGTGTGTTTTGTCTTTTGATTTGGGGAGGGTAGTGTGTTTTGTCTTTTGATTTGGGGAGGGTAGTGCGTTTTTTCTTTTGATTTGGGGAGGGTAGTGTGTTTTTTCTTTTGATTTGGGGAGGGTAGTGTGTTTTTTGTTATTGAGTACAGAGGAGTGTGGTGTTTTTTTCCCTGGTTTACATTGACCCTTTTTTTACTAAATCATTACAGGTTTTACTAAATCATTACAGGTTTTACTAAATAAATCATTACAGGTTTTACTATAACATCTCTTCCACCCTAGACACATTTTCTCATCTGCTTGCATGAGCCTCCCCTACATTAAGGTGTTTTGGTGCTTCCAAAACGTTTACTATACCACAGGTCCGCATAGTCTAGTCTATCGGTCTAACCTGTCCTCCACCATTCATAGTGACAATAGTGACAGGTGGATTGTTTTCCCAGATCTATAATATGCTAAATAGCATCAAACCACACATAAAGTCACTCAAAGCTGCACCAATGTTTTATATAAGCAGAGAAGCCAGGTGTGTCATTACGCATGAAAGAACAGTGAAGACATGAGACAAGCAGCTCACAATGCTTCCCTAATGATCTTGTTTAGAGACAATTCACATATCCCACCTAGACTAGCCTTGCAATAAATAACTACATGATGGTTTTCAAGTGAGAACAACATTCCACCTCTCGGCTGTAAACTGCATTGAAAATGTCATTTTGAATAACGGCGCAAAAGCCCTGTAATTTGAATATTAAATTCCATGAATGTAATTGGGATCAGTTCGGGGTCTTCACTGGACAGTTTATAAAGTCTAGAGATACATACTGAGATGCGCTGTCATAATGTGCCCAGGAAAGTCATTCTCTCTCTGCCTCCAATATAACCATAAATATTTGTCATTTCACTTTTATAAAATGTATTACCTTTTAGGTGTGTCATAAACACAACCAGTCACCATGTTTTAATCTGATTAGGCTGCTTCTAAAGTCTCCTGTAGGAACGCGCACATTCGTCCAAAATATAATTCCAGCATCCAAACTGTGCAGATTTTGGTGTTGAAAACACAAACTGTGATGTTGAAGCTCCCCCAAGTCGGTATGCTTTGCTTATTGGTTGTTGTGTATTGGTGGAAAGTGTGTTGCATATATTTTATATAAATATAGCATAAAAATGCTGACAAAGCTGTAAATGCCTAGCCTGGGGTTTCCCAAACTGGGTCCTGGGGCCCTCTCAGTGCACATTTTGTTTTTTGTTGCAATAACACTACACAGCTGATTCAAATAATCAACTAATCATCAAGCTTTGATCATTTAAATCAGCTGTGTAGTTTTAGAGCAAAAAAACAACATGTGCAACACTTGGGATCCCCAGGACCCAGTTTGGGAAACCCTGACCCAGCTGATTATTGTCTGCAGCTCTGATCGTAGTGGGGCGGCAGGTAGCCTAGTGGTTAGAGCGTCTGACTTGCCTAGTTAAATAAAGAAACATGAAAGGAGAGTTAGCTTGTCTGTGGTGGTTGGTGAACCCTCAACCTTCTGGCCCGTAGCCTGCATGGCACATGCTGAAGTGTCAAAGTTGATATCCACATTTATAAACACAGGGTAGCTACAGTTACACTATATATACAAAAGTACAGTATATGGACACCCCTTCAAATGAGTGAATTGGCTATTTCAGGAGTGATGAATCACGTTTCACGATCTGGCAGTCCGATGTACAAATCTGGATTTGGCGGATGCCAGGTGAACGCTCCCTTCCCAAATACATAGAGCCAACTGTAAAGTTTGGTGGAGGAGGAATAATGGTCTGGGGCCTGTTTTTCATGGTTCAGGCCCCTTAGTTCCAGTGGAGGGAAATCTTAATGCTACAGCATACAATGACATTCCAGATGATTCTGTGGTTCCAACTTTGTGGCAACAGTTTGGGGAAGGCCCTTTCCTGTTTCAGCATGGCAATTCCCCCGTGCACAAAGCGAGGTCCATACAGAAATGGTTTGTCAAGATTGGTGTGGAAGAGCTTGACTGGCCTGCACAGAGCCCTGACCTCAACCCCATCGAACACCCTTGGGATGAATTGGAATGCCGACTGCGAGCCAGGCCTAATCGCCCAACATCAGTGCCCGACCTCATTAATGCTCTTGTGGCTGAATGGAAGCATGTCCCAGCAGCAGTGTTCCAACATCTAGTGGAAAGCCTTCCCAGAAAAGCGGAGGCTGTTCTAGCAGCAAAGGGGCGACCAACTCCGTGTTAATGCCCATGATTTTGGAATAAGATGTTCGACGATCAGGTGTCCACATACTTTTGGTCATGTAGTGTATTTGTGGCCGTAAACACTATTGTGAGGGAGGGTGTCCAATTTATTTTTTAGTACAAGGGGAGGGTCATGTCAAAATATTTTTTACGTTAGGGAGGGGGGGGGGGTCTTTTTTTTAATGACACCTCAAGTTGGACCCACCAAACGGTGAAGGTGATCCAAGCGTTTCCAGGTAATGTGGAAACACTGTGGCCTGGCTGCGTCAGTGCTGTCGTTGGATCACTCAGACCCCTGCATGAATATCCCTGCTGAATATAGCTCTGGGCTGGTGTCAGCTCAAAACAGAATACAGGCTGGGTTATTCAACCTTCACACTGCCTGGGAAATGCCTCTGGCACCTAGCCCTGAATGATACGTACTACGTAGTGGTACTTAGAGACTAGGGGTCAACAGTGTGTTGGTTAGAGGATAGAGCTAAACTGCTTTACAAATACTTTGCTACATGAATTAAGTATAAAACATTTGCATTTATATAAAACTGAGACAGTTTTCCTCACCCATTAATACCTTAAAATAGCTTCAGGGGTTTTTAAAATTGAGCTTGATGTAGTTTACAGTGTAAATATGCAAATATTTTGGCCACCTGACAAGAGTTGTGAAATGTCAGCTCTGTTTATAACGGCAGGGACATGTTCTTGAAAAACGATCTTGATGCAGTCAGTTACGATATATGGAACATTTGGATTGGCCTCTGCTTTAGGCATGGTCTGACTGGCAGAGATGTTGTGCAATAGGTAAGATAGGATAGTTACCTTCTTTGCGCATGCCAACACGGAAGCATTTCTTCAGCCGGCAGTATTGGCACTGGTTGCGATGATGCTGGTCTATCTGGCATTCTCGATTCGACCTGCACAACAGAACATTAATTAAACATAGAACTTAGAACGTGTTATCATAACGAACTTAGAACATAGAACGTGTTATCATAATGTGATTCTCTACAATTTCTCTCTCAGAGTTCAGGAGGGGGAAAAGGGTGCAGCCTGCCCTTTCACAGAAAACAATACATTACACTTAGAGGCTTAGGCTCTCCCTCTCTCTCTCTGTTTCTCTGTCTCTCTTTCTCTCTCTCTGTCTCTCCCTCTATCCCTCTCTCTCTCTGTCTCTCTGTCTCTCTCTCTCTCTCTCTCTGTCTCTCTCTCTCTCTCTCTCCCTCTCTCTCTCTGTCTCTCTCTCTATCCCTGTATAGCTGTGTAGGCCAGTATAGCTGTATCCAGCTGGGCATACACTGGTTGAATCAATATTGTTTGCACATCATTTCAATGAAATGACTCCACGAGGGAGGCAAAAGGGGGCTTAGCCCGCACAGTTGAAAGTTGTGCCCCCTCAGTTTTAGTTTTATGTCGCTCTATAAAAATAACTAAAAAGTTCAAATGATTGAGTGATAGGTTGGCACAAAATCTGTATCTCCACTGCGCTGTGTCAGCACAATGGACATGGTGTGTGTAGTGGGGTTATGGAAAGCCACTGGGGCGGGTAGGTATGATTCCTTTGGGTTTCCACAAAAAGCGGGGGGAAACGCTTCTCTTCTGTGGTAGGCTGTGAATAAGGAGGTACGACTCCGCCTGTAATATTATGATTATGATTTATATAGGCGTTTTTTTTAAATGCCATGTATGTGTCAACGATTGTGGACATTATTGAGTTGCTTATTTCAAACCAACAACCACTGAGGGAGGCGTTGGATGTGACAAACGTGTTCAGTCAGCACAGAAGAAGAAGCTACACCCTAGGAAAAGCACAGAAGAAGAAGCTACACCCGAGGAAAAGCACAGAAGAAGAAGCTACACCCGAGGAAAAGCACAGAAGAAGAAGCTACACCCTAGGAAAAGCACAGAAGAAGAAGCTACACCCGAGGAAAAGCACAGAAGAAGAAGCTACACCCGAGGAAAAGCACAGAAGAAGAAGCTACACCCGAGGAAAAGCACAGAAGAAGAAGCTACACCCGAGGAAAAGCACAGAAGAAGAAGCTACACCCGAGGAAAAGCACAGAAGAAGAAGCTACACCCGAGGAAAAGCTCAACTAATCCCCAACAGGCATTTTGACGGGCGATCTTACAAGAAGATTTTGGGGAGAGCATCAAGGACGCTGCAACTCTTCTGAAAAGGTAAGAAACAATCTAGCTGATTGGTTTTCAATCAACATCTTACTTTTAGCGTGCAGGATGCTGTCCGTGGTGCTGATAGAGCGCAGGGGGATTTCACACCATTGAACCTGTCACTTCTAGGTTAATAGCATTTTAACTTTTATGTT
Source organism: Salvelinus fontinalis (assembly GCF_029448725.1). NCBI lineage: Eukaryota > Metazoa > Chordata > Actinopteri > Salmoniformes > Salmonidae > Salvelinus > Salvelinus fontinalis. Next base: position 2,326,754 of record NC_074678.1, on the reverse strand, counting down.
TATTGTGTTAATAGCGTGATATAAGCAGAATTCAATATAATTCCAATGCAAGAACCAAAATGACGCTCCTGGGCAGTAGCTACCCATCGTTATGTTTCATCATAGAATTTCATCATTCTGGCATCCCGAGTGGTGCTGCTGTCTAAGGAACTGCATCGGAGGTGCTAGGGGCGTCACTACAGACCCGGGTTTGATCCCAGGCTGTGTCGCGACGGTGAGACCCATGAGGCGGAGCACAATTGGCCCAGTGTCGTCCAGGTTAGGGGAGGGTTTGGCCGGCTGGGATGTCCTTGTCCCATTGCGCTCTAGCGACTCCTTGTGGCGGGCCAGGCGCATGCACGCTGACTTGTGTTGTACAGCGTTTCCTCCGACACAATGGTGCGGCTGGCTTCCGGGTTAAGCTGGCAGGTGTTAACCTCATGCGTTCTTTTGGGGGACGCATGACGTGCCTCTCCAGAGCCCGTTGGGGAGTTGCAGCAATGAGACAAGATCGTAATTGGATATCACGAAATTGGGAAGAAAAAGGGAGTAAAATAAAAAATAAATAAAACATTTGATTCATTGTATTATGGTATTCTTGGTACACTATTTGTTTTCATGGTTGTAAATGGAACTGTGTGCCATATCCCAACATGTTGCTAAAGAGGGCCTATAGGCCTATTTACCTGGCAAGACCGCTGTGCATGTCCAGGCCTGTATAGCTGTCTAGGCCTGTATAGATGTCTAGGCCTGTATAGCTGTCTAGGCCTGTATAGATGTCTAGGCCTGTATAGCTGTCTAGGCCTGTATAGCTGTCTAGGCCTGTATAGATGTCTAGGCCTGTATAGCTGTCTAGGCCTGTATAGATGTCTAGGCCTGTATAGCTGTCTAGGCCTGTATAGATGTCCAGGCCTGTATAGATGTCTAGGCCTGTATAGATGTCTAGGCCTGTATAGATGTCTAGGCCTGTATAGATGTCTAGGCCTGTATAGATGTCTAGGCCTGTATAGATGTCTAGGCCTGTATAGATGTCTAGGCCTGTATAGATGTCTAGGCCTGTATAGATGTCTAGGCCTGTATAACTGTCTAGCCTGAAGTCAGTATCTTGGTTACCCAGAAATGAAAGTATCTTGAGAAAGTTTGTCATTTCATATTTTACTTCTGGGGGGAATGTCCTGTATGATTCAAAATGTAGGAAACAGATTAAGAGCATTTTAACCACTGTGTAGTAGACTGTACAGTAACAGGTCAATGGACAGAGAGAAGGGAAAGTTAACCATAGGAACGTTGTCATTTGGTTAATTTGTAAAATGGCGGTATTCAATCTGAACTGGATAACAAGAAGTAAGCCTACATCTTCTCATGCAGCATTTTTGAGACAATGTGCAGTATTTTCCCTTACAGTAAACACTGTAAACGTAGAGTAAACACTGTAAACATAGTGTAAACACTGTAAACATAGAGTAAACACTGTAAACATAGAGCAAACACTGTCAACATAGAGTAAACACTGTAAACATAGTGTAAACATAGAGTAAACATAGAGTAAACACTGTAAACATAGTGTAAACACTGTCAACATAGAGTAAACACTGTAAACATAGAGCAAACACTGTAAACATAGTGTAAACACTGTAAACATAGTGTAAACACTGTAAACATAGTGTAAACACTGTAAACATAGAGCAAACACTGTAAACATAGAGCAAACACTGTAAACATAGTGTAAACACTGTCAACATAGTGTAAACACTGTCAACATAGAGTAAACACTGTCAACATAGAGTAAACATAGTGTAAACACTGTAAACATAGAGCAAACATTGTAAACATTGTGTAAACACTGTCAACATAGTGTAAATATTGTAAAAATAGCATAAACACTGTAAACATAGTGTAAACACTGTCAACATAGAGTAAACACTGTAAACATAGAGTAAACACTGTCAACATAGAGTAAACACTGTCAACATAGAGTAAACACTGTAAACATAGAGCAAACACTGTAAACATAGTGTAAACACTGTAAACATAGTGTAAATAATGTCAACATAGTGTAAACACTGTAAACATAGAGTAAACACTGTAAACATAGAGTAAACACTGTAAACATAGTGTCAATACTGTCAACATAGTGTCAACACTGTCAACATAGTGTCAACACTGTCAACATAGTGTAAACACTGTCAACATAGTGTAAACACTGTCAACATAGTGTAAACACCATCAACCATGAATCTAACATGCATTCTTACAGCAAAGGACCAATATGTGTTTATCCCTGACAGCACTGAAACCAGCTTGGCGGCTTTTTAGTTGAATATAGCCCTTAGATAGTAAACAATAAACAAAGGGTCATATTCCTCAGGAGTGTGATGTGGTAGTGCAGTCAATATATTATTGACTATAAACTAGGTGGGAGTGGTAAAGGCACAATTGTATGGTTCTGATTAAAAAAATATGTATTTTGCCATGTGTATATTATACACCTGAAAATGTAAAACATAAACCTGAGTTAAAGCTGCAACACAGCCTAACCCAGAGTGGAATCCCCTAAGGGAAATATGATCTAACAAGTTACAGGTTCTATATTTATTATGTACATATGATTTATACAAAGGGTGTGTCTAATCCTGAATGCTGATTGGTTAAAACCGCATTCCAGCCGGTGTCTATTCCACAAGTTACCACAGGCTAAATCTATGACGTTAAAATGCCTTTTTCACTCTGTTCCATCTGACTGCGCAATCCACTGTCTCATCAGCCCAGCCAGGCAATTTATAAACTTGATGTCCACTATATAAAGCATCTAGACATGATTTATTGTAGACTAACATTTAGTTATCAACAGTGTAAAACTTGCTGTCTGTCTCTCCGATATTTGCAACATTGTTTCAATATTCTGCCCCGTAATAATGAACGTGTCGGGACTCGTGAAGGAGACAGACAGGCATGCAGCGTTTCTCCGCCAGTCAAAATCATGAATCAGCTGGCATAATTTTTATGGATATATACAAAGAAATGTCAATGGAAAAAAGTGCAGCTAGTTTGCAGTCGGATTGTGTTAGCTGTGTTGTTGGCCAGCTCCTCTGAACAACAGTGTCCTGACAATAGAGCACATTTTTTTATGCCAGGTGAAATAGCGCATCATTAGCTCATTGCTATGGATGTATCCAAATAAATGTCACTAGAAAACAGCTTAAACAAATGCAAATGTAGCTACTTTGCTGTTATTCTAGCTGCTTTTTTATGTGACTGTAAATTAGCTGTAGATGGCTAGCTAGCAAGCAAGATATAAGAATGTTGCCAGCCAGTAAGGAAATGGAACATTTAGAACGAACGACTTGGTCGCGTCCATAGATACAGAACAAAAATACTGAACAACTGAGTCGCATCTCTAACCAACGACCAGCCGGCTTGGGTAGCAATCCTAGATTTGTGTCGGGACTATATCTTGTAGAAGGATGAAATAGTATGAATAAATCCTAAAAATAAAGTTTTTAATTAAAATATATCAGTCATTATTTGCATATGTTGGTAACCCGTTGTATAAAGGTGATAATACACTCATAGCCGGTGTTTGGAGGATATATTGGTACGGTTTGCAGCACCCGTGCCAATATGTCCTCCAAACACCGGCTTCTAGGGCATTTTCACTTAAATGAACACCATGAGCAGAATATGAATTTTTGAGATCCATTAAAGTACACAGTAACCTTTGACATTAACTTAAGACTAGCACACAGCTCAGACACCCATGCATACCCTACAAGACATGTCCGCAGAGGTGTGTAACAGTGATAACACCAAGTAAAACTGAAATGATAACTTAAAACACAAAATATAAATATCCATTAACAAACTTCTTATAGCTTATTAAGACACATTTCCACTACCTGAACACACACAACTTAAATTAAAAAAAACATAACTTGTACTTTCTCTAAACCTTTTTTTTGTTATTATGTTATTGTTTTGCACATGAACATGTTTTCTTGTGAATATACAGAGTGGCTGCACCGACCTGCAGAGCCGCCGGAAAACGTGTGGCGAGACAGAATTTGCACCAGTACTTTTCAATCTGACCACACCACTTTCAAAGCAGCAGCACTTTTCAGCGCATTTTCACACTTCTACATTTACCTGCCATGTCGCAGTCTACCATTGAAGATTAAAATGCAGAAAAATTGTGGCACTAGGCTCCATTTAAAAAAGATTATGAGCATGGCCTTATTTGTATTTGTATTGATTATGGATCCCCATTAGCTGCTGCTCTTCCTGGGGTCCGGAAAAATTTAAATAGTTATACAACTTTAAAAACATTACAATACATTCATAATATATTTCAACACACTAAGTGTGTTCCCTCAGGTCCCTACTCCAATAACACATTCTATTGCTGGCATCAGTTACCAGATGTGGAATAGAGATCCATGTAGTCATGGCTCTATGTAGTACTGTGCGCCTCCCATAGTCTGTTCTGGACTTGGGGATGTGAAGAGACCTCTGGGGACATGTCTTGTAGGGTATGTATGGGTGTCTGAGCTGTGTGCTAGTCGTTTAAACAGAGCTCAATGCTTTCAACATGTCAATACCTCAATACCAACATGTCAATAAGTAGTGATGAAGTCAATTTCTCCTCTACTTTGAGCCAGGAGAGATTGACATGCATATTATTAATGTTTGCTCTCTGTGTACATCCAAGGGCCAGCCGTGCTGCCTGTTCTGAGCCAATTGCAATTTTCCTAAGTCCCTCTTTGTAGCACCTGACCACACGACTGAACAGTAGTCCAGGTGAGACAAAACTAGAGCCTGTAGGACCTGCCTTGTTGATAGTGCTGTTAAGAAGGTAGAAACGAGAGCCTGTAGGACCTGCCTTGTTGATAGTGCTGTTAATAAGGTAGAGACTAGGGCCTGTAGGACCTGCCTTGTTGATAGTGCTGTTAAGAAGGTAGAAACTAGAGCCTGTAGGACCTGCCTTGTTGATAGTGCTGTTAAGAAGGTAGAGAAGCTCTTTATTATGGACAGACTTCTCCCCATCTTACTAGTTTTGTATCAATATGTTTTGACCATGACAGTTTACAATCCAGGGTTACTCCAAGCAGTTTAGTCACCTCAACTTGCTCAATTTCCACATTATTCATTACAAGATTTAGTTCAGGTTTAGGGTTTAGTGAATGATTTGTCTTTTAAATACAATGCTTTTAGTTTTAGAAATATTTAGGACTAACTTATTCCTTGCCACCCATTCGGAAACTAACTGCAGGTCTTTGTTAAGTGTTGCAGTCATTTCAGTTGCTGTGGTAGCTGATGTGTTTAGTGTTGAGTTATCCTCATACATAGACACACTGGCTTTACTCAAAGCATGTCGTTAGTAAACATTGAAGAAAGTAAGGGGCCTAGACAGCTTCCACAGCTGCCTTGTGGAATTCCTGATTCTACCTGGATTATGTTGGAGAAGCGTCCATTAAAGAACACCCTCTGTGTTCTGTTAGACAGGTAACTCTTTATCCACAATATAGCAGGAGGTGTAAAGCCATAATACATAGGTTTTTCCAGCAGCAGACTATGGTCGATAATGTCTAAAGCGGCACTGAAGTCTAACAAAACAGTTCCAACAATCTTTTTATCATAAATTTCTCTCAGCCAATCATCAGTCATTTGTGTAAGTGATGTGCTTGTTGAGTGTCCTTCCCTATAAGCATGCTGAAAGTCTGTTGTCAATTTGTTTACTGTAAAATAGCACTGTATCTGGTCAAACACCATTTTTCCCAAAACTTTACTACGGGTTAGTAACAGGTTTATTGGTTGGCTATTTGAGCCAGTAAAGGAGGCTTTACTACTCTAAGGTAGAGGCCTGAGGGCACACACTTTCTAGTACGCTTAAATTGAAGATATGGCAAATAGGAGAGGCAATATCGTCCTCTATTATCCTCAGTAATTTTCCCTCCAAGTTGTCAGACCCTGGTGGCTTGTCATTGTTGATAGACAACAATACTTTTTTCACCTCTTCTGGGCTCTCTTTACGGAATTCAAACTTACAATTTTTGCCTTTAATAATTTGGTCATATATACTTGGATGTGTAGTGCCACACAAGCTCACAGAACGGGACCTCCGAGTGCTGAAACGTGTAGCGCATTAAAATAGTCTGTGCTCAGATACAACATGTTCCAAACTGCCTCTGGAAGCTACGTCAATACATGAACTGTTTGTCGGGAGCTTCATGAAATGGGTTTCCATGGCCGAGCAGCCGCACACAAGCCTAAGATCACCATGCACAATGCCAAGCGTCAGCTGGAGTGGTGTAAAGCTCGCCGCCACTGGACTCTGGAGCAGTGGAAATACGTTCTCTGGAGTGATGAGTCATTCTTTACCATCTGGCAGTCCGACGGACGAATCTGGGTTTTGCGGATGCTAGGAGAACGCTACCTGACAAAATGCATAGTGGCAACTGTAAAGTTTGGTGGAGGAGGAATAATGGTCTGGGGCTGTTTTCATGGTTCGGCCTAGGCCCCTTAGTTCCAGTGAAGGGAAATCTTAACGCTACAGCATACAATGACATTCTAGACAATTCTATGCTTCCAGCTTTGCCCTTTCCTGTTTCAGCATGATAATGCCCCCGTGCACAAAGCAAGATCCATACAGAAATGGTTTGTCAAGATCGGTGTGCAAGAACTTGACTGGCCTGCACAGAGCCCTGAAATCAACCCCATCGAACACCTTTGGGATGAATTGGAAAGCCGACTGCGAGCCAGGCCTAATCGCCCAACATCAGTGGCCGACCTCACTAATGCTCTTGTGGCTGAATGGAAGCAAGTTCCCGCAGCAATGTTCCAACATCTAGTGGAAAGCCTCCCAGAAGAGTGTAGGCTGTTATAGCAGCAAAGGGGGGGGGGACCAACTCCATAATAATGTCTATGATATTGGAATGAAATGTTTCACGAGCAGGTGTCCACATACTTTTGGTAATGTAGTGTACCTCTCGCTCTGCTGCTTCTCCTTCATTTTTAAATGTTTTTCTCTCTCTTTGAGTCAACTACTCACCACATGTTATACAATGCAGTGCTAGCTAGCTGTAGCTTATGCTTTCAGTATTAGATTCATTTTCTGATGATTTGATTGGATGGACAACATGTCAGTTCATGCTGCAAGAGCTCTGATAGGTTGGAGGACGTACTCCGGAAAATGTCATAATTACTCAATAAGTATATGGAAGGGGGTGTGAACCATGAGCCTCCTAGGTTTTGTATTGAAGTCAATGTACCCAGTGGAGGATGGAAAATATCTGTTCTCTGGCTACACCATTGTGCTACCCAGTGGTGTAAAGTACTTAAGTAAAATACTTCAAAGTACTACTTAAGTCATTTTTTGGGGTATCTGTACTCTACTTTACTATTTATTTTTTGGAAAACTTTTACTTTTACTTCACTACTACTTCACTACATTCCTAAAGAACAGAATGTACTTTTTACTCCTTACATTTTCCCTGACACCTAAAAGTACTCATTACATTTGGAATGTTAAGCAGGACAGGAAAATGGTCCAATTCACACACTTATCAAGAGAACACGTGGTCATCCCTACTGCCTCTGATATGGCGGACTCACTAAACACAAACGCTTAATTTGTAAATGATGTCTGAGTGTCGGAGTGTGTCCCTGGCTATCCATACATTTTAAAAACAATAAAATGGTGCCATCTGTAAGTGATTTATACTTTTACTTTTAATACTTACGTATATTTTGGCAATGTATTTAATTTTGATATTGAAGTATACTTAGAACCAAATACTTTTAGACTTTTACTCAAGTAGTATTTTACTGGGTGTATTCAACTTTTGCTTGAGTCCCTTTCTTTATTAAGCTAACTATACTTTTACTCAACTATCACAATTGGGTACTTTTTCTACCCATGGTGCTGCCCTACAGAATGCTGTTGAGACTACTGTAGACCTTCATTGAAAAACATTATCTTTTAATAAGTTATTTGGTGACGTGAAAATATTTAGTATAGATGTATAGAAAAAGGAAAACTTTTTTTAATGTTTCACTATTTTTTTTAAAATGAAATTCACTGAGTAGCATGGTCCTCTTCCTTCTCTGAGGAGCATCCACTGCTGAGCAATATGATTGGCTATTCATTGAAGCACCACTTCGTTCCTGCGAATCACAATTCTCGAGCACTGAGCAGTACGCTACATAAATTGATAGCTACGTTTACACAGCAAAGGTGAGCTGTCCTTAGCAAAAAGAAGTTCCCATCAATCTACTCGCCGAACTTATTTGATTTAGGGAAAGTGATTTACAAAAATAAACATTCAATAGTGAACATACCAACAATGTGGTGGCTACTGTTGAAAGCAAAATAAAAATCACTGTAGCGTTGATCTTGACTAGCCTACTGTAGACAGGTCAGTATCTATTTTGGAACGTCATTGTCTTAAAGGGGCAGCATCCTATTTTAAAATGTTTTTTAAAAAAACGTCTCAAAATGGCATACTTTAGAAACAAACATGAATGTGATTAATACCATGATATTCTAAAGAATAGAATAATGACTTGCATTGGTAAATTATATGAATCAGCTTTTTATCACAATAGCCAAATGTAGCCTATTAATATCTGAATATAGAGAGGAAGCAGGCCAATCTATAGGGCCTGCATGACCCCAATCCATTTAAAAAATACACCATGTCCGCACCAGTAGAAATTCTGTTCGGGCCAGCAGATTTTTGGCCAACTGGCCCAGTTGGGTTAACTTTGAACCCTGTCATAGCCTACGAATAGGACCCAGAGTTTTACACAAACAGGTCATGAGATCAAGAAAAACTCCAGGCCCCAGAAAAGACATGCACAAGTTTTGCCACAGCACGTTTGATCCAGTGGTGCCACCTCTGCCTACCTGCAGGAGTAGTTGAGGTTCCTTCTGATGCTCCTCTTGAAGAAGCTCTTACAGCCCTCGCAGGTGAATACGCCGTAGTGTTTACCACTGGACTTGTCCCCACACACCACGCAGTCCACCACGCACACCTTGTCTTCGTCTCCCACCTCCACATCACTCCCGGCCTGGGGCGAGCCCTCCTCATCCCCACGCAGGTAAGCCTTCTCCCCACCCAGTCCGTTGGTCTCCCGGTTAGGATTGCCCCATCCCCCGCTCACCATGGCCATATCGGAGCTAAACGGCCGACACACACACTCTCTCTTACACACGCCTGTCCACTCACCAAGTGCTCTACTCTTTTCTCTGAAACTCTTCAGCTACAACACTTTAGTTTCTAATCATACAAAAATAAGTTTTTTGAGTTCACTTCCAGGAAAAGTAATAGAGTTGACCTATTTCCCCTTCTGTCTCTGTGAAATGACCCGGAGGTCCTTCTCACTGCTCTACTTCTCTACCGTCGCTCTCCTTTTCTTCTCCTCCTCTCCTCTGTCTTTCCTGTGACCCAAGTCAATGACTCCTCCTAAAAGTTCTGACACAACGAGTGGTTCAGAGTTCAGGAGGGGGAAAAGGGTGCAGCCTGCCCTTTCACAGAAAACAATACATTACACTTAGAGGCTTAGGCTCTCCCTCTCTCTCTCTGTTTCTCTGTCTCTCTTTCTCTCTCTCTGTCTCTCCCTCTATCCCTCTCTCTTTATCTCTTTCTCTCTCTCTGTCTCTCCCTCTATCCCTCTCTCTTTATCTCTTTCTCTCTCTATATATATATATATATATATATCCCTCTCTCTCTCTCTCTTTCTCTCGCCCCCCCCCTCTCTCTCTCTCTCTCTCTCTCTCTCTCTCTCTCTCTCTCTCTCTCTCTCTCTCTCTCTCTCTCTCTCCCTCCCAGAGGGAAAAAAACACCTCTTCCGTAGGATTACTTTACTACTTACAAACTAGTCAGACCAGTTCTGGGCTGTGTAGAAAGTGCCATCTATCAATCTAACAGGCAGAAGCACAGAACTCATTTCTGTCAAGAACTTCTGATACAAGCAGCTATTCAGAGAATGTTAGAAATGGACTGTTGTCATTCAACCCCCATTAGAAGGTTGAGTTACTTTGTCTTTGGTCTGTTGCTAGTAGTCTATGTTTGGTTCACAGGTTACACATGCTCACACCCTCACAAACTTGTATAAACAGCCCTTTTGGTTTCACAAGCTTGGCAGAACTATCCTATCTCCCCAGACAGCCAATACTCAAAGACGATAGACGAATCCAGAGAACAACCAGACTGATTCTATAGGCAGACTATCTATAGGCAGACTGACTCTATAGGCAGACTGAATCTAATGCAGACTGAATCTAACGCAGACTGAATCTATAGGCAGACTGAATCGAATGCAGACTGAGTCGAATGCAGACTGAGTCTAATGCAGACTGAATCTATAGGCATACTGAATCTAATGCAGACTAAATCTAACTCAGACTGAATCTAACGCAGATTGAATCTATAGACAGACTGAATTGAATGCAGACTGAATCTATAGGCAGACTGAATCTAACGCAGACTGAAAATTATAGGCAGACTGAATCTATAGGCAGACTGAATCTAACGCAGACTGAATCTATAGACAGACTGCATCTATAGGCAGACTAAATCTAACGCAGAATCTATAGGCAGACTGAATATAGGCAGACTGAATCTATAAGCAGACTGAATCTATAAACAGACTGAATTTAATGTAGACTGAATCTATAGGCAGACAGAATCTATAGGCAGACTGAATCTATAAGCAAACTGAATCTATAGGCAGACTGAATCTATAAGCAGACTGAATCTATAAGCAGACTGAATCTATAGGCAGACTGAATCTATAGGCAGACTGAATCTATAGGCAGACTGAATCTATAAGCAGACTGAATCTATAGGCAGACAGAATCTATAGGCAGACTGAATCTATAGGCAGACTGAATCTATAGGCAGACTGAATCTATAGGCAGACAGAATCTATAGGCAGACAGAATCTATAAACAGACTGAATCTATAGGCAGACAGAATCTATAGGCAGACTGAATCTATAGGCAGACTGAATCTATAAGCAGACTGAATCTATAGGCAGACTGAATCTATAGGCAGACTGAATCTATAGGCAGACTGAATCTAGAGGCAGACTGAATCTATAGGCTTTGCTATTTAAAACAGAAATGATAAACAGCTCCTTGTGGTCCTGCTAGTCTGGGAAAGTTCAAAGTGTAGTGACGTCCCCTTGCTCTGTCTCTTGTGAAGCAGCATCTGTTTCGTGTTCCTCTCTTGCTCCCATATATCTGTGGCTTCAATAGTTCAAACCACCAGAACAAACACGGTGAAAACACAGCTGAGAAAAGGAGGAAAAGACTCTCTACTATCCCTTAAACAGAATGCAAGTTCCTCCTAGCAAGTCTCCCCTCTTCTCTCTCTTCTTCTCTCTCTTTCTCTCCCTTGTTTTGTCAGTGCTTGTCCATCCAGCAGTAACGACTTGAGGCCTAAGTCTCTCTGCATTCCCGTAAGCACAGTCACAATCTCCTTCTTCCTCCTCTCCTCTGGCCCCGGCTTGAATAAATTAGGCAAACCAGCGGAGGAAAAACACGGTCACAGACGATAGCCAAAGCTAGCTGCTGAGGTGAAGCGCAGTCTAACAGCCTCTTCTGCTGGTCTTCTCTCTCTCTCTCTCCCTCCGTCTCTCTCTCTCTCTCCCTCCGTCTCTCCCTCCCTCCTTTCGTCCAGTGAGTGAGTAGGGAGCATGTGTCTGTGTGCTCAAGCCCTCTGGTTGCCATGGCACTCATTGCCTTATAAGGCCATTGGAGTCAAAGAGCAGAGAGTGGGCTGAGTGGGCTGTAGAGGGAGCTACACTGGAGGGCTCTCTCTCTCTCTCTGTCTCTCTCTCTGTCTCTCTCTCTCTGTCTCTCTCTCTCTCTCTCTCTGTCTCTCTCTGTCTCTCTCTGTCTCTCTCTGTCTCTCTCTCTCTCTCTCTCTGTCTCTCTCTCACTCTGTCTCTCTGTCTCTCACTCTCTCTCTCTCTCAATTCAATTCAATTCAATTCAAGGGGCTTTATTGGCATGGGAAACATGTGTTAACATTGCCAAAGCAAGTGAGGTAGACAATACACAAAAGTGAAACAAACAATACAAATTAACAGTAAACATTACACATACAGAAGTTTCAAAACAATAAAGGCATTACAAATGTCATATTATATATATACAGTGTTGTAACAATGTACAAATGTCTCTCTCTCTCTCTCTCTCTCACTACACACACACACACACACACACCACACACACACACACAGAGAGAGAGAGACTGTATATATCCTGTACACTGTATATATATAATATGACATTTGTAATGTCTTTATTGTTTTGAAACTTCTGTATGTGTAATGTTTACTGTTCATTTTGATTGTTTATTTCACTTTTGTATATTATCTACCTCACTTGCTTTGGCAATGTTAACACGTTTCCCATGCCAATAAAGCCCCTTGAATTGAATTGAATTGAGAGAGAGAGAGAGAGAGAGAGAGAGAGAGAGAGAGAGAGAGAATGCCGCTGCCTGCTCGCCCTCTTCTCTAACTAAGCCCTGACCCCAGGCTGCCTCCCAGCACTAGAGGAGTTAACCCCGACAGTGCCAGGCTGCCTCCCAGCACTAGAGGAGTTAACCCCGACAGTGCCAGGCTGCCTCCCAGCACTAGAGGAGTTAACCCCGACAGTGCCAGGCTGCCTCCCAGCACTAGAGGAGTTAACCCCGACAGTGCCAGGCTGCCTCCCAGCACTAGAGGAGTTAACCCCGACAGTGCCAGGCTGCCTCCCAGCACTAGAGGAGTTAACCCCGACAGTGCCAGGCTGCCTCCCAGCACTAGAGGAGTTAACCCCGACAGTGCCAGGCTGCCTCCCAGCACTAGAGGAGTTAACCCCGACAGTGCCAGGCTGCCTCCCAGCACTAGAGGAGTTAACCCCGACAGTGCCAGGCTGCCTCCCAGCACTAGAGGAGTTAACCCCGACAGTGCCAGGCTGCCTCCCAGCACTAGAGGAGTTAACCCCGACAGTGCCAGGCTGCCTCCCAGCACTAGAGGAGTTAACCCCGACAGTGCCAGCAGACAAAAGGGGGCTGCTGACCAGCACACCAGGCGCATGACAGGGATTTCTTTACTCCAGTTTCATGTTCTTCTCTCCAATCCGCCCGGCTGACTTCCTCTGACTTTGTTGACCCCATAATAACAAGGAAGAGGTTTGTTGTTATGGAGGAACTTGGTTAAAGGTCATACAGTCTTTTCTGGAATCTTTGACAGACTTACTTTGACACTGTTTGGGTTGGTGTCTTGTAGGCAGGATATTTAAATTAAAAGGAATGCAAAGAAAGTGTTCCTCGTAACATATGATTTAGTACATATTTATACACTGAGTGGACAAAACATTAGGAACACCTGCTCTTTCCGTGATATAGACTGATCAGGTGAAAGCTATGATCCCTTATTGATGTCACTTGTTAAATCCACTTCAATCAGTGTATCTGAAGGGGAGGAGACATGTTAAAGAAGGACGTTTAAGTCTTGAGACAATTGAGACATGGATTGTGTATGTGTGTGTAACGGATGTGAAATGGCTAGCTAGTTAGCGGGTACGCGCTAGTAGCATTTCAATCAGTTACGTCACTTGCTCTGAGACTTAAGTAGTGTTGCCCCTTGCTCTGCAAGGGCCGTGGCCTTTGTGGAGCGATGGGTAACGACCGTCGCTTCATGGGTGACTGTTGATGTGTGCAGAGGGTCCCTGGTTCGCGCCCGTGTCGGGGCGAGGGGACGACGTAAAGTTACTACTGTTACATGTGCCATTCAGAGGGTGAATGGGGCAAGACAAAAAATATTAAAGTGCCTTTGAACGGGATATGGTAGTAAGTGCCAGGCGCACCGGTTTGTGTCAAGAACTGTAACCCTGCTGGGTTTTTCACGCTCAACAGTTTCCCGTGTGTATCAAGAATGGTCCACCACCAAAAGGACATCCAGCCAACTTGACACAACTGTGGGAAGCATTGGAGTCCACATGGGCCAGCATCCCAGTGGAACGCTTTTGACACCTTGTAGAGTTCATTCCCAGACAAATTGAGGCTGTTCTGAGGGCAAAGTGGGGTTTGCAACTCAATACTAGGAGGGTGTTCCTAATCTTTTGTCGACTCAGTACGTTATATTATATAATATATCAAGGCTCAATATTGTCCGCATTGTCTTACCGGTAGTTAACTTTCCTTCCTAATCTAGCAACTATGGTTAAGAAATGTGTGTGTGTGTGTGTGTGTGTGTGTGTGTGTGTGTGTGTGTGTGTGTGTGTGTGTGTGTGTGTGTGTGTGTGTGTGTGTGTGTGTGTGTGTGTGTGTGTGTGTGTGTGTGTGTGCCATGCCATGCCATGCTATGCCAACAGCATTGTCCTCTGAAGGTCTCCTGGAAAAGAGAGGAGAAAATAAACAGAGGGACCCTGCAGCCAAGGAGTCAGATAACAGCCTAACAACCTGCATGTTGCAGAGGAGAACAGAGAGGAGCAGAGGAGAACAGAGAGGAGCAGAGGAGCAGAGGAGAACAGAGAGGAGCAGAGGAGAACAGAGAGGAGCAGAGGAGAACAGAGAGGAGCAGAGGAGAACAGAGAGGAGCAGAGTAGAACAGAGAGGAGCAGAGTAGAACAGAGAGGAGCAGAGGAGAACAGAGAGGAGCAGAGGAGAACAGAGAGGAGCAGAGGAGAACAGAGAGGAGCAGAGGAGAACAGAGAGGAGCAGAGGAGAACAGAGAGGAGCAGAGGAGAACAGAGAGGAGCAGAGGAGAACAGTGAGGAGCAGAGGAGAACAGAGAGGAGCAGAGGAGAACAGAGAGGAGCAGAGGAGAACAGAGAGGAGCAGAGGAGAACAGAGAGGAGCAGAGGAGAACAGAGAGGAGCAGAGGAGAACAGAGAGGAGCAGAGGAGAACAGAGAGGAGCAGAGGAGAACAGAGAGGAGCAGAGTAGAACAGAGAGGAGCAGAGGAGAACAGAGAGGAGCAGAGGAGAACAGAGAGGAGCAGAGGAGAACAGTGAGGAGCAGAGGAGAACAGTGAGGAGCAGAGGAGAACAGTGAGGAGCAGAGGAGAACAGAGAGGAGCAGAGGAGAACAGAGAGGAGCAGAGATGAGTAGATCAGAGACGAGTAGAGTAGAACAGAGAGGAGCAGAGTAAAACAGAGAGGAGCAGAGTAGAGCAGAGAGGAGCAGAGATGAGTAGAGCAGAGAGGAGTAGAACAGAGATCAGAGTAGAGCAGAGAGGAGTAGAGCAGAGAGGAGTAGAGATGAGTAGAGTAGAGCAGAGAGGAGTAGAGCAAAGAGGAGTAGAGCAGAGATGATCAAAGAGGAGTAGAGCAGAGAGGAGTAGAGCAGAGATGAGCAAAGAGGAGTAGAGCAGAGATGAGCAAAGAGGGGTAGAGCAGAGAGGAGTAGAGATGAGTAGAGTAGAGCAGAGAGGAGCAGAGAGGAGTAGAGCAGAGATGAGCAAAGAGGAGTAGAGCAGAGATGAGTAGAGCAGAGATGAGTAGAACAGAGATCAGAGTAGAGCAGAGAGGAGTAGAGCAGAGAGGAGTAGAGAGGAGTAGAGTAGAGCAGAGAGGAGTAGAGCAGAGATGATCAAAGAGGAGTAGAGCAGAGAGGAGTAGAGCAGAGATGAGCAAAGAGGAGTAGAGCAGAGATGAGCAAAGAGGGGTAGAGCAGAGTAGAGCAGAGAGGAGTAGAGATGAGTAGAGTAGAGCAGAGAGGAGTAGAGATGAGTAGAGCAGAGATGAGCAAAGAGGAGTAGAGCAGAGATGAGTAGAGCAGAGATGAGCAAAGAGGGGTAGAGCAGAGATGATCAAAGAGGAGTAGAGCAGAGAGGAGTAGAGCAGAGATGAGCAAAGAGGAGTAGAGCAGAGATGAGCAAAGAGGGGTAGAGCAGAGTAGAGCAGAGAGGAGTAGAGATGAGTAGAGTAGAGCAGAGATGAGCAAAGAGGAGTAGAGCAGAGATGAGCAAAGAGGGGTAGAGCAGAGTAGAGCAGAGAGGAGTAGAGATGAGTAGAGTAGAGCAGAGAGGAGTAGAGCAGAGATGAGCAAAGAGGAGTAGAGCAGAGATGAGTAGAACAGAGATCAGAGTAGAGCAGAGAGGAGTAGAGCAGAGAGGAGTAGAGATGAGTAGAGTAGAGCAGAGAGGAGTAGAGCAGAGATGATCAAAGAGGAGTAGAGCAGAGAGGAGCAAAGAGGAGTAGAGCAGAGATGAGCAAAGAGGGGTAGAGCAGAGTAGAGCAGAGAGGAGTAGAGATGAGTAGAGTAGAGCAGAGAGGAGTAGAGTAGAGTAGAGTAGAGCAGAGAGGAGTAGAGATGAGTAGAGCAGAGATGAGCAGAGATGAGTAGAGCAGAGATGAGTAGAGCAGAGATGAGCAAAGAGGAGTAGAGCAGAGAGGAGTAGAGCAGAGATGAGTAGATCTGAGTAGAGCAGAGAGAAGAGATGAGTAGATCAGAGTTGATCAGAGTAGAAAGAGAGGAGTAGATCAGAGTTGATCAGAGTAGAAAGAGAGGAGTAGATCAGAGTAGAGAGGAGTAGAGTAGAGCAGAGAGGAGTAGACAGCCACACTAAACCAAAAATAGGTTTTGGGTGACTGTCTGAGGGTAGAGTATGTGGTTGTGTATTGACCACTTTTTTCAAGAGAATGTGTGCATGTGTGTGCGTGTGTGTGTGTGTGTGTGTTCATGTGCTTGTGCGCTCATGTGTGCGATTCTCTGTGTGTGTCCCTTGCTCTTTGAACTGCAGGTCAGGAATGCATCTGTTCTCTGCATGGAGTCTGCTGAGTTCGGGTCTGTACATTCTCAACACGTCCAGAAGCCCATAGCAGAGTAGAACAGAGAGGAGCAGAGTAGAACAAAGAGGAGCAGAGTAGAACAGAGAGGAGCAGAGTAGAACAGAGAGGAGCAGAGTAGAACAGAGAGGAGCAGAGTAGAACAAAGAGGAGCAGAGTAGAACAGAGAGGAGCAGAGTAGAACAGAGAGGAGCAGAGTAGAACAGAGAGGAGCAGAGTAGAACAGAGAGGAGCAGAGTAGAACAGAGAGGAGCAGAGTAGAACAGAGAGGAGCAGAGTAGAACAGAGAGGAGCAGAGTAAAACAGAGAGGAGCAGAGTAGAACAGAGAGGAGCAGAGTAGAGCAGAGAGGAGCAGAGTAGAGCAGAGAGGAGCAGAGTAGAACAGAGAGGAGCAGAGTAGAACAGAGAGGAGCAGAGTAAAACAGAGAGGAGCAGAGTAGAGCAGAGAGGAGCAGAGTAGAGCAGAGAGGAGCAGAGTAGAACAGAGAGGAGCAGAGTAGAACAGAGAGGAGCAGAGTAGAACAGAGAGGAGCAGAGTAAAACAGAGAGGAGCAGAGTAGAACAGAGAGGAGCAGAGTAGAGCAGAGAGGAGCAGAGTAGAGCAGAGAGGAGCAGAGTAGAACAGAGAGGAGCAGAGCAGAGATGAGTAGAGTAGAACAGAGAGGAGCAGAGTAGAACAGAGAGGAGCAGAGTAGAACAGAGAGGAGCAGAGTAGAACAGAGAGGAGCAGAGCAGAGATGAGTAGAGTAGAGCAGAGAGGAGTAGAGATGAGTAGAGAGGAGTAGAGCAGAGAGGAGTAGAGTAGAACAGAGAGGATCAGAGTAGAACAGAGAGGAGCAGAGTAGAACAGAGAGGAGCAGAGTAGAACAGAGAGGAGTAGAGTAGAACAGAGAGGAGCAGAGTAGAGCAGAGAGGAGTAGAGTAGAGCAGAGAGGAGTAGAGTAGAGCAGAGAGGAGTAGAGTAGAACAGAGAGGAGTAGAGTAGAACAGAGAGGAGTAGAGTAGAACAGACAGGAGTAGAGTAGAGCAGAGTAGAGTAGAGAGGAGTAGAGTAAAACAGAGAGGAGTGTCTCTGTTCTACCACTCTCTCAACCACCCAGGGCCTGTGTCTCTGTTCTACCACTCTCTCACCCACCCAGGGCCTGTGTCTCTGTTCTACCACTCTCTCAACCACCCAGGGCCTGTGTCTCTGTTCTACCACTCTCTCAACCACCCAGGGCCTGTGTCTCTGTTCTACCACTCTCTCAACCACCCAGGGCCTGTGTCTCTGTTCTACCACTCTCTCAACCACCCAGGGCCTGTGTCTCTGTTCTATCCACTCTCTCACCCACCCAGGGCCTGTGTCTCTGTTCTACCACTCTCTCAACCACCCAGGGCCTGTGTCTCTGTTCTACCACTCTCTCAACCACCCAGGGCCTGTGTCTCTGTTCTACCACTCTCTCAACCACCCAGGGCCTGTGTCTCTGTTCTACCACTCTCTCAACCACCCAGGGCCTGTGTCTCTGTTCTACCACTCTCTCAACCACCCAGGGCCTGTGTCTCTGTTCTACCACTCTCTCAACCACCCAGGGCCTGTGTCTCTGTTCTACCACTCTCTCAACCACCCAGGGCCTGTGTCTCTGTTCTACCACTCTCTCAACCACCCAGGGCCTGTATCTCTGTTCTACCACTCTCTCAACCACCCAGGGCCTGTGTCTCTGTTCTACCACTCTCTCAACCACCCAGGGCCTGTGTCTCTGTTCTACCACTCTCTCAACCACCCAGGGCCTGTGTCTCTGTTCTACCACTCTCTCAACCACCCAGGGCCTGTGTCTCTGTTCTACCACTCTCTCAACCACCCAGGGCCTGTGTCTCTGTTCTACCACTCTCTCAACCACCCAGGGCCTGTGTCTCTGTTCTACCACTCTCTCAACCACCCAGGGCCTGTATTTCTGTTCTACCACTCTCTCAACCACCCAGGGCCTGTGTCTCTGTTCTACCACTCTCTCAACCACCCAGGGCCTGTGTCTCTGTTCTACCACTCTCTCAACCACCCAGGGCCTGTGTCTCTGTTCTACCACTCTCTCAACCACCCAGGG
Source organism: Salvelinus fontinalis (assembly GCF_029448725.1). NCBI lineage: Eukaryota > Metazoa > Chordata > Actinopteri > Salmoniformes > Salmonidae > Salvelinus > Salvelinus fontinalis. The sequence continues at coordinate 2,307,913 of NC_074678.1, read as the reverse complement.
CCTGTGTCTCTGTTATACCACTCTCTCAACACCCAGGGCCTGTGTCTCTGTTCTACCACTCTCTCAACCACCCAGGGCCTGTGTCTCTGTTCTACCACTCTCTCAACCACCCAGGGCCTGTATCTCTGTTCTACCACTCTCTCAACCACTCAGGGCCTGTATTTCTGTTCTACCACTCTCTCAACCACCCAGGTTCTGTATCTCTGTTCTACCACTCTCTCAACCACCCAGGGCCTGTGTCTCTGTTCTACCACTCTCTCAACCACCCAGGGCCTGTGTCTCTGTTCTACCAATCTCTCACCCACCCAGGGCCTGTGTCTCTGTTCTACCACTCTCTCAACCACCCAGGGCCTGGCAGCTTTGACATCACTGGAAACAGAGAGTGAATTGATGTCTTAATCTAATGAACTGTCAAGGTTACCACCAAAACCTACTCACTTTTGTTTCCTTCTCCAATCTGGTCTAAAACTTCCATTAAAACTTAAAGCAAGTTGCAGCTAAAATAGACAGAAAGAGTCCAAACTAAATGAAGCATACCTCAGTGTTTGTCCCAGTATCCTGACCTACTGAATGTGCTGCGGGTGTGAAGGAATTTGGCCTGTGGGTTTAAAGTTTAACCCTGTTTGTGGACTGACTCTCTGGCTGACTCCCAGCACGCTCACCCATTAGTTCCACTAACCTTTAGCCTACAAGTAATTCTCTTTCTCTAAGCTCTCCTTCTGTCTCTCTCCTTCTCTCTCTCTCCTTCTCTCTCTCTCCTTCTCTCTCTTTCTCTCTCTCTCCTTCTCTCTCTCTCCTTCTCTCTCGCTCCTTCTCTTTCTCTCTCTTTCTCTCTCTCTCCTTCTCTCTCGCTCCTTCTCTTTCTCTCTCTTTCTCTCTCTCTCCTTCTCTCTCTCCTTCTCTCTCGCTCCTCCTCTCTCTCTCTCTCTCTCTTTCTCTCTCTCTCTCCTTCTCTCTCTCTCCTTCTGTCACTCTTCTTCTCTCTCTCTCCTTCTGTCTCTCTCCTTCTCTCTCTCTCCTTCTCTCTCGCTCCTTCTCTCTCTCTTTCTCTCTCTCTCCTTCTGCCTCTCTCCTTCTCTCTCTCTCTTCTCTAATTCTGTATTCCATCATTATCTATTTCTATTCTATTCTTTCCTGCTCTCCTCTCCTGCTCTCCTCTCCACAGAGCCTTTGACCTCTGTAGAACCTTCCCCCTCCTCCTCTAAACAGGGCAGTGGAACCTGCCTCAGAACATCATCCTCCCGGCCGCGACCGGGAGACCCATGGGTCGGCGCACCATTGACCTAGCGTCGTCCGGGTTAGGGGAGGGTTTGGCCGGCAGGGATGTCTTTGTCCCATCGCGCTCTAGCGACTCCTGTGGCGGGCCGGGCGCAGTGCACGCTGACACGGTCGCCAGGTGTATGGCGTTTCCTCCAACACAATGGTGCGGCTGGCTTCCGGGTTAAGTGGGCATTGTGTCAAGAAGCAGTGCGGCTTGGTTGGGTTGTGTTTCAGAGGACGCATGGCTCTCGACCTTCGCCTCTCCTGAGTCTGTAGGGGAGTTGCAGCGATGAGACAAGACTGTAACTACCAATTGGAAACCACGAAATTGGGGAGAAAAAGGTGGGTAAAAGAAATCTAATAAAAAAAATGAATAACTAAAAGAAGTCAAACATTACCAGTGTTTCCAATCAACAAAATATTTTGTTCAACAAATAACAAATCAAACTGATCTACATCCATCTACACAGTTCTATATTTGTTAAAAACATTTGAACACATTAAATAGCGTCATAACAGAAGGCTGCTGTCTGCAGTTAAGAAAACACACGTCCCAACACGTTATTTAAAATAACATTGAATCATCATCTTCTAACAAGCTTAACGTTTTAAGACTAAGCATTACCATAACACCCTGAGGCAGACACGACAGTTTGGACACCGGTGTCCATCTCCATTTCCTATCTCCTGTTAAATCTCCATTTCCAATCTGTTGTTCAGTAGTTACTGTGGACGGATGGAGCGGAAGGCAAGACAGTGGAGAGCGGGTTAGCTGAGGCCAGGCAGACAGAGGCCCTGGCTAACGGGTCTAAGACATCTCAGAGTTAAACTAACTGGATTATCAGCCAGCCCAGCAGACAGGAACCACTCCTCTCCATGGCCTTCACCTCTCCAGACCTTAGTCCCATAATCCCCCTCTTTACAGAGAGGCTGAAGCGCTAAATGACCTTAATTAGGTTGGTTGCTCTCCGTGATGGCCTTATCTGGGACCCGACATGATCAGGGCTTAGGCTCTATCCAAAATGCCACCCTATTCCCCATATAGTGCACCACTTAGTGCCATATGGATCTTGTCAAAAGTAGTGCACTATATAGGGAATAGGGTGCCATTAGGGACAAACATTTGGTTATAAAGCCCTTTAGGTCATTGAATGTAGGCTAAATCCTACTACACCCTACAAAAGCAACTTGTTGTTGTAGGCTGCCCTGTGTCCAGTCCTGTGTGTCTGATAAGGAAGTGTCGAGACCCATTTGTGACTATTATAACGGTCGGCCATTGTGTTTCTGAACAGACGCGTGTGTGTGTGATTGTGTTGTGTTGTGGAGTTGCCTGGGTCACCCTATCTGTCTGGGCTCAGGGATGACGGGATCATTTGGCTGTCGGCGATGTGGATTGTCGGGTGTCATTACACGCGTGGGCGAGAGCACAAAGAGGATGTGATAGGTCATTTTAAATTGACGTCAGAGAAAATCTCTGACCCCTCTATAGTGCTCTGCCCTGGCAGGCTGTGTCATCATATCACTAGTCAGGGTATTGTAACGTTACAGGGGGAGAACAGAGAGGGTGCAGGGAGAGAGAGAGAGAACGAGGGATAGCCTGAGAAATAAAGGAGCGGGGAACAGCCGGTGATCTCTTTATACGGCTTAGCAGGACAATTTATTTAAATGAGATACGGATGCAGAGAGTAAATGAGGTGACCTTCAACCCTAGGGTCATTGCCCTCTGTGTGTGATTGACAGCCTCTGTCATTGTGTAATAATGGCAGGGGGACTTGTTCCCAGGCATCTACAGATCCCCTGTTTCCCTATCCTCAATCTGTTCACAGATCATTTGTGTACATGGCGGTGGTGTGGAACATGTTTGATATACCCCATATGCAAAGCAAACACACTTCATATCCACATTTCCTGCATTAGATCATTACACCAGGATTATATTAAACTTGTACTTTTTCAAATTGATTTAATATGTCTTTCAGTAGCATGATTTCATTCCAAACCAAGGAGATAAGTTCATTCAATAATTCAAAACAGTCATTTTGAAACACATTCCAGTTGATGACAATACATGATCATCAGCTGGACCCTATCATACAGCAGCTGAATCCTGAGACTGTAGAGAAATCACACATTACTATGATGACATAAGCCCAAGGGTTCTTTCCACATGATGTTTACTGTAACAACTCTATAGACATGTGTGAGTGCATCAATATCTCCTTCTCTTTCCCCCTTCTCTTTTCCCCTTCTCTTTTCATCTTTTGCCAGGAAAGCGGAGTCAACCAGAGGTTAGAACCTGGACTGAGACCCTTTGATGAGCAGGAGGCAAACGCACAGCAGTGAGAACGAGACAGAGAGAGACAGAGAGAGACAGAGACAGAGGGGGGGGAGCGAGGGAGACAGAGCGAGAGAGGGAGACAGAGAGAGAGGGCGAGAGAGCGGGAGAGAGAGAGAGAGAGCGGGGAGAGAGAGAGAGAGACAGAGAGAGAGGGCGAGACAGAGAGAGAGGGCGAGACAGAGAGAGAGGGCGAGAGAGAGAGAGAGTGGGAGAGAGAGAGAGAGAGAGAGAAAGAGAGGGCGAGACAGAGAGAGACAGAGGGGGGAGAGAGAGCGAGAGAGAGAGAGAGAGAGAGAGAGGCGCAAGAGAGAGAGACAGAAAGAGAGGGGGAGAGAGAAAGAGAGAGAGAGAGAGAGAGAGAGAGAGAGAGAGAGAGAGAGAGAGAGAGAGAGAGAGAGAGAGAGAGAGAGAGCAAAATGGAATGATAATTGTATACTATGTTCTAATAGCAATTATTATAACAATGGTCATTAAGACCCAGGGAGACCCAGGGAGACCCAGGGAGACCCAGTGAGATCCAGGGAGACCCAGGGAGACCCAGTGAGATCCAGGGAGACCCAGGGAGACCCAGTTAGATCCAGGGAGACCCAGGGAGATCCAGGGAGACCCAGGGAGACCCAGGGAGACCCAGGGAGAGGGGAACAGGGCAGCAGACCCACCCTGATGACCCCTCAGGCAAGAGTCAGGGTAGCAGGGGCTCACCTCCTAGTCTGGCCCCCTGAACCCTCCATTCAGAGGTTGACACAACAGCCAGGCACCGCTGTGACCCGGTGGGTGTGACACTCAACCTTTGCCTTAACCTCCTGACCGCTGGTCACAGCTGCAGCTGGTCGGCCGCCTCAGACAGGGCAGAGGGGGAGAGAGGGAGATGAATGAAGAGAGGGCGGGAGAGTGAGATGGGGAGAGGAGATAAGGAGATAGTGAATGAGATGGAGGGGGGGGGCAAGAAGATGGAGAAAGATGAAGAGAGGGAAAAGGAGAGGGAGAAAGGGAAAATGTTAGAGGGAGAGAGCATGAGATGAAGAAAGAAGAGGGAAGAGAGAGATGAAGAAAGAAGAGTGAAGAGAGAGATAAAGGTTGTGAAAAAGCACCAGAAACAAGACAAGCGGTGAGCGTTGAGCGTGGACACATCAGACCTCATCACCTCTCCACTGTCAGATCAGAGGAGCAGGGCCAGGTTTCATAGAGTCAGGCTGTGTGGGAAAATAACCCATGACCTCAGGGTCAAATCCTAACCAGGCTCAGAGCTTCTGCTTACAGCTCTCTGGGTCTGAGCATGTGGATAATGCTGCCATTTTCTTGAATGAAGATAACACATTGTCTCTCTATGGCCAGAATGGAGGCAGGGCTGGCAAGAGTAGTTGCCTCTAACCACAGATCAAGGATCAGATTATTTGATCATCAGTCCAATCCTTACTTGGCTTCGTACTACCATCCTGATTTCGCAAGCTTAGTAAAGTAGTTTAGTAAAGTAGCTCTAGTAAAGTAGCTCTAGTAAAGTAGCTCTAGTAAAGTAGCTTAGTAAAGTAAATTAGTAAAGTAGCTTAGTAAAGTAGCTGTAGTAAAGTAGCTTAGTAAAGTAGATGTAGTAAAGTAGCTTAGTAAAGTAGCTGTGGTAAAGTAGATTAGTAAAGTAGCTGTAGTAAAGTAGGTAGAGTAAAGTAGCTGTAGTAAAGTAGTTGTAGTAAAGTAGCTGTAGTAAAGTAGCTTAGTAAAGTAGCTGTAGTAAAGTAGCTGTAGTAAAGTAGCTGTAGTAAAGTAGGTGTAGTAAAGTAGCTGTAATAAAGTAGCTTAGTAAAGTAGCTGTAGTAAAGTAGATGTAGTAAAGTAGGTGTAATAAAGTAGCTTAGTAAAGTAGCTGTAGTAAAGTAGATGTAGTAAAGTAGCTTAGTAAAGTAGCTGTAGTAAAGTAGATGTAGTAAAGTAGCTGTAATAAAGTAGCTTAGTAAAGTAGCTGTAGTAAAGTAGATGTAGTAAAGTAGGTGTAGTAAAGTAGCTGTAGTAAAGTAGGTAGAGTAAAGTAGCTGTAGTAAAGTAGATGTAGTAAAGTAGCTGTAGTAAAGTAGGTAGAGTAAAGTAGCTGTAGTAAAGTAGTTGTAGTAAAGTAGCTGTAGTAAAGTAGTTGTAGTAAAGTAGCTGTAGTAAAGTAGATGGAGTAAAGTAGCTGTAGTAAAGTAGCTGTAGTAAAGTAGGTGTAGTAAAGTAGCTGTAGTAAAGTAGCTGTAGTAAAGTAGCTGTAGTAAAGTAGCTGTAGTAAAGTAGCTGTAGTAAAGTAGCTGTAGTAAAGTAGCTGTAGTAAAGTAGCTGTAGTAAAGTAGCTGTAGTAAAGTAGGTGTAGTAAAGTAGCTGTAGTAAAGTAGATGTAGTAAAGTAGCTGTAGTAAAGTAGCTGTAGTAAAGTAGCTGTAGTAAAGTAGGTAGAGTAAAGTAGCTGTAGTAAAGTTGGTGTAGTAAAGTAGATGTAGTAAAGTAGCTGTAGGAAAGTAGCTGTAGTAAAGTAGGTGTAGTAAAGTAGGTGTAGTAAAGTAGCTGTAGTAAAGTAGATGTAGTAAAGTAGCTGTAGTAAAGTAGATGTAGTAAAGTAGGTGTAGTAAAGAAGCTGTAGTAAAGTAGCTGTAGTAAAACATATTTTATGTAAGCTCGTGAGATCAGGATGGTAGTACGAGGCGAATCCTAACTCTCAAATCCCATCCTAACCATTTTGGAGGATAATATCTGACCCTGTAACAGAAGTTAGGACCAATGTCCCCAGAAGCTGACCTCAGCTCAGTCAGAGTACAGTCTCCTCCCTCCTGCACTCCATGGCCTCCAGCGTGGCCTTCAGGGCCCCGATCTGGGTCATGTGACGATCTGACATTGCTGACACCTGACTCTCCAGCCTCCACAGCTTCTCCCTGTACTTCCTGCGAGTGTTCCGGTACGACCCTGTGGCCTTGCTGCAAAACAGAGACAGGTGGCTGTCAGAGACACTCACTAAGTTTATTGATTGAGTGAATTGATTAGCTAATTAAAAGTTACAGGATGCTCTAGCTGGAGACGACATTATAAAAACAGAGAAAGATGGCTGTCAAGAGTCAAGCGAAACCGGATTTAACTCCAGCCCTAATCTAGCTAACATCTGACTCCACGTATCAGCTGCACATCAACACCTTGAATAACTGAATCAGGTGTTTTAGTGTAGAGATACAGCAAGACACCTGCACACCCACTCGCTCGCTGTATGTCAAAGAGATACTATAGAGGGCAAACTGGAAGTAGTCGTAGAGGTAAGTAGCGGACAGGAAGTGGTCATTAAGTAGGAAGTGTGTTTCCCGGTTACCTGTGAGCTTGTGCGAGCCGAGCCATCTGCTCATCGTTGTCTCTCCTGCGAGAGGCGCTGTCGGAGAGAACCAGGTCCAGAGACTCCCTCACCGCCGACACTCTCCTCTTCAGCACCTGCTCCCTGGGAGACCACAACACAGGGGTGACTTTACTGTTCCACAAAGCTTCGTAGTGGATGTGGTACTTCATTTCCCTCAACATGACGACCCAGCCCCATTACTGCAAGTAAGGCAGGGTGCATTTGTTAAGTATTTGAACAAAGCCAGAGGCACAACAAAACACTCTCTCATTCCACACACACCCAACTTCAAGGACCCTCAGTGCCAATCTGGAAGGTATAACCTCAGGTAAGCCCCCAGCAGACAGCCAGTAACAATTTACATCCTCAGTCTGCATTTCTCCTGATAGCGTTCCTAAGCAACTGTCTAACACCCCGCAACAGATGCCCTGAGAGATGGCCTGTATGGGCTGAAGTGATTCTGATCAGCTGAATACCTCTTTGTAAGTACACACACACAAACACACATACACACACACCTTCTCTCACACACACACACACACACACACACACACACACACACACACACACACACACACACACACACACACACACACACACACACACACACACACACACAGTCTTGTACAGCTAACCTTGTGGGGACATACAATTCAGTCCCATTCAAAATCCTATTTTCCCTAACCCCTAACCCTAAACCTAAACCTAACCCTAATCCTAACCCGTACTCTTACCCTAACCCTAACCTTAACCCTAACCCTAACCCTAACCCTAACCCAAAAACCTAAACTTTATCCTAACCCTAAACCTAACCCTAGCTCCTAACCCTAACCCTACAACTAACCCTAGCTCCTAACCTTAATATTTAACTTAATTCTAACCCTAACACTAATTCTAACCTTAACCCTAAACCCCCTAGAAATAGCATTTGACCTTGTGGGGACTAACAAAATGTCCCCAGCTGGTCAACTTTTTGTTCGTTTACTATTCTTGTAGGGACTTCTGGTCCCCACAAGAATAGTTAAACACGTACACACACACACACACACACACACACACACACACACACACACACACACACACACACACACACACACACACACACACACACACACACACACACACACACACACACACACACACACACACACACACACACACACACACTACAGAAGACCTTTTGTTTAAGATACATGCTCAATGCAAGTAATGCTAGTACCCCATGATGATAAACATGCCTTTAGGATACAGTCCATTAAGGACATATTTTTTTCGTTTTACGTTCTATATTCAATGTAAAGTACCAACACTATATGTCTACAAACAGATAGGCCTCCAGGGAAGGTTGTGAGATGGTGGAGAGACACAGCTAGTTTGTATCCCTGAACCCGTCACTGGGAATTGTGTTCCTCAGAGTTCTATTTGTCCTCAGTGTTCTGAGAATGTCCCTTAGAGAACATTCCATTTGGGTAATGTTTCTTTGACATTGTTTGGAACATTTCTGGACCTTCACACTTGACTACAAAGTAGTGTCATCTTAAAATGTTATCCCATAACCTGGAAACCATATGAAAATATTCCCTTATATTTTGTAGTGTTTCTGACCGTTGCAGGACAGCCTGTAGCTCTCGAAGGATGGTGCGCTTTTGAGGCCCAGGGATGTCTCCATCGCTGCTTAGCTTATCCTCGTTCTCAGAAGTCCTCTGGAACACACAACAGGCAAATAGATGACAGGTAATTAGATCCTCGTTAGCTCCTAGCGTGCTAAGCTGTATATCCCTCTGATGCAATATGGTGCCGTAGGTCGTCTACAATAACAGCGACAGAAACCCATTGGGCCTGTGTCATTGAACTCATGACTTCTGTTAAAGTTAAAGGATGCGATTAAGGGGGGATTCCCAGAGCAGGGTTTGAACCTGCTTCACAACAGACGCAAAGCATTGGTAAGATGTATTGATTCTACAGTAGACAGACAGACAGTTACATAGATAGACAGGGAGGGAGGAAGAGAGAGGCTACCCGTCTATTATTTCTACTTTCTTGGTACGTTGTTTGTTGTTGAAACAATAGAAAAGATACACGTGAACAGCATACAGAAGTACCCCAACATCAACAACATCACACCTGCACAGGCCCACATGCTCACACCCCCATCTCCAGCGCCTGCATCACCCTGCCCAGACCCACCTGCCCAGGCCCACATGCTCACACCCCCATCTCCAGCACCTGCATCACCCTGCCCAGACCCACCTGCCCAGGCCCACATGCTCACACCCCCATCTCCAGCGCCTGCATCACCCTGCCCAGACCCACCTGCACAGGCCCACATGCTCACACCCCCATCTCCAGCACCTGCATCACCCTGCCCAGACCCACCTGCCCAGGCCCACATGCTCACACCCCCATCTCCAGCACCTGCATCACCCTGCCCAGACCCACCTGCCCAGGCCCACATGCTCACACCCCCATCTCCAGCACCTGCATCACCCTGCCCAGACCCACCTGCCCAGGCCCACCTGCTCACACCACCATCTCCAGCGCCTATATCACTCTCCACCACATGACCTCAAACTGCACCATTTTGTGTCTCCCGTCACCCACAAACTTTCAACATTTAGATAATAAAGCATTTGACCTTTCCGTTGTGTTAACGACGGAGGATTGTTCGATTTCCACTTAAGTATACATGGTTTTCAAGATGATAGACGAGAAATTCAGATTTTAAATCATCTCTGTATGTCTAATAAATCACTGTGTTTATTTCATGAAACCAAACTCAAAATATATATGTTTTATAATGTATTTCCCTGAGCCTCCTTTTGAAACGCTCAGTCTGATTCTGTGGGTGTTGGTACATTTTCACAACTCTTAGTACAAAACTCATATCAGATCATTAAAAAGGCAGTTATTTCAAAACTATAAGCATATTTTCAATTGACTAAGTACAACACAAGTTACTTTTCTATCAAACGTTATCAACGTTTCATCTAGAACTACACAGTTCACATTACAAGACACATCGAGCAATTATTTAAAGTAATTTCCTTTCGCAATGCTCACATTACTTTTTATATGATTGTCTTGTCATTTGTTCAAATGTATTTTACTATGACTTAATCCCACTGCTCTTAATGACTCATTTAAGCCTATAGATTTTAAACTAGTTTGTCTACTACAGGTTGAGAACTACATGTCAAACGTCTAGGTGATGCGGGTACGGCGGAGTCAGGCGCAGCACACAGAGATGAGTAATAACTGTAACTTTACTCAAAAACAATATTCCACGAAGGAGACAAATAATCCAGGTCACAAAACAAGACAATTTGACAATAACAAACACGCACAAAACCAAGTGGGAAAACCAGAGGGTTTAATAGGGAACAATGATATTGGAATGGAAACCAGGTGTGTATAATGAAGACAAAAGAAATCGAAAATGAAACGTGGATCGGTGGTGACTAGAAAACCGGTGACGTCTAACGCCGACCACCGAACGCCGCCCGAACAAGGAGAGGGACCAACTTCGGCGGAAGTCGTGACACTACATAATGAAAATGTATGTTTGTAAAGTATAAAGATATTAAGTATGATATATACTGTAATGTATTATTATGATATTGACAAGAGATGAGACGCACTGTATGTTACAAATGGCCTGTAGAGTAAACATGGTTCCAACATGAAGTTGCTGGGGTCTTATTGATAAAGGGTTTCACACCGCTTTACTAAAATTGCATTGGCCAATACTGTACTGTAACGCCATAATATATGTAATTTACATAGCAGACGTCACACTTTATCCAAAGTGATAACATTTTCCTAATTGACCCCAGTGGGAATCGAACCCACAACTTTGGCGTTTATACTGCTATGCTCTTACTAATTGAGCCAGACAGGTCCACGACAATATACAAGTACAATACAACATGGTAAAATATAAATATAGGATTACTATAGATGTGAAAGGATCATGTTTTCCATCCCCAATGAGCCACCCTCCTTCTGGCCATTGATGAGGCACGCGATGATGACATCAATTCAGACCAATGTCAAGCTTGGATTCGCCATGCCGAAAGGTTTTTTCCCCCAGCCGCGTGAACAATGAGGACATGTACTGCGATATCGATGAGAACCTACGGCCAAAGGCACAAGACAAGCTTGATGCAAATCAGTGCCTGCTAAATGTTATGTTTCTTTTCTTTCATTAAATTTCATTTGATTACAGTACATCTATGTTGTAATGATATGGGAACAGTACATTTACTTTTTGCATTAATGATTGGGAAAGACGTCTTCGAGTATCCCATACTTGGATCACACACGGCATAGAGATGATGGAAATTGGATTTTCAGTCAATGTTGACGGGTAGTGCCTAAAGTGCTGTAATTTACAGCACTGTGGCATATTCAATTCAAAGGGCAATTTTGAGACACGCACTGTATCTTGCCTATTGGATTAACTGGTTGTTATATCAACTAAATTGAGACGATATCATTGTTGTGTTTTGGTGATTTACATATATTTTCTCATAATATTTTACAGTAAACTTGTGTTTTGGATCAATGGTTGTGTAGTGAAAGATGTCTCCAAACAAAATGAATGCACAATAAAAGGCTTTGAATATAAGACTTGCTGCATTACAAGTATAATCCAGCCTGGTCTCATAGACTTCATGTTAATCCAGGGGACTGGAATTAGTATGATATATTTTGTTTAGTATGGTCACATGAGACAGATGGTTACTTAAGTAGGGTGGTTGGTCAGGGTTGATGTGTGAGCGCATAACCCTAACCCTGTTATCTAACCCTTCCCCTAACCGTAACCCTGTTAGCTAACCCTTCCCCTAACCGTAACCCTGTTAGCTAACCCTTCCCCTAACTGTAACCCTGTTAGCTAACCCTTCCCCTAACCGTAACCCTGTTAGCTAACCCTTCCCCTAACTGTAATCCTGTTAGCTAACCCTTCCCCTAACCGTAACCCTGTTAGCTAACCCTTCCCCTAACTGTAACCCTGTTAGCTAACCCTTCCCCTAACTGTAACCCTGTTAGCTAACCCTTCCCCTAACCGTAACCCTGTTAGCTAACCCTAGCCCTGTTAGCTAACCCTTCCCCTAACCGTAACCCTGTTAGCTAACCCTAGACCTGTTAGCTAACCCTTCCCCTAACATTAACCCTGTTAGCTAACCCTTCCCCTAACTTTAACCCTTTTTGATAACCCTTCCCCTTTTATTTATTTTAATCTTTTTTATTTAACCTTTATTTAACCAAGTAGGCTAGTTGAGAACAAGTTCTCATTTACAACTGCGACCTGGCCAAGATAAAGCAAAGCAGTGCAACACAAACAACAACACAGAGTTACACATGGAATAAGCAAGCGTACAGTCAATAACACAATAGAAAAAAAATAAAGTCTACATACAGTGTGTGCAAATGGCGTGAGGAGTTAAGGCAATAAATAGGCCATAGTAGTGAAGTAATTACAATTTAGCAAATGAACACTGGAGAGATAGATGAGTAGATGGTGTTGTGCAAGTAGAAATACTGGTGTGCAAAAGAGCAGAAAAGTAAATAAAAACAACATGGGGATGAGGTAGTTGGTTGGGCTATTTACAGATAGGCTATGTACAGCTGCAGCGATCGGTTAGCTGCTCAGATAGCTGATGTTTAAAGTGAGGGAAATATAAGTGTTGTTGGAATTTATATGTTTAAATTAATGATTATAATACTTCACCCTGAAGCCATATAATTGTATGAAGTTGACTAGAATCATAAAGTTATAATTAATGATGTGTGTAGTTTTAGTCAGTAAAACAATATGTCTCTGGTTTTACTAGCATTTAAGAGCAGTTGGAGGCCACGGAAGGAGTGTTGTATGGCATTGAAGCTCGTTTGGAGGCTAGTTAACACAGTGTCCAAAGAAGGGCCAGATGTATACAGAATGGTGTCGTCTACGTAGAGGTGTATCAGGGAATCACCCGCAGCAAGAGCGACATCGTTGATATATATAGAGAAAATAGTCAGCCCGAGAATTGAACCCTGTGGTACCCCCATAGAGACTGCCAGAGGTCCGGACAACAGGCCCTCCGATTTGACACACTGAACAATGTCTGAGAAGTGGTTGGTAAACCAGGTGAGGCAGTCATTTGAGAAACCAAGGCTGTTGAGTCTGCCGATAAGAATACGGTGATTGACCGAGTCGAAAGCCTTAGCCAGGTCGATGAAGACGGCTGCACAGTACTGTCTTATCAATGGTGGTTATGATATTGTTTAGTACCTCGAGCGTGGCTAAGGTGCACCCGTGACCAGCTCGAAAACCGGATTGCACAACGGAGAAGGTATGGTGGGATTCTGGTCAGAAATGGTCAGTGATCTGTTTAACATGGCTTTCGAAGACTTTAGAAAGGCAGGGTAGGATGGATATAGGTCTTTAACCCTTTTACCTAACCCTTCCCCTGACATTAACCCTGTTAGCTAACCCTTCCCCTAACCTTAACCCTTTTTGCTAACCTTCCCCTAACCTTAACCCTGTTAGCTAACCCTTCCCCTAACCCTAACCCTTTTAGCTAACCCTTCCCCTAAACCTTTAAGCTAACTCCAAAACTTAACCTTAACCCTAACCCCTAGCCTAGCTAACGTTAGCACCTAGCTAGAATTTGTTTCGCAAATTCGTGACATATTGTACATTTAACAAATTCGTAACATATACGAATTGTATTAATCAAGGATCTCTCTCTGTACTTTGCTCTGTTCATCTTTGCCTCGGTCCTGACTAGTCTCCCAGTCCCTGACGCTGAAAAATGGTACCAGGCTTCCTCCAGACGTGACGCTTGGCATTCAGGCCAAAGACTTCAATCTTGGTTTCATCAGATGAGAGAATCTTGTTTCTAAATGGTCTGAGAGTCCTTTATGTGCCTTTTGGAAAACTCCAAGCGGGATGTCATGTGCTTTTTCCTGAGGGGCTTCAGTCTAGCCACTCACCATAAATGCCTAATTGGTGGATTGCTGCAGAGATGGTTGTCCTTCTGGAAGGTTCTACCATCTCCACAGAGAAACTCTAGAGCTCTGTCAGAGTGACCAACGGGTTCTTGTCTGAGGCCCTTCTCCTCTGATTGCTCAGTTTGGCCGGGAGGCCAGCTCTAGGAAGAGTCTTGGTGGTTCCAAACTTCTTCCATTTAAGAATGATGGAGGCCACTGTGTTCTTGGGAACCTTCAATGTTGCAGAAATGTTTTGGTACCTTTCCCCCAGACACAATCCTGTCTCAGAGCTCTACGGACAATGCCTTTGACCTCATGACATGGTTTTTGCTCTGACGTGCACTGTCAACTGTGGGACATATAGACAGGTGTGTGCCTTTCCAATCAATTGAATTTACCACAGGTGGACTCCAATCAAGTTGTAGAAACATCTCAAGGATGATCAATGGAAACAGGATGCACCTGAGCTCAATTTAGAGTCTCATAACAAAGGATCTGAATACCTTTGTAAATAAGTTAGTTCTGTTATTTGTTTTTAATACATTTACAAACATTTCTAAAAACCTGTTTTCAATTTGTCATTATGGGGTATTGTGTGTAGATTGCTGAGGATAATTTTGTATTTAATCAATTTCAGAATTAGGCTGTAACGTAACAAAATGTGGAAAAAGTTAAGGGTCTGAATACTTTCCCAAGGTACTGTACATACAGATTAATACAAAATGCTCTGAGACCAGGTTGGTATTACCAGTTTGCAGTTTTGTACTAAGAGATTTGAAAATTCACCACATACTTGCGAAAAAAGCACCAAAGTTATTGAAAAAAAAAACATGAAATATATTTACATACACAGCCCTGATTGGTGGATAGGATCGTCTAGAGACTCAAGCACCTACTCTTCCTACCCCTTCAAAGTAGGAGGAAACATATGCAAGTAAAAGATGACTGGTCATTGATCAGAAGAATCAGATCAGATTGTGATGTCCTGCTACCTGCTGTTCCGTCCTGTCCTCTATCTCCTCAGTGAGGCTCTCAGGTGGTTAGGTTAGTTTCAAGTTAAGGTTAGGGATAGGTTAGGGTTGTTACCTGCTGTTCTGTCCTCCTGTCCTCTATCTCCTCAGCGAGGCTCTCAGATGGTTAGGTTAGGTTCAAGTTAAGGTTAGGGATAGGTTAGGGTTGTTACCTGCTGTTCTGTCCTGTCCTCTATCTCCTCAGTGAGGCTCTCAGGTGGTTAGGTTAAGGTTAAGTTAAGGTTAGGGATAGGTTAGGGTTGTTACCTGCTGTTCTGTCCTCCTGTCCTCTATCTCCTCAGCGAGGCTCTCAGATGGTTAGGTTAGGTTCAAGTTAAGGTTAGGGATAGGTTAGGGTTGTTACCTGCTGTTCTGTCCTGTCCTCTATCTCCTCAGTGAGGCTCTCAGGTGGTTAGGTTAAGGTTAAGTTAAGGTTAGGGATAGGTTAGGGTTGTTACCTGCTGTTCTGTCCTCCTGTCCTCTATCTCCTCAGCGAGGCTCTCAGATGGTTAGGTTAGGTTCAAGTTAAGGTTAGGGATAGGTTAGGGTTGTTACCTGCTGTTCTGTCCTCCTGTCCTGTATCTCCTCAGCGAGGCTCTCAGAGATCAGGGCTCCAGCTGCATCCTGGGCCTTCTGGGCCATTAGACTCCAGTCCAAACACCTCCGCTCCTTCTCCGTCAGACGGATTAAACCTCTCAGCTCCGACATCTCCTCCTGTATAATAGATTATATAATAATGTATTCCCTTTCAGCAGACGCTTTTATCCAAAGCGTCTTGTCTTACAGTCAGTCAGTCATACATGTTTTACCTATGGGTGGTCCCAGGAATAGAACCCACTATGGTGACAATGCAAGCGTCACACTCTACCAACTGAGATAAAGCGGTTCACAAAGATAAGACATAACCCCATAGTCAAGCTCAGACATTTCCTGAAGAACACACTAGTCGTTAGTAAATTATTCCTTTTGGGTCGAGACAAAAAAAAAGTGGGTCGAGGCTATAAATAATGGTTTTGTTTTTTTGTGCATCAGAGAAAGCTTCCAAAGGGCTCACAGCATAAACAAAAGTGTTAAGACAAGCACTAATATAGACTCAATTGGTCCATCCAGAAATATCTGTCTGGAAATATCTGTTTGGAAATATCTGTCTGGAAATATCTACCTCTATAAATAGTTTGGCCTCTCCTGGCTATATGCAAATGAGGATGAATTTAGCAGCCCTCTGAATTTAATTATTCTTTTGAAATGATTATTGTGATTCCACACCATGCTTCTGGGCTATGCTCATTACACTATGATTATTATGTTGATATCTTCATCTCTGGATCTTACAGTCTACTACTGTGTAGTTGCTTATTGTAAAACAAAAAAGACAGTCATTGTATCTCTCTTTGGTCAAAACTATACACACCATGTATATACCAAAGTTATAGTTATACTGTTGGATAATCAAAGACAGAAATAGTATGGCTATAATTCTAGTATTCAGATTCATATTTCATGAATTGAATGTAAAACCAAAACAGTACAGTAGAGTGTATAGTACAATATATATCACCCACTCTGACAGTGACCAGGTCATAGAGCAGAACAGCCTTCTCTCTATTGGTGCTCTGGGGGTTGGAGGTGTCCTGGCCCCCCTGTCCTCCGCGGCTCCCTCTAAGCCCAGCCAGGGTGCCTGTATCTGGGCTGAGATTCCCCTCTCCCCCAGGCCCTGGCTTAGGGACACACACTGCTGCCCTGTCCTGCTTCAACCGCTCAATACGCTCCCGAATGTCCGCCTCGCACCCCTCTACCTCGGACCCCCTGTGGTGAGAGTAGGTTGTGTTTTATCAGACAATGTTTTGATGTTGTTTCAGTTTTAAATGTTTGTCAATGTTATTGCATGAAGCCAAAGGGGGATGTTCACATGTTGTGGACAATAACAGTTTTTCTACTATAGTCAGAAGATGCTATTTCATCTGCCACAGACAGACCTGGCTGGATAATAAAGATGGAACCTGGTCTGGATGTGTGTTTCTGTCTCAACAGCACCCCCTGGTGTTGAGAAGGAGGTTGACAACTCCTCAGTTCTTATACTCCTTAGGGACGGCCTGGGACTGCTGGGCTGCTGACTCTCCATGACCGGGCCTGGGAAGAGGAATTAACTGCTATGAGTGAGTGTGTGTGTGTGTGTGTGTGTGTGTGTGTGTGTGTGTGTGTGTGTGTGTGTGTGTGTGTGTGTGTGTGTGTGTGTGTGTGTGTGTGTGTGTGTGTGTGTGTGTGTGTGTGTGTGTGTGTGTGTGTGTGTGTGTGTGTGTGTGTGTGTGTGTTAGCCACCTGCTATGTGTCTCCAGTGTGGTATGACCTGCTGTCTCCTGCCCTCGTACACAGACAGTAACTCACTGTAGGCCTCCTCACACTCCTCGCTGTCGATCAAACAGGGAAAACGTTTCATCAGTATATATAGCAGCAGCACAACACTCGCAGAGCACAAGGTCATAGAGGAACAGGTGTCACCACGGAATGTATGTACATTTAACACACTAATGTAGGTCATCACAGTGCTACATAACCTCATCCCCAGGCTCAATTGCTACCACATGTGTTCGATAGAGAAAGAGCCGGCTGGTGGACGAGATTAAGTGCTACGACTCCAAACACCATCATCAAGTTCGCTGACGACACGACCGACGGTAGGACTGATCACCGATGACGAAGAGGCAGCCAATAGGGAGGAGGTCAGAGACCTGGAACTGCGCTGCCAGGACAACAACCTCTTCCTCAACGTCAGAAAGACAAAGGAGCTGATGGTGGACTACAGAAAACGTAAGGGGCGAGCGACATCGATGGTGCTGTGGTGGAGCAGGTCTTACAGATTCGAGTTCCTCTGTGTGTCCACATCACTGAGACATGAACATGGTCCACACAGTTGTGAAGAGGGCACGACAACGCCTCTTCCCCCTCAGGGGGCTGAGAAGATTTGTCATGGGTCCTCAGATCCTCAAAAACATGGACAGCTGCACCAATGAGAACATCTTGACGAGCTGCATACCCACTTGGTACGACAACTGCAAGGCGCTACAGAGGGTAGTGCGTACGGCCCAGTACATCACTGGGGACGAGCTCCCTGACATCCAGTACCTCTTTACTAGGCGGTGTCAGAGGAAGGCCCCAAAAATTGTCAAAGACTTCAGCCACCCTAGTCATAGACTGTTCTCTCTGCTACCGCACGGCAAGAGCTACCAGGAACCAACAGGACCCTGAACAGCTTCTACCCCCAAGCCATAAGACTGCAAAACAAGACTGCTAAATAGCTAATCTATTGGCTACCAGGACTCTCTTGCACTGACTCTATATACACCCACTGGACTCTACCCACACACTGTCACATACTGGACTCTACCCACATACTGGACTCTACCCACACACTGAAACATACTGGACTCTACCCACACACTGGACTCTACCCACCCACTGGACTCTACCCACCCACTCACACATACTTACGCTGACACCTCAACAAACACATACAGACTACAAACGCCTGCACACACTTAACACGTACACGCATGTATACTGACACCACACACACACACACACACACACACACACACACACACACACACACACACACACACACACACACACACACACACACACACACACACACACACACACACACACACACACACACACACACACACACACACACTCACACACACACACACACACACTCACACATACATACACTCACACACACTTTCACCCTCACCACATACACTGCTGCTACTGTTTATTAACTATCTTGTTGCCTAGTCATGTTCATAGCTACCTAAATTACATCCCCTACCCTGCACATGGACTCGATTTTTCTGCTTCCTGTATATAGCAATGTTAATTTCTACTTCCTGTATATAGCCATGTTATTTTCTACTTCCTGTATATAGCCATGTTACGTTCTACTTCCTGTATATAGCCATGTTATTGTCTACTCCCTGTATATAGCCATGTTATTGTCTACTCCCTGTATATAGCCATGTTATTGTCTACTTCCTGTATATAGCCATGTTATTGTCTACTCCCTGTATATAGCCATGTTATTGTCAACTTCCTGTATATAGCCATGTTATTGTCTACTTCCTGTATATAGCCATGTTATGTTCTACTTCCTGTATATAGCCATGTTATGTTCTACTCCCTGTATATAGCCATGTTATTTTCCACTCCCTGTATATAGCCATGTTATTGTCTACTTCCTGTATATAGCCATGTTATGTTCTACTTCCTGTATATAGCCATGTTATGTTCTACTTCCTGTATATAGCCATGTTATGTTCTACTTCCTGTATATAGCCATGTTATTTTCTACTCCCTGTATATAGCCATGTTATTTTCCACTCCCATTATATAGCCATGTTATGTTCTACTTCCTGTATATAGCCATGTTATGTTCTACTCCCTGTATATAGCCATGTTATGTTCTACTCCCTGTATATATCCATGTTATGTTCTACTTCCTGTATATAGCCATGTTATTTTCTACTCCCTGTATATAGCCATGTTATGTTCCACTCCCTGTATATAGCCATGTTATGTTCTACTCCCTGTATATAGCCATGTTATTTTCCACTCCATTATATAGCCATGTTATTTTATACCCTCTGTATATAGCCATGTTATTTTATACTCCCTGTATATAGCCATGTTATGTTCTACTTCCTGTATATAGCCATGTTATGTTCTACTTCCTGTATATAGCCATGTTATTTTCCACTCCCTGTATATAGCCATGTTATTTTTCACTCCCTGTATATAGCCATGTTATGTTCTACTTCCTGTATATAGCCATGTTATGTTCTACTTACTGTATATAGCCATGTTATTTTCTACTCCCTGTATATAGCCATGTTATGTTCTACTTCCTGTATATAGCCATGTTATTTTCCACTCCCTGTATATAGCCATGTTATGTTCCACTCCATGTATGAAGCCATGTTATTTTCTACTCCCTGTATATAGACATATTATTGTCTACTCCCTGTATATAGCCATGTATTGTCTACCTCCTGTATATGGCCATGTTATTGTCTACCTCCTGTATATAGCCATGTTATTTTCCACTCCCTGTATATAGCCATGTGTGTGTCTGTACCAGTATTGGAGAGCCATCTGCAGGGCTGTGCTGTCAGCTTCGTGTCTGCTGAGCGTCATACTGATCTGCTCAGACTCTCCCTTTCTCCTGTCCAGAGCTGCAGTTAGACGCTCGTTCCGGGCCTTCAGCCTTTCTATACACCTGTGGGGGTTAGCGAGGGAGGTCAGGGCCACGACACACAACACACCACACAACACACACCACACAACACACAACACACCACACAGCACACACCACACCACACAACACACACCACACCACACAACACAACACACAACACACACCACACAACACACACCACACCACACAACACACACCACACACCACACACCACACAACACACACCACACACCACACAACACACACCACACCACACAACACACACCACACCACACACCACACAACACACACCACACACCACACACCACAACACACACCACACAACACACACCACACAACACACCACACACCACACAACACACACCACACACCACACACCACACACCACACAACACACAACACACCACACACACACCACACACCACACAACACACGCCACACACCACACAACACACAACACACCACACAACACAACACACACCACACAAAACACACCACACACCACACACCACACACCACACAACACACACCACACAACACACCACACAACACACCACACAACACACAACACACCACACAACACAACACACACCACACACCACACAACACACACCACACAACACACACCACACCACACAACACACCACACAACACACAACACACAACACACCACACAACACACACCACACACCACACAACACACACCACACAACACACACCACACCACTCAACACACACCACACAACATACACCACACCACAACACACAACACACAACACACAACACACCACACAACACAACACACACCACACACAACACAACACACACCACACACCACACACCACACAACACACAACACACCACACAACACACCACTTGGGAAACACTGACCCACACCAGCAGATCTGGGATCTATTCCATGTTGTAATTTAACCCTCTCAGTTGTACGTACCTCTGTAGTCTGTCTGTCTCACCCTCCAGGCTGACGCTGGGGCTGGGGCTACAACAGGGGCTGCCTTGTGGAACACTCCCAGGCCAGGGGGAGGGTGATGGAGAGGCCAAGGAGGATATGTCCCCCCCAGTTGAGAGGGCCGGGAAGATCCCCATGGCGATGGGTCTCCTGAGGAACAGAGGTGACCCGGGGAAGGGAGGAGAGCCAAGGAATGAAGGGGAACCAGGGGAACCAGGGGAGGCCCAGCCAGGACTCAGAACCACACCACTGGAGCTCCCTGAGGAGCTGTAGGGAGGAGAGAGGCTGCCTGATCGCCACGCCTTATGGAGACCCAGTAACTGGCACCAGACCCATAGACAGAGAGAGTTTAGCCATTCGCCAGCAGACAGACATAGTTTGACCATTGTGGTTTCAACCAAAGCATTATGATGCAAGATCAGAAAGATACAGTAAGGTCATAGCTCTCCCTAGCTCTCTGATTGGCTAGTTTGTGGAGTTTTCACTAAATTGATTACACAAATCCTTTTAGATCTAGGATTACTGAGATGTAGCCTGTTGCACTTCCACCTACCCTCTCATGTAGACTGTTCCTCTCAACCTCTATGTCTCCCACCGTGACCTTTGCCCCCTCCAGTTCTTCCTGTCTGCTTTGCAGGCTGCTGCGCAGGTCACAGTTCCGCTGGTGAAGTGCCAGGATGTCCTTCTGGTATTGCTGACGCTCCTCAGGGGGCAGACCAGACGGGTATGAGATCCCAAACTCTCTCTCCATCTCCTCTAAGACCTGAGGAGAAGTTTGAGGTCACACATAAGTTAATTAGTTAGGCATGATTCCAGGGTAATTAGGTTTTGAGGCCCACGTGGTAATTAGCCTACATAGGTCACTCAACTGGTAGTTAACAGCACTGTAGCCTGTGTTTCGAAAATATCCTGTTAGTGTGTAAAAATAAAGTTACAAGTTTAAATATAGTTCCCGTTGATAAAGCGTTATTCCAACTAGCTTGTTACATGGTAATAAAAAATGATGTCACATCATTCCTTATCACCTGAGATTGTGATCGTGTCTCACCTGTGTGACTTGTACCCAGCTGTCCCTGGCGGCTGTGAGGTGTTCCGTCGGTCCGTCCCGGCCACGGGCAGTGTGAGAGGCAGCCCAGGCCCTCCTGGTGTTGATGGAACCTTCCAGAACAGACATGACTCCCTGGAGTTCTGACCATGCTTCACCACTACCCTCTGCAGGACAACACAGAGCAGACAAGCTATTACGGTCATCACTAAAGATCTGTACACCATTTAGAAAGTCTATATATTCTATTCATTATAAATGGTGTGAAAGGATGTGGTTAACGTACTGATTGTCTACTCTTTGTAGTCAGCTGCTAACATTTGGATATTGGTAATCCCGTCCCCAGCCAGCTCTGCAGTAGCAAACAACTGAGCCTGGGGATGAGGTGAGGATATGGGTAAACTGAGCCTGGGGATGAGGTTAGGATATGGTTAAACTGAGCCTGGGGATGAGGTTAGGATATGGGTAAACTGAGCCTGGGGATGAGGTTAGGATATGGGTAAACTGAGCCTGGGGATGAGGTTAGGATATGGGTAAACTGAGCCTGGGGATGAGGTTAGGATATGGGTAAACTGAGCCTGGGGATGAGGTTAGGATATGGGTAAACTGAGCCTGGGGATGAGGTTAGGATATGGGTAAACTGAGACAAGTATGAAAGCGTTCTACTGTTTCTAAACGAGCATT